>NW_008345884.1:2125882-2213627 GCF_000622305.1 Nannospalax galili
TTTGCATCCTCAAACACAGTAACATGTAAAATAGATATGGAAATAATTAGATTATTTTACTTATATGTAAGAGTAAAATTTTATTATAAGTAAAACTTATTTTATTATTTTAAACATTATTTGTTACATTTATGCATGTGTTTGTGGGCATGCATGTGCCACAACACTTAGGTGGAATTCACAGGGCAACCTGTGAGAGTCCACTCTCTCCTTACACCATGAGGGCTCTGGGGATTGAATTCAGGTTGTCACACTTGGTAGCAGGCACATTCAGTGGCTGAGTTTAATTTCCTCTGTAAAATTGGATGCTATGAACTATCAACATCAGGGAAGAAAAGGTAGGGGACTGCTCTGAATTAAAGGATCATGATGGGCATTATACAAACCATGTAATCTGTGAATTTGACCTCATTTCCTTCTAAGAAAAGTGAAAGACCAAATAGCAACAGTGAGGGGACATTTGGAGAAATTTTAATAGTAGGTTGTAGGACTACTTCTTTGTAAAAGTGTCCACAGTCCCTTATCTTTCCTTATTTACGCCCATGCTGTCTGTGATGAGACTGTTTCCATTTGAAGTGGTGGCTGTTTCCTCACACCATTCATCTAGGCCAGCCAACAGCATTGCAGAAATGAACTGGTGTACCACTTCTCAGCATAGACATTTTAAGAGTTCTTATATGCTTCTGCTTCTTTGGGACTATGGCATTGCTATCTGATCAAGCCCTGCTCACCCTTCTGTGGGTGAATGATCCAGTAGAGAAGAGTTCAGTCATAGCTTAGTCCACCCTATACCAGTTTATAGTCAACCAGCTCCAAACTTGTGGAAAGTCTTAGCCTAGATCAGCAGAACCAGCTCCTAGGAGAGAACAACTCAGTTGACTGGTGGACTCATAAGGGATAATGTATGTATGCCTATTCTTTTAAGCGATTGAATTTAAGAGTGGTGTATTATACATCAGTTGTAAACTGATACAATTGAGGTATGTAGGATCACAGTTATGAAGGAAAATGTGTTTATTTTTATATGACACCAACTGGTGAATGAATAAGAGTCAGGTGTAATGAGACATGCAATTTTTACATGGAATCACAAAAATAGAGTGAAAAAGAGATTGAGAATACAGATGTGACACACTTATAATTATTTGTTATAAAAAGTATATAGGAGCCAGGTGTCGTGGCACACACCTGTAGTCCCAGCACTTGGGAGGCAGAGGCAGGTGGATCTCTGTGAGATCAAGGCCAGCCTGGTCTACATAGTGAGTTCCAGGATAGCTGGGGCTACAGGGAGACCCTGCTTCAAAAAGATCAAAAAAAAAAAAACAAAAAAAAACAAAAAAACAAGTACATAGGTATTTATTATGCAGTTTTAACTTAAATTTTGAGCCTTGACAAAATAAAAAATTGAGAGGAATCTTTTTAATACATGCTTATATAGCTGTCATCCCCCCAACCACATATTTTTTCTATAAAAACTGAATTTAAGATGTAGAAAAGAGGGTCATGAGTCTTATAACTAATTACCCAGTTTTCGTCACTTAATAAAGTTTTTTTTCCTTGGATATTTTTCAGTGTATTTTAAGTTCCTGCACATTAGTGCTGTTTAGATTATGAGAGATTAGTGGTCAGGGATTTTCTACATTGGATTTTATATAACAGAATTTCCTGTGTGTCTCAGACTGCTAGGACCTGTTGGATGCTCATAGAGAAGGGGTTCTTTAGTCTTCATTTGGAGAGTCACCTTACCAAGGAGTAAATACAGGAAAGACCCTAAGAATAATATTAACAAAAGAAACAAGCATTTTCCAGCAATACAGCTCTCTCTCTCCCATAGCCCATAGCATGGATTATACTTTTGTTGTATTCCTCTTAGAAATATTATACCTCGGGAGACAAAGAGCATCAAATAGTAAATGCTTTTCATAGTTGAGTAAATTATAAATATTTGAAAATTCGATGATAGCTTATAATGATGATTTATACAATAAAAAAGTTGGCAAGTTTTGGCATGGCATAATGGAAAGAGTATGTATTTTGTAGTTAGAACCAAAGGAAGCTGGGTACTCTATAAGAGCTTTGAAGAAGCAATTCACTATCAAGTTTTAGATCTATAAAATATGGTAATTATTGATTCACAGAGTCTAATGTGCAATAAATATGTGAAGCCTTGTGTATAGTTGGTATTCATGTGTAGTTCTAGCCTTCGATTAATTTGAATTTGAAGGTTTCTTTCACAGCTTGGTGAGCATCTCTTATTGGAACATGTGTGGAACATGTTGAAATCTTACAGGCTTTTTCTGGAAAGTTGCTAGGCAGATCTCAGTTGGGTTTTATAATCAATAGCATTTGTAAACATAATTGTAAAATTCTTTAAGGAATGATGATTCACACAAGTGGATCTCAGAAAAGTAGATTTTCTCTATTTTTGGAGGGAAACCTAAAAACATAAGTTTTCTATATTATTCATGAGTGTTTTGAATACAATTTACCATTTTCATAATTTATAAATTGCTATATTGTGGCATACTATGTCCGAGAATGCCTTGACATACACAGAACTATTTATAGCTTTTTTGGGTTATTGACTGCTTCCCCCCTTTTCTATTTCTGTTCTTTTTTGGCCTATGTCTACAGAAATGCCTCAGTTTCTCCTTTGGTTTTCTGCTTCTAGAATAAGAAGGCTGGGACTGGAGTAGATCTATTTTTAAATTTTTTTTTTAAGAATTGTAACAAAAGAAGAAAGAAACAGGCAGTTAATATATAATTTTATTTTATTTTTTTAGTACATGGACTTTTGGCATCCTCTCTGGCTACTAGAAAACTTTTCTTGCTTACTTCTTGATTCTGGGCACGATTTGTACTGTCCAGGTTCCAAATGAGTTATATTCACAATGGTTCTTTTTTGGTGATGCCCTCATTGAAACAGAAAATGCGCTGCTTAGATTATGTCCCTGCCACATGCAGTATAACTTTTTTATCTACATAAATTCTTTTGTAGAATTGAAGAATCCTTGATTCTTTTATCTATTTCTAATCATTTTATCATAATCTTAGTTTTTAAAAAATTTAAAGCTATAAGGATTTTTTTTAAAGCTATTGACAGGTATCAGCATTAAAAAAATTAATACCTTCTTTTCATTTTTATTCAGTGGGTTATTTGAATATATATGCATTTAAAAATAAAAATTTTGTAGTAGGTGACTTTGGGGGGAAATTAGAATTTAGCATTTGAGCTGAAGTCCTGGAAATTTTCCATTCAAATTTGTTGTTAGGCTAAGTGTAGAAGACATTCTTCAAGCACTGTATTTTTTGTTATTGTTGTTTGTTTTTGTCTTTTGAGACAGGGTCTTCATTGAAATCTCTATGTAGATCAGGCTGGCTTTTATCTCTCAGAGATCTGCCTGTCTCTACCTCCTGAGTGCTGGGATTAAAGGCGTTTCTATATGTTCCCAGGATGTTCCCAAATTCCTGTACTCAAGTGATCCTCTTGACTCAGTCCAGAGTAGCTGGGACTATTGGTATCAGCTTCTTACCACTGTCCCTAGCTACTCAGGCACATTTTAAAGCTCTTCCAATCCATGAGTTCTGGCAATAGTGGGAATCTCCTCTCAAATTACTGCTTTAATTTAGATATGCACATATTGATAATTAGTTTGACAGACTACAGGCTTGAATGCGTGAAAGATGTAGGCTGTCTTTCAATTTGATTATAATTCATTTGGTTCATCTAAGGTCTTTCCTCTTTAAACTTGGATGTGATTAGTGCATGCATGTATGAGTAGAAATATTGTACTGAACAGCATGAACACATATAATTAATGTCTTACTAAATTTAAAAAATCCTCAAGTTTGCTTTTACTAAATTTTATGTTGAGAACCACACAATAGACATAAAGTTGGTATGTTTAAAACAACAGTAATCCACTCCAGAGCTATCAGAACAAGTTATTTTTAAAATAATTTTTGTTTTTTCTTTGACAGTTTTATACATGTATATAACATATTTTTATTATATCCCCTTCCCCCATTGTTTATCCCCCTCCCACTTCTTCTGGACCCTTTTCAACATGTCCCCTTCCTACTTTTATGTCTTTTTTTTTTTTATAACTTGCTGAGTTGAATTAGAGTTTCTTGTGTGGACATACCTCTGGGGTTATTTACTGGATGATAGGTAACTACCAGTGTCTACACCCATAATGAAAAATGACTCCTTCTCCCTCAGCAGCCATTAACTGCCAATAGCTCCTGAGATGGGGGTGGAACCTCAAGTGCCCCTCCCCGATCCATGGTGGAATGTTGACAGGCTGGATCTTGTGCTGGTCTTGTGTAGGTAAACAGAGCTGCTTTGAGTTAATGAGTACAGTGGCCATGCCATGTCCAAAAGACAGCATTTTCCAGCATTCTTCTCCTCCATCTGGCTCTTACATTCTTTCTGCCCACACTTCTGTGATGTTCCCAGGCTCTTGGGAGGTGGGGATGATATATATGTAAGGGATGAACACTCAAAAGTTACTTAGTCTTTGTATTTAAACCAGTTATGAGTGGGCATTAACCACTGCCTGTTGCAAAAAGAATGTTCTCTGACCAAGATTGAGAATAGTGTTAATCTGTGGGTATAAACATAAATATTTAAAAAGCAGTTTGATACCATTTCCATTTAGCAGACAACAGTAGTTCGGCAGGGTTCCTCCCTTCCCCCTGCCCCCCGCACCCCTCCAAGCCATGCAGTTTGGAACTGGTTTACAGTACCAGGCATGAATGCCCTCCTGTGGGGCAGGCCTCAGATTCAATCAGATGGTACAGAACCAGTTCTTTTTTGTTGTTGTTTGAGACAGGATCTCTCTATAGCCCCAGGCTGGCCTTGATTTCACAAAGATCCACCTGCTTCTGCCTCCTGCATGCTGGGATTAAAGATAGGTACCACCACACTCAGCAAAGAATCAACTTTTAAACAGGTGGTACTTAGAATTTGTAATTAGGGTTTGCGGCTATGATTGCCATGTAAATATCACCATTTAGGTTAATATGATAGTACCACAGATATTTAAAGTTATTGTCTCAATTAGAGTTTTGATTAATATAAGTACTTATTTATGTCAGGTGTGGTGTGGTGGCACATGATTATAATCTCAGCACTTCGAAGGCAGGGACAGGTGAGATGGAGTTCCAGGCCAGCTGGGACACTCTGTCTTGAAAAACACAAACAGAAATTATTTATATTTTCAAATTATTTATGTGTATGTGTGTATGGCCTCATGAGTTTATATGTGCCATGTACATGCATATGACTTTGGTGGCCAGAAGAGAGTGTCAGATTCCTCCCAGACTGAAGTTTCAGGTGGTATAAATAATGATGTGGGTGCTGGGAATGGAACCCTGGTTCACTGAAAGAGCAGTTTAATGCTCTTAATGGCTGTGCCATCTCTCTGGCCCTGATTTATTTTTGCTTGAGTTGTTATGAAAAAGATGAGAGCTGGACTTTTTGGGACTTATAGTATGGGAAGTGTTATTAATAGTGTGTATATGTGCGCATATTTGTGCATGTGTGTGGAGGCTAGAGGTTGGCATCAAGTGTTTTCCTCAATCGCTTTCCACATTTTTTTTTTTTTTTTGTGAGGCAGGGTTTCTCATGGAATCTTGTGCTTACTGATTGAGGTAAACTGCCTCCACAGCAAGCCCTTTAATCCTGTCTCCACCTCGCTAATGTTGAGATTACAAGTGTGCACTGCTATGCTTGCCTTTTTTGTTTTTCTTTCCAGTATGGGTTTTTGGGATCAAACTCAGGTCCCCTTGCTTGTGTGGCAAATGCTTTCCAACTGAGCCATCTCTCCCATCCCATTCAATTTTGGAAAAATACCATTTTTGTAGAAAATTGAAACTCTAGGATATATTTTTCCTTAGGGATTGGTAAGAGCTTAAAAGATGACTTTATTCATTTATTTTGAAGTTATTTGAAAAGAATGCATCAAAAACTCTCTGGCAGGGCTGGGAGTGTAGCTCTGTGGTAGAGCTCTTCTTTGCATGTACAGAGCCCTGGATTTGAGCTCTAGTACCACACACAAAACAAAACAAAAACTGTCTGGGAATTTATTAATTATATTTTGGTTTTTAGTGATTTAAAGCAAATGTATGTTGGTCTAAAGTAGTTAAAAGTGCTAGGCAGAGGAGGAGAATTTCCATGCTTGACTTTAAAGATGAACTGTGTCATTATGGTACTCTGGGTAATGGTGACATAATCCAGCCTGCTAATAACTCTGTATGTACTATCCCAAAACATGTAGCATGATTTTTCAGTGTTACGAAAGAAATAGATGCAGAACGACTACTGCCACTTATACTTTGTAACTAAGAAAAAGTTAACAAAATATTACTGAAGGAGTTGAATTTACTAAACAGGCAAGTTATTTAGCCTTAGCCATGTACATGGCTGCCATATGTTCTAGTTACTTTCTTTTGCTGTGATAGAAACACTGACCAAAACCAACTTGGGGAGGAAAGAGTTTATTTTATCTTATATCTCCCAAGTCACAGTTCATCACTGAGGGAAAGCCAAAGCTGGAACTCAAGGTAGGAACCTGGAACATGGACCGTGGAGGAATGCTGCTTACTGCCTTGCTCCCTTGGCTAGTAGTGCTCAGCCTGCTTTCTTACACAACACAGGGCCACCTGCCCAGGGATGGTACTACCCACAATAGGTTGGGCCCTCTCAAATCAGTCAGCAGTTAAGAAAATGCCCCACAGACATGCCTACAACGGAGGGAATTCCTCAGTTGAGTTTCCCTCCACCCAGGTATGTCAAGTTCACAACTGAAGCTATCCAGCACACCATATTATGCTTGACTAGCCTTTGTTTAATTTATAATATTTTTTTACTTTAGAAATAGATATATACTTAAAGCATAAGACCTTACCTCATATGTCTAGGGATAAAACATTTAATGTCACAGTAACCTTGATGTGAGTTTCATACAGTTTTTGTTTGAAATGCTCCTTTGTTCTGTATTGCCTTATGAAGCAAAGATAAGATTTTACACCTTCAAAAATGTTGGAGGAATACTTGATCAAGCCAAGTTTATGTTTTTCTGTATTTTCACACCTTTCACATTAAAAAAATTATCTATGAGTTCTTTTGGGCAGAAACATCAATGCTGAATAAGAATTCAAATATAGAGATTGTAAAGTGTGGGGGATGCTAATTAATTTGCCTTTTCATTTCTTGAGTCATTTGAAAACCTTGTCACTATCAGCATTAGTAAACCTCTAGATCTTACATAATTTTCGTTTCAGAATAGCTGCTTCTTCATTTATATGTTTATTTTTAAAGAAGAATGTGGAAGTCTCCAAGGAGTTAAAGGATATACTTGTTTACTGGTATCCCATTAACAGAGGATTTGACAGAGGGTAGTTTCAGTTTCTTCTGGGGATTTCTAGGTCAAGGCAAGGTAGCATCAGTACAACTAGTCCAGTCTACATATTTCTAAATGAAATCTATGTGTATGTTGAAACACCAGCACTGTTGTGTGTGCTGACTGTTGGCCATTTACTGAAGAATGTTCTGCTTTATGAAAATTCTTGAAATGAATTTAATTCTGGGGATGAGAATAAAAGGTATTACATAGTATAGACTTTGTCTTGAAACTCATAATTAAAGTTAAAATATTTGTTTATTTTGACTCTCTGACTTTTTCCCAAAGACTTGAATACAATAATAAATTGTTTTGTTATTAAATTATCCTTTCCATGTCTTTGCTAAGTTTCTGTGTCTTAAATAGCAGATTTATTTGCATACTATTTCTGAATCCCTTCTTTTCTATTATGCCTTATAAGCATGTAGAATCCACTTCTACCCTTGGAAAAAGTGTCCTCATGTCTTAGTTTCTCATGGACAGAGATGATGAGTTGGAATGGCAGCTTGCAGGCACTTTTTGAGGAAGTGTGAATAATGGGTTGCCCCTTTCCTCTGTTTCTTTCTAAACTTTGTAAGTTTATACAACTTAGTAAAACTATTTCTGTCTTGTAAACCATCCTTCCTTGGGATAATACTTTTAAAATTTGCCGTGATGAAAATGTTAGCTTTTGTTACTGCTTTTTAAAAAGTACTCCAAGTAAAAATACTGTCTTTGAAAAAGTTTTTGTTATTCTAATAATGAAATAGACTATAAAATTGGAAGATCTTATGAATCATTAATTACAGTTTCCCCTTGATTTGTATTTACTCAGTGGGCTGGAGCCTGTTAGAATACAACAAAAGTTATTTGGAGGAGCAGTACTAGCCCACCATCTAGCATACATTATGTTATGCAGATTGCTTTAACAACACCTTGTGTGGTCACTTGAGTCCTGCAATATCAGCCAAACATTGTGTTTTAGTGGAAGAAGACTGGTGATATTCTTTCCAGCAGAGCCTGTCTTTGCAGAGTACATAGAGTAGCCAGATGTAGGCTACCTTTCTTTATACTACCTAAATACCTTATTCAGGCAGTTTTATGTATATGTCCCAAATTGACTTCATGTGACAAATCTTCTCATAATCTACTGCATGATTTAGTATTTTTATATATAATATCTCATTTGCACATATACAGTTTTTACATATTTCCTTTCTGCTTTTTTGCTGTAAAACTGTTTTGTCTGACAAATTAGCAAATGTTTATTGACAGCCTCGTAATGCATGACCTCCACTAGACCTCTTAGGTAAATGAATGGCTTCTGCTCTTAGAGAATATATAAGATGGAGAGATGGAAATTCACGGTGCTCATGAGAAAGTAAGTAGTTAGAAGTGTGTAAGTGTTAATAAGAAGCAATGTGTGCCTGGTAGCACATGCCTTTAGTCCCAGCACTTGGAAGAGGCAGAAGCAGGTGTATCTCTATGAGTTTGAGGCCAGCCTAGTCTACATAGCAAGTGCCAGGCCAGCTGGGGCTACAGAGAGACCCTGTCTCAAAATAAATAAAATAAAAAAGCAATGTGTAAGAGGCCTAAGGTGGTCTGGAAAGTAAGTTTCTGAGGAAGTAATGTTTACTGTGAGGTACAAAAATGAGTGATTATATGCAAACACAGAGGATGCCACTGTAGACAGGAAAAGCACAATAAAAGACGTAATTTAAGCTGAGTGTGGTAGCTCATGCCTGTAATCCCAGTACTTGGGATCCTAAGGTAGGCAGTTTGTTACAAGTTTGAGGCCAACTTAGGCTACATAGTAAATTCCAGACCAGGCTGGACTATGTCTCAAAAGGTAAAAGACAACAAACAAATAAGCATATTTTAGGAACTGAGAGAAACCCAACATTAATCAAAGAGCAAAATGGAGAGAAGAACAAGGTGGGGGCTGGTTGTACAGGGCCTTAACGACCACATTGAATACATTTGTATTTTATTAGAAGGGCAACTACAGTAGACTAAAGGATTTTAAGGAGGGGAATTTTAAGAAGGGGAATGACAAATCATATTTACATGAAAAAAAAAAAGTACTTTAGGATCTTTTTTTTAGAAAAAATTTGGCCACAGAGAGGAGTCATTTGTTTGCTAGGTTGGTGTTTTTGTTGTTGATGGTTTTTTTTTTTTTGGAGATGGTCTCTGTAGCCCAGGCTGGCCTGGAATTAGCTTTGTAACCTAGCCTGGTGTTAAACTCATGGCTGTTCTCCTGCCTAAGCCTCCCAGTGCCGAAATTCTTTTTTTAAAAAAAGTTACATATTTATTTATTTGTTTATTTTTACTGTACTGAGAGACTGAACTCAGGACCTCCTGCATGCTAGACGTGTACTCTACCGTTGAGTTGTGGCTCCTACCCTGGCTCTTTTCTCTGCCGGTGGAGTTTTTCACAGAGCCAACCATATGATGCTGAGGGATGAGATTCATTGAGGCAGTTTAACTCTTACCTACATTTACTAACAGAAAAGCCGAGAGAAGAGACTTACTTAAGGTCACACAAATTTTGTTTTCTGTGGCATGGGAAGCAAATTTGAGAATTTCCAGACTTTTACATCATTTGTTTTAGATTTAGGAAATGAGTATCATTGATTGAAATTTCATTTCTTCACCTTGTGTATTGGGTATTGGGTAAGGAAATAAATATGTAACATATTCTCTGATGAAGTCAAATAGGAGAAAATGCTGAATGAAAAATGCTTTCCTATAACAATGTTTTGAGTGTGCCACTAAGGTTCCTGAGATCCCTTCAGCTAGTCTGTAAAGTCAGAATTATTTTCATTACAATATTAAACTATAATTTGCCATTTTTCCACTGTACTGATATTTGTAATGATGCAGAGGAATAGTGGCTAAGCCTCCTGGCATCTTAGCTTATACCAAGGCAGTGGCACCAACCTTTTCTGGAAGTCACTATATTCCACTGCTGCATGTACATAATTAGAATGGAAACAGGAAAAAAAAAACAAACAAACCACACCAGTTTAACTTAAGAATGTTCTTGAGAGTCTGGAGAGATGGCTCAGCGGTTAAGAGCACTGACTGCTCTTGCAGATCCAGGCTTGATTCTTGGCACCTGTATGGTGACCCACAACCATATGTAACTTTAGTTCCAGGGGATCCAGTGCCCTCTTCTGACCTTTGCAGGCATTGCATGACATGGGTGCACTTACACACATGCAGGCAATACACTCATACATATAAAATAAAAATAATAAAATATTTTAAAATGATGATCAAGCATCAAAAATTACTTTTGTTAAATTCTAGCCCTGTGTCATCTTTTTATCCTGACTGGAGTGGGAAGGGTTCATCAAGTGCTTTGCTGTAGGGCAAAGTAGAATGGGTGCCTGCAGGAATATCATCAACATGATTACGCTCTTTCTCTCTGTTGTGACTTAAAACTGCTTTTCATAAAGTATAATTTTTCCTTTAAAGAATTATTCAGATAGGGTTTTTGTCTTTTATTTTCTTTAAAATATTAGGCCATTTTTCAGTTTGAGGAAAACAATTGGCAGTTTTGTGTTCACTCATAAATTTTGGGTTTTTAAGTTGAATTTTAAATTTTCAGAATTTTATCCATGGCTTAAGCTTGATAGCTCCCCAATACTTAAAACTTTCTTGAAGTCAGTTACATTAGATTTCAGCAAAGAATGTGAAAAGTTTATTGTCAAACATTCAAAACATTGCATGGACTGTTAAGGAAACTGTCACTTAGAGATTTCTATTCATTTTTATTTTATGTATATGAGTGTTTGTCTGCCTTGTGTTCCTAGAGGCCAGAAGAGGGCATTGAATCCCAGGGAACTGGAGTTGTAGGCAGTTGTAAGTCACTATGTGGGTACTAGGAACCGAATGTGGTCCTCTGCAAGAGCAGTGAGTACTCTTAGCCACTGAACAATCTCTCCTGCCCTGAAACTGCCACTTTAAGTTTTGTTCGGCTTTAGCTGATGATCTGTTGGTAGCTGTTGGGAAAGGGACAGTCAGTTTTCTTTAAGGATGTGATATCTGGTAGATTGAACAGACTCAAAGAGATAGACCCATACCCAAGATCATTTGGGGAACACAAATTAGACTTAAAAAAATTAATAGTAGTAGAGCCTGTGATATCTAGATGGAGCTTGTAGGGTGGGAGTGGACATGAGACAGGGCCTCCAAATATGAACAAAATACTTCATACATTCTATGAAGTTCTCAAAGAATCAGTGAAATATTTTAAAAAGGAGAACTTGTAACTTTGAAAAATCGTTGGTTAAACTATTCTTTCTTCTACTCCAGATATTTGTGAGGTACTTCCTTTATAAGATTTAAACTAAACAATATATTTAGATTGAAGTAAGAAGTAGAAGAATCTAGCCGGGTGTGGCGGAGCACACCCTTAATCCCAGTACTTGGGAGGCAGAAGCAGGTGGATCTCTGTGAAATCGAAGCCAGTCTGGTCTACATAGTGAGTTCCAGACCAGCTGGGGCTACAGAGAGACCCTATCTCAAAAAAAAAAAAAAAAAAAAAAAAAAAAAAAAGGATAAAAGAAGTAGAAGAATCCATCTGCTCTCTACTAACCCCTTCATAAAAATGCAGAACAAAATTACCATTTTTCTTAGTTTGGGGGGACTTACATGGTTTTATTTTTTAAAAATGTGTTACTAAATAATCAAATTGCCATCTATTACCAGTTCTATAAGGATTTCTTTGTTATAGCACATTTTGATTTGGTATCATGCAATTAAAGATTGTATATTTACTTGACTAAGTTATATAACTTGGCATTTTAGGCCTCTCCAATTAACACACTATAGTAAGGCTAATATATATACATATACACACACATGCACGCACATATATGCATGTGTGTGTGTGTGTGTGTGCGCGTGCGCAGAGACTATGCTGTATATGTCTTCAGTTTTATTTTTTCCATGTCACCTGCTCAGTATCTCTGAGGAGTTCTTCTAGGATCTCTTACCCCAGCCAGCCATAGATACCAAAATCCACAGTTGTTCAATTCCCTATTAAAAATGATATTTATTCTATTTATTTTTTATGGGCATATGAGGGGTATCTTTTATTTCATGCCATCTGCAATATTCTTAGTTTTCAAAAATAGCAGTCATCCTTGTGGGTATTTTAAGTCATCTCTGTATTAACTTATGATACCTAAAACAATGCAAATGCTGTGTAAATAGTTGGTATACTGTGTTGTTGAGGGAAGGATGATAATAAAAGCAATGTCAGTACCTATGCAGGTCTTATTTTCTGAGTACTTGTTCTGTGAGGTTTGTTTCTTTAGTTTAACATTTTTTTTACCTCTACTGCTGTGAGTCAGGCCATGTATTTGCCATGAGACTTTGAGCTGAACGCTCCATGGTCCTTACTCTTTGGGATGTCTCCCAGTTTCCTGTGATCGTTGAGCATTCACTGCACTATATCTTACAGCAACAGAATGGGAATGCCTCATTTTGGGTTGTTTCATCAGAGTACTCTTGAGTTTCTTAGACATACAAATAATAAGAAAAGTGCTTTTTCTTGGTACTTCTTAGCTTGGGGTTAGCTGAAATGTTTTGGGAAAGGCTAAGATAGGATGGGGCTGGAGTCCTCAGTGATCATAGTATTCTTTCTGGATCTTTCAAAATTACAAAATAACCCAGTCCCTGCTTTTGTAAAAGTATTTAAACCAACAGAGTCAACTTGAAAAGGTGTGTGGAAAGGAAAATAGACTTTTCCTATTGTTTGTGCTGTGTACACAAATATTTAAATATTTATTTCATTTAATTGACACAGCATTGGCTCAAAGAAGGAAGTGATTTGCTTGGTTATCATCTATTTAGGGGTGGAGCTAGGAGTTGGAACTCATCTGGTTCCATTATATCACATTTTCTTCCCTAGGTCTAAGAACCTTAAGCTTATAACTATCTGTGTCTGCTTCAGGACATCTTCCTTTAGCATGTATGTAAAACTGATCCTGGTTCAGACTGTATTGTAAGACTTTTTTTGGGTAATGACCTGCATTTAAAAAAAATAAAACAAGATAGAGTAAGAATTATCAGAGTGTGTCACAGAAGTACTGTTTCCTGAAATTTGTTGTGTGTGTGTGTGTGTGTGTTTGTGTGTGTGTGTGTGTGTGTGTGTGTTTGTGTTTGTTTGTGTGTGTGTGTGTGTGTGTGTGTGTGTGTGTGTACTGGGTCTTAGTAAATGCATTTCCTGCTGTATAAAAGTCACTCCTTTTGAGTATAGGACAGGATACAAATTCAGTGTCGTGTCTTTTTGCCAAGACTTTGAAAATGTTTCATGTTTCTTCCATTTATAAGGTAGTATTTTGGTATTTGAAGATTGCCTTTGGAACCAGATTGTCTAGGTTTGAATCCAGACTGTGTCATGTACAAGCTGTGTAGCCTTTGGCAAGCATTTAGATATCTTTGTGATTCCATTTTGTCTTCTGAGTAATGGGGCTCTCTAAGCAATAATTGAACTTAGAATAATGGCATCATGCGTAAAAGGTAGTTGCTGTTGTTATTATTTTTAGAGTTAATGTTACTGAGAAGTTTGCATTTCTCTTAGAAGGATTTTGGACATACTGCCTGAATAACAGATTTCTATAGAAAGAGGCAGTTGATTCATTTGGCTAATTAATTTATTGCAAACTTCATTGTCTAGAGGAAATCGAACTTTGCATTAGTTTAATTCAATGCCACTTGCCACCCTTTTACAAAATAACATTGATTATTCCTAAGTCATATATCTGTGCAAGAGATACTTTGGAAAAGTATGAACTTGACTCCACCACATGTTGACCTGTGAGTAAGTGGCTGGCTTATAGCTGATTTAATTTTTGTCACAGGCCAGCTTTGTTGACTCATAAAATCCATGTATCATGTCCTTGTCCACTGTTATCAAGATATGCACATGCCTGTGTCTGTGACCTGAGCTCTGTGAGAGGCTTGGAGGAAGATTTGATTTATGTGATCAAGAGTCTTCATACTAGAAGCAGGGTTGAGTTTGGGGTTGAAGGATGACTGTTCAAGGAAGTAGCTTAAGGAAAGAATTCCAGGCCCCCATAAGAGTTCATATCAAGCTGTGAAGCCTACAAGCCTTTGGTGTAAGACAAAAATAAGAGACACTTGTACATCCATGTTTGTTGTTGCTCTTTTCACAATAGCTAAGAGATGGAAGCAACCTAAGTGTCCCTCAACCGATGAGTGGATAATGAAAATGTGATTCATTTAGAGGATGGAGTTTTACTCAGCAGTAAAGAAAGATGAAATCATGAGATTTGTAGGTAAATGGATGGAACTAGAAACTGTTATACTAAGTGAAGTAGTACAGACTCAGAAAAAAAAACAAAAAAACAAAAAATGATGTATGTTCTCCCTCATATGTGGATCCTAGAACCAAATCCTGATAAGTGAGTATGTATCTAGACATAACTATAGGAACCAGGATAACGAAATGGAACTAGGGATGTAAAGGAAAAGAAAGAATCTGAAAGAGAAGAACAATAGGAAACAGGTGTTAATAAGGGAGATATGGATAAAAATGGGGGTCATTTTAAGGGGAGAGGGGAGGGAAGGTTATACAAGGAACCTAGGGAATAAAGGGAAAGAAGGAGCTCAAGAGAGGTGGGACCATGGGAGAAGGGTATTATTAAGGGAGAAATGGGAACAATGGGGATACCTTAAATGGGGAAACCATGGTGGAAGGGTTCGACAATGCGAGAGATAAGTAATGCCTAGATAGTTTTAAAGAACCAGAGGGAACCATATTAGTTCAACACCCTATTGACAAATTATACATACAACTAGATCAAGGAATATAATATCTGACTAGGCAAGGTTTATCTGAGAATGTTTGGTCTTTGCCCAAGGTTTATCTACATGGCATATGGCAATTAAAAGTACCAGACTGGTGGAACTAACCTTCTTGGATGTTTAACAGACATACTTTGAGGCCTATACTAATTTGGTCAGAGGGACATAAAGGACACTTTTTGCTCTTTTCCCTCCTATGTCAAATAAGTTCCAGGGGACTATGAGCATTTCTCAAAATCTCCTGTAACTGTGGTGAGTCACCTGTCCTCTTGATCAAGGAGGCCGTGGAGACCTCACCAGATGGGCTTGAATGAGTTTCCAGTCTATAAAGAGGAGGGTCAACACAGAGGAAACGTTTCCTCCATGCTTCTAAGCAAAGCCAGACATGATCGAGTAGGACCTTTGACTTACGTTCACATAGATGGAACTGGTAAAAGGAGCCAGGGGCTCCTCCCAAGCCCATGTGACCCCTGAGGAACAGATCCTCAAACGACCTTAAGAGTAAAAATAAATTGATTTATCTGGGCCAACTGTAGGGTCTTAAACACACAAAAGGAAAGTATAACCAAAGATTAATTGGGTCAATATAATTTTTTAAGAGTTCATATATATAGCTAAAGGCTACATAATAAGAAACAATAACAGACAGGAGATATCTTCCTTGGAGTTGTTGGTCAGGGCGGCCCAAGAGACTCTCAGACAGTAACCCAGTATAGAACTGGGAAAATGAACTGCAGACCCCAGTGTTATCTAATGAAATATTGACAACTGATTGCTGCTAGATAAGGAACAGCTGATCTTCCTAAAACAAGGAACTCTAGATAGGCTGACTAGATTCAGCAGATGGACAGCACTGGGAAATGGCTGCAGGAGCTGACAACACAAAGGACAGTAACAGGGATGACAGAGTATATGGGTTCCAGTGGGGGGCGGGGGGGGAGAGGCTATGGGAGGGTGCCATTTGGGAAGTGGGTATACAGGTGAATAAGATTGTTTGGGATGTTCTGTATGATATACACACAAAAAATCAACAAATAAAATTAGTTATAAAAAAAATAAGTAGAAACCATAAGCAGAAGAAACTGTTCTTTTAGCTACATTTTTTTGGAAACAATTTAATAAATACTTCTTGATGACTGCACATATGTAAGGCTGCTTGGTCGTATTCTGAGATATCACAGCAGTGGTTGTTTTCCTGACTGGTTTGTAGTCTTTAATAATGATCAAGAGTGACATGTATGAAACTGCTGTCAAACCTGAAAGACTGCATTTATGCACCCATTATTTAAAAGATTATTTATTTATTCATTTATTTAGAAACAGGGTCTCCCTACAACCTCAACTGGTCTGGAATAGACAACGTAGATCAGGCTGGCCTCAATCTCACAGAGGTCTTCCTGCCTCTGCCCTCTGAGTACTGTGATTAAAGCCAGGTTCTAGTGTTTTGTCTGCATGTGTACCTTGTGTATGCAGTGCCCACGGAGGCCTGAAGAGGGTGCTGGGTCCCTTGGAACTGGAATTATGGATGGTTGTTATTTGTCATATGAGTGCTGGTAGTCAAACCCAGGTCCTTTGCAAGAGCAGCCAATGCTCTTTACCATTGAGCCATCTCTCCAATCATCATAGCTACATATTTTGAAAGAATTTACTGGGAAAAAAAAGCAGAGGTTAAATATATAGTTTAAATATGTGTGAGAGTATTATTTGAATTTCTTTAAATCTGTTTTATGCAACTTTCCATCTTTTGTGGTGATAGGTACATTTAATCATGATTATTGAAGAAATATACTACTGTTAATAAAATTGGGTGTGGACCTTACCTCTTTCTGTGGGGCCTTAGCTCTAATTTTCAGGGTCCAGCTAATCACTTCCATACTTGGCGACAGTAATAGCACTGGAAAATCCATATGATGTGACAGGAAAAGCCCAGTCTGTCTCACATAGTAGTTTACTATAGTGATATGATTCAATCTTTTTTCACAGACTCCTCAGATTCTTATATCAGTAATTACTAGTGTTGCACAACTATAAACATTACATAATTTTTTGTCTTATCTCCACTTCTACAATGTCCTGATAATATAATGTTATAGTCAAAGTCCTTGAATGTTTAGGTTGACAAATTTCTCAAAAGCTGTAAGTTAGTAATGCATTTATCTAGGTCTCTTTATATTTTCACTGTTGTTTGAAATTAAAGTATGCATATATAAATAAGAATATATATACATGTGTGAGATGATAGACTTTTTCGCTGCTGTGATACTTTCCAGTTGTGCAGAATCTAGGTTGTGAAATACTTTAAGAACTGAAACTTTTAGAATGCCAAAATGATGCCACAAATAGAAAATTTTGTGCCTCACCGTGTGTGAAACTGTTTCCTACACAAATTTATTAAACAAATTATATATAAAGTTAGGTATATAAAGTGTATATGAAAAATGAACTTCATGTTTATAGCTGAGTCTCATCCCCAATTTATATCACTTATATGTGAATAACCCATTATTTGCAAAAATCTAAAATTCATGGCACTCTTGGATAAAGGATATTCAACCTGTATTTACTTTTAAGATCATAAGCCAAATCTTTGTTATTTTTCTATTGTGAATAGAATATTTTTTAAAAATTTGCCCTATATTTTTAATTTTCTTTCTTTTAAAAAAGGGGTTTTTACTATTATTGTCTGTATTTAGATACAAAAATTATTCAGTAAACACTGAATCTCTGTCAGGCATGCTGGCACACTCCTTAATTCCAGCACTCAGAAGACAGAGGCTAGAGGATAACCAAAGTTCTAGCCAATCTGGTCTGCATAGTGAGTTCAGACCAGCTAAAGCTGTGTAGCAAAACCCTATTTCCAAAACCAAACCAGACCAAAACAAAATACCAAACAAAGTAACCACAAAACCAGAATCTTGTTCTTCAGAGTATGACTTTTATGTGATACTTCTTTGAATTGTACCATTTAACCCACTCTGTAAGAGATGCTGCCACCTTCTTTTATCTTATAATGTCAGATTTGGGGTCCAGGTGGTATAGTAAGTCCTTTAACTTACCTGTTTTGAACATGAAACTTTTGTTGGAAAAATGAATTTATTTGCTCACTGTAGAAAATAACTTTAAAAATTATGTGGTTGCTTTTCTAGCACATAAAACTGGCCTTCAGTTTCTATGTTTGAATTATAAAATGCACATACACTACTATTATGCTTTCATTTACAAGTGACCCTTTGTTTTAAATCTCTGTAATCTTAAGCATATATGCTGGTGTTTTTAATGCTACTGGTTGTATTTCATTTCTACATTTTTCAATAGGGCTCTGCTTTTTAAAAAATGATCTTTTAATTTATTTTATAATTTTTATTCAGGTGTTTATCTCTTTTAAATTAATCTATTAATATTCCTCTTAGCCAGACAAGATGTTTGGAAACTGTGGGAAATTAGAGTTGTAATTTGTAGAAAGAGTGTGCTGGTCAGTCTCAGAGAACAAAATAAATGCAGCCTTTCTCTAGATAATGGTAATGAAACTTGAGAGTCAAAGGCAATTCCTTTGTGTGGAATTCAAGTGTCATGTGTCAACTACTGATACAGTGAGATCCTGTGATAACAGTATAAAAGGGTCCTCACATGTTCAGTTGTTTAAAATGTGGGCTATTTAAACACAGGGTCATGTTGTAAAATTGATCAAATGATAGGTGAGCCTTTGTTGAGGGTGACAGCCAATTCCCAGTTGGTTATCCAAATTAGTGTTAATAAGACCCCCCCCCCAAGAAAGAGCATATTACTGAGGAGATTCTACATTTAATATTTTTACTTCCCATTTGGAATGGAATTATATTAGAAATAAAATCATTGAATTTTTTTTTTTTCTCTTTTTGAGACAAGGTTTTCCTGTAGCCCCAGATGACCTGGCACTCGCCATGTAGACCAGAGATCTGCCTGCCTCTGCCTCCTGAGTACTGGGACTAACCAGCTGGTTTTTTTAAAAGTACAACTTGAGTAAATCTTGAAAGAAAAGTTCAAATTGCTTCTATCCCATGGTAGTTGTAATATGGAATGAAATGTGTAGTCTGCCATCATGAGAAAAAATGTAAGCTGTTGTTGCAAAACTCTGCTTGACATTTATGAAGTTCATTAAAAAAGAGAAAAAAGAGCTTAACAAAAATCACTGATGTTGGTGACCACCAAAGCAACTATCGTGATTAATGCTAATGGGCCCCAAAGAGCATTGGCAAAGCAGAAACCCTGAATGGATTGAACAGAAGTTTACCAAATATGGTCTATTTATTTTCTTAGTGAGTTTACAGAGTCCAAGACTTTTTGGGAGGCAGTTTTTGTACTAACTAGTGTTAGTTAGTACTTGAACACTTGTTATGTGCTAGGTGCGTACTCATAAGAACTTTGTATTAACCAATTCTCTCACAAAACAAGTTGATACTTGCAATCCCTTCCTGCCCCCTCCTTCTTCCTCACCTGCTTTTTATGCTGGAAACTGAAGTTACTACTTTGTTCTGGGACGCATGGTGGTAGAGGATAGGAGGTAGGACAGTTTTAGTGGTAAAGGGACAAGTTCAGTGTTGTCAGTGGTGACTGATAACTGTGATTTTTAAATGCTAGGCATTTTGTAATGAGAACATTTTCTTCTGGTTCATGGTAATTCTGAATATTTTATTAAGTACTCACTAAATATATATTGTGAAATACGTATGAAATGAATGTATTCACACTAATATTGCTTTATTAAATAACACTGCATTTCCCATAAGAACTAGCATGACCACCGCACTTTAAATATGCCTACTGTCTTGACTGTTCAAGTTGCATTAGTAGTAACATTCTATAGTAATTTTTGTGTTTAGTTGCAAAGAAAACCCCTGTAAATGTCATCTTCAAAAGAAGCATTAACCTTTTGTTTTGGAACACTTTGACATAGTTTGCTATTTACTTTTTAAGTTTTAAATATTTTATTTACTATTTTTATTTTATGTGTATGAATATATTCCCTGCATGTATGTGAGTGCACCTGTGTCATGCAATGCCACGGAGGTCAAAAGAGGGCTTTGGATTCCTCTGGAACTGGAGTTAAGGACGGTTTGTAGCCACCATGTGCATGCTAGGAATCAAACCTGGGTCCTCTGCAAGAGCAGTCAGTGCTCTTAACCGCTGAGCCATCTCTCCAGCCCCACTAATTAGTTTTTAAAGATGATGAATTGCATATGTAATTGGTCCTAAAATTAAAAAAAAATGTTATTTATTTAGGTACGATATGTAAAGTTGAACAGAAAGAGCAATTTGAGTGTTAATAAAAAATATGTTCATTAGTAGAAATAAAACAATTTTTGGAAGCTTTGAGAAATAACAAATCTTAAATTAGATTTTCTTCCATTAAAAATGTCACCTGCTTTAATTACTGAAATCCATTTCATTGTATTTATTGCTTATGTTTATAATCTTTCAAAGATATTTTATAGGTTTAACAAAAATTCTTCTTAAAAAACAACCAAAGAAAACAAAGCAATAATTCTTCTTGATAATGTAACAGAATTTTGTTATTTTGATTACCTAACTTAGAACTAGTGTTAATAATGGAAGAATTTAAAACCAAGAAGAGCTAGTAATGACAGAATGTTCTCATTTAGTTTGAATTATGAGTTTCTAACTCCAGAGATAGATATACAGATAGAACATTTACTTTGATGGTTGGGGGACCTGTTCTTCAGAATCATTGTAGATTTTATGCTGCTTTTCAGTGAATCATTTCCTTTCCACTCTATCCAAAACCGTCTCTCTGACCTCTAGTGCAGTATATTCTCCTTAAAATTGAACATTTTATTGAGTACTAGACCATCTAGTTATAGGGGTGAAGGGAAATTTCCTTTCTGCCTTCTGAAGGCTCAGTGGAATAAGCTAACAGTAGACCACTTAAATAGGGAAAGAAGGAAGGCAAAAGGGAGAGTCCCAGCATGAAGGAAAATCATCATGTATGATTGCTTATGAGGTCATCATTTAGAACCTTGTATACCCTTTTTTTTTTTTTTTTTTTTTTTTTTTTTTTTTTGGGGGAAGGCAATTTTTAGGGGAATGGTAAGTGATTTTGGAGGAGAATTCATTGGTAGAAGAGTGTATGTGACCTGGGATGAAGTCTGTTGAGCTGCTGGACAGACTGGAATGTATGGAATAGGATCATGATGTGCAACACAAATCTGTTCAGGTGTGCTGACAGAGTTCCCTTTTCTCTGATGCCTGAGATTTCAGTAAGAAGATGGAAGGCAATTGTATTCTGGTAGATCTGATAACAAAGGAATGTCCTTCACAGAAAGTATGTCACTGTGGTGGGAAGGGGAGAATCAAAAACAGGTCAAAGGGAACTTAATTCTCAGAGAGGTTCTAAAGCCCTCTAAGCCTGTCAAAGCATCAGCCTTTGGGGTGTTTTTTTCTGAGTCCCAACATTCTTCAGCTCCTGTGAACAAGGACCATTTCTAAGCTGTAGGTGTGCCTTTTCAGTATTCCCAGTTTAAAATCAAATATGGGAGTGTGCTTGGTAAGCTGCATAAGATCCGTTATCTACCTTTATCAGCTTGAGAACTTTCCTTTTTAAAAAATGCTGTTTCAAATCTTTGAAGCAGGGACTAGAGAGATGGCTCAGAGGTTAAGAGCACTGGATGCCCTTGCAGAGGACCTGGGTTCAGTTCATAGCACCCATGTGGTGGTTAACAGCCATCCAAAACTCCA
This sequence comes from Nannospalax galili, assembly GCF_000622305.1. NCBI lineage: Eukaryota > Metazoa > Chordata > Mammalia > Rodentia > Spalacidae > Nannospalax > Nannospalax galili. Next base: position 2,147,842 of record NW_008345884.1, read on the forward strand.
GTTCCAGGGGATCCCATGCTCTCTTCTGGTCTTCATGGGCACTGCATGACATGGGTACACTTGCATATATGCAGGCAAAATATTCATACACATAAAGTAAAAATAAATGAATAAGCCAGGTGTGGTGGCACATGCCTTTAATCCCAGCACTTGGGAGACAGAGGCAGGCCAATCTTTGTGAGTTTGAGGGCAGCCTGGTCTACATAGTGAGTTCCAGGCCAGCTGGGGCTACAAGGAAACCCTGTCTCAAAAAGACAATAAATAAATAAATGAATAAAAAACTATTTAAAAATTTTTAAAGTATATGTCCCTTGCTCATTGAACATAATTTTTATTCTTACTGGGTCCGACATTAACCTATTCAAAATTTATGGATATGTACATAAATTATAATTTATCTGATGTGTTTAAATTGTTCACTTTTAAAAAACAGCAGCAACAACAAACCAGAGGACAGAGAGCTAGCTCATTCAGTCAAATAAGCACAAGGGCCCGAGTTCGGTCCCCAGGACTTATGTAAAAAAGCTGGGTATGTACTTGGAGTCCCAGTGCTTGGGAGGTGGAGATGGGTGGATCTATGGGGCTTCCTGGCTAGACAGACTAGCCCAGTTAGTGAGCCTCAGGTCACAGTAACAGACTGCCCCTCAAAACAAGGTAGATGGCTCCTGAGTAGTGAACTACAGCAAGGCTGACCTCTGGCTTCCACACACAGGTGCACATGCATATATACCTCCTCACACACTCAAAGGGAAAAAAAATGAGGCTTGTCAATCTCTCTCTCTCTCTCTCTCTCTCTCTCTCTCTCTCTCTCTCTCTGTGTTTGGATAACATTAATTTTTTTAAAAATGTAAAGAATTTAGCCAGGTGTGGTGCCGCACGCCTGTAGTCCCAGTACTTGGGAAGCAGAGGCAGGTGGATCTCTGTGAGTTCAAGGCCAGCCTGGTCTACATAGTGAGTTCCAGGACAGCTGGGGCTACAGGGAGACCCTGTTTCAAAAAGACAAAAAGAATTTTATACATTATTTTTTTTATATCCCTTCCTGTCCCTCTTCAATCCCTCCCCTGTCTCCCTTACTCCCTCATAATTTCTGTCCTCCTCTTTGATTATTATTGTTACATATACATATACATTTATAAACACACATTTATATAAAGTACACTGAGTCCATTTAGTGGTGCTCCTGTGTACTTGTGTTTAGGGCTGTTCACTTGGGATTAGATAGCTTTTCAATTAGCTTGTCCCTAAGAAAAACTGAGTCTCCCTCCCTCAGCATCCATTGCTTGCCTGCAAATCTTTATCTTCAGATGAGAGCCTGTGAAATTTCCTCTATTTACCATTGGCATGTCAACTGGTTTTGGCATTGTACAGATCTTGTTAGGATACTATATTGTGACGATTAAAGGGATACTAATTGAAAAAAAAAGTTAAATTATCCTTATTTTCAGATGATATTATATATAAGAAATGCCAAAAATTCCACCAGAAAACTTCTTGAAATGATCAACACTTTTGGCAAAATGACAGGATACAAAATCAGTTTTCAAAAATCAGTAGCTTTTTATATACTAAAAACAAGCTATCAGAGAAAGAGATCATGGAAACACTCCTATTCACAATAGCCTCAAAAAATAAATCTATAAATAAACCAAAGACCAGAGATGTGAACGATCTCTACAATGAAAACTTTGAAGAAAGAAATTGAAGAAGACACTAGAGGATGGATGCTCATGGATTGGTAGAATTAATATGTGAATATGACCATCCTACCAAAAGCAATTTATAGATTCAGTGGAACACTAATCAGAATCCTTGTGACATTCTTCACAGAAATAGAAAAAAAAATTCTAGAGGAGCAAACCAATAAGCAGCGTTCCTTCATGGTTTCTGCTTCAGCTCCTGCCTCCAGGTTCCTGCCTTGGCTTCCCTCAGTGATGAACCGTTACTTAGAAGAGTAAGATGCAATGAACTCTTTCCTCCACAGCATGCTTTTGGTCAGTGTTTTATCACAGCAGTAGAAAGTAACTAGGATACCATTGTAACATGATCAGTGTTGGAAGAGGTCTCTATAACTGGGACCACTGACAGACCTGACAGTGGCATGTCTTTACTCAGGTCTGTGTACCAGCAGAGGCAGGCCCCACTTTGACTTCACAGAGCCCAATAAAGATGGGAAGCCGGGCTGGGCGTGGTGGTGCACACCTGTAGTCCCAGCACTTGGGAGGCAGAGGCAGGCAGATCTCTGTGAGTTGAAGGCCAGCGTGGTCTACATAGTAAATTCCAGGTCAGCTGGGGCTACAGGGAGACACTGTCTCAAAAAGACAAAAAAAAAAAAAAAAAAAAAAAAAAAAATCAAACAAACAAAAAGATGGGAAGCCAGACTCCCACAGGGAGGCTTATATATCATGAGAAGGAAAGAGCTGTTGGGAAGCTGCTGTCAAGAGATATGAGATATAATCTGACTAAATGATGGCTTATGAAAGTTATTGATGAAAGAGAAAAAAAGTTGGGTGGAAAAGAAATCCTAAAATACATATGGAAGTACAAAAGTTCCTAGATAGCCAAAGCAACCATGAACAAAAACCAAAAAGAACAATGCTGTAATAATAAAAACAGCATGGAACTGGCATAAAAACCGAGATGTAGATCAGTGGAACAAAATGGAAGATCCAAACATGAGTGCATGAACTTACAGGCAATCTAATTTTTAAAAGCTTTGAGACAATTAGGCCTTCTCTGGGCCTCCCCTGGATATCATACCAGTTGTTTATTTCATTACATGAACAAAGCTTATATATCATGAGACAAAATGTCAAAGCATTTAGCCTCCCTAGTCATGTGCTGCCTTTGGCTAAGACAGTTATTGATGACTGGCAGGCTCATGTCATGAACTGCTGTGTCATTATTACTGTGCCAACTGTGTTCTTATTTTAATTCCATTAGAATGAAATAAGGTCTATTGTACATTCTTTCAGAGAGATCTGAGGATGGTTATGATTAGCTTATTGCCTCTTCATATCTTACAATGCTGGTATTATAGTAGAAAATCAATTAGGAAATAGGGTCTATACTACCATTCCCTTATGTTTTCTAATTCTTTTTTCTTTTTTCTCTTTTGGTATTTTTGAGACAGGGTTCAGTTCCAGCTGGCCTGGAACTTGCTATGTAGACCAGGCTAGTCTCAAACTCATAAAGATCTGCCTGCCTCTGCTTCCCAAGTGCTGGGATTAAAGGCATGCACTACCACACCTGGCCTAGTTTTCTAATTCTTTTTTCCTTCCTTAATATTATATCTATGTGATTTTGAAATGCCCTGAAGGCGGGGCTACCTGTTGATACCCTCCATAGCTCCTTGAAAACTGCTAGAGGCTAGAACTAACATAGAAAACTGAGGGGTAGGATTATTGTAGTTGAACTATAGATTTCTGTCTTAAAATTCTTTCAGAGGTATTTACCTTTCTGCCAGATGTGGTGGTGCATTCACATAATCCCAACATTCTGGAACTGGAGGTGGGATTGTGGGTTCGTGGCCAGCTTGAGCTACACAGTAAGATCCTATCTCAAACACAGGAAACAAAAAAGACAATAAATCTTCACTGATTTTAGAGATAGTCAACGTAAGGCTAAAAACATACGCTTAATTAAAGTTGTATAAAATATTTGTATATGCTACATACTCAAAACAGCAGCAGATAGAGTGAGTCACTGATGGAGAAAAGAAATGAGAGCTCTTAGAATCAGGAAGAATTCATTTTTGGCAGTTATTTTTTTGGCATGGTGCTAGGACTTGTTTTTTCTCTAGCAAGGACAGGATCTGCTATAGGAGGGTCTCAGCAAGGGCCCACATCATAATGAGAGTTATTCTTAAAAAAGTTGGTCTCACTGTATTGGCAAAGATTAGTCCTCTCATAGGTCAAATTGCTTTTATTATAGTTCACATTATGACATATTACTTTTCTGTAATAGACTAGAAAGATTCTCTCTGTTGATATAACATAAAAATAGTATCTGAAGTTGTAAAGTGCGTTTGTTATTTGCATATATAAAATTTTGTCATGTGTTCATGTTAGTTGTGGAATTAAAGCTGAAGGAAACTTTGATGAAAAAAACAAATGTATTAAGGGATAAGCACACACTCAAAGCTCCCCCGTATAAGGCACCTAAGATGTGTTCGTGTATTTCTCAAATTGTGTATTCAAATTTGATGTAGTTAAGTTTTTGTTTTTTTATTTACTATAGAAAAATTAGAAGACTTGAGTTTGAGATCTAAAAATTAGTTAATGACTTGAAGTTTAATTTCCTCAGCCTTCAAGTAGAGAAGTTAGATAGTTTTGGAGGTTGCTTAGCTTTTTATATTGAAGTTAGGAAAAAAATTTCTACTTCATTTCTTAAGATGAAATTGTGAGATTCCCATTGATATGATGACTGTGTAGAAATTGATAACACTTATGATATAAAAATAAAGCTTTTAAGATGACTTGTCGTAGTTTTCAATGATAGTGCTTTACTTATTTTTTTCATCGTGGTATAGCGCTCTGTAGCCCAGGCAGGTTGTCAAGGATGACCTTGAACTTCTGATCCTCTTCCCTCTACCTCTGAAATGCTAGGATTACAGGTGTGTACCATAACACCTGGTTTATTTGGTGCTGAGACTCCAACCCAGGACCTCCTGTGAGCTAGGCAAGTGCTCTACCAACTGAGCTACATGCATAGCCCTCATTGCATTGTTTCAGAATTATGTTTAGAAAGTTTTTAAAAAATCGATGTTAGATATTTTCCTAAGCTGGGCCTGGTGGCGTACGCCTTTAATCCCAGCACTTGGGAGGCAGAGGCAGGAGGATCTCTGTGAATTTGAGGCCATCCTGGTCTACCTAGTGAGTTCCAGGACAGCTGGGGCTACAGGGAGACCCTGTCTCAAAACCAAAACAAAACAAAAAGCCCAAAAGTCTCCCCCCCCCAAAATTGATAATATTTTTCTAATTTTTTTTCCTAGAGGTAATGTAAATGCTTCCCATGTTTTACTATAACTTTTGTAGTTGAGATTTAAAGATGAAATAAAACTTTTTAGGTTTTTAGAAATAATATCTCCATAAAATGGAACAATTCTATATAGCAGCTCATGATAATCTATAGATTTTTGCCCTTTCTTGCCATCCCAATAGAGGTAAAATGACTGATAAGGTGTAGGTAAGAAGGAACCGTTCGTATAACTGTGTCTTTGGAGGATTTGAAGTGTCTATAGCAATCTTTCAGGGAAGGGAGTTTGTCTGTTGTTGGTTAGCAGCACTCAGAGTTATTTCTCTGGATTCAAAGATTCTAAAGTCTGACTCAGAGTTACAGAGCAAATTATTACCTTGACAAATGAAATCTTTTATGAATCCTTTCTTGGTATGCACTATTTCTTCTTTTTGTTGGTTCATGTTAGACAGCTTTTGTGTCATTAGTAACTGAGCTGGTGAAATAGCTTAGGTGGCAGGCATATTTTGCTGCAAAAGTCATTCCCTTTTGATCTTAACAAATGAGCCCTAGTCATTTATCGTTATTCTGTTATCTTGATGAAAGAAGAACCTTGAGTAGATTTATTTTATTACACATCAACATGATGTGCGAAATTACTTATGTTGTCTGTATTTACAACTGTTAATTCCCAGGAAAACAGGTGTCTATATTATGTAGCCCACTGGAATTTTTTTTTTAAAAATCCTAACTAGTTTATTGGACTTGCTAACAGAGTGTAGGGTGGGGCTTTATTTACAGCAGAGCGCACCCCCCCCATTTATGGCTGCCCATTGAAATTTAAACCTTTTTCTTTTTTATAAGGGATCCATCAAGCTATCAAAATCTGTATTTGGTTAGTGTCATTTTTATGTTTTGAAAAGTTGTTGGAAATCTATTGGCATTTAAGGAGGTAGAGTAGCCCTGCAGATGATACACACAGCACCTTGGAATAAATTACAGTTTCCATATTAGAAACCCAAATAATGATGTGTGAGTTTACTGACTTTTGACAGGACATTCATCAAGATATAATTCATATAATAATGCTTCTTCTAATTATGTGGTTATTAAATAAATAGTTAAAAAAGAATACTTGAAAAGAGTTGTATATCCATCTTTGACATTTTTAGAGCAATTTCATTGCCTCATAATGAAACCCTGCACCCATTAGTAGCGCCCCCCTCCCCATTTTCCCTTTAGTCCTGTGTATGGCACTCACTACCGTACTTTTGAATTTTATAATGATGCATTGAAAATGAAATAAAGACATTTAGTAATATTGATGCTTAAATTTTTTTCTTTGATTTACTTTTTAAGTATATGAGTGTTTTTCCTGCATGTATGTAAGTGCACCATGTGTGTGCAATGCCCATGGAAACCAGAAGAGGACATTAGATCCTCTGGAACTGGAGTTGTGGACATTTGTTAACCACCATGTGGGTTCTGGGAACTGAACCCTGGTCCTCTGTAATAGCAGACTGTGCTCTTAACCAATGAGCCATCTCTCCAGCCCCAACACTGATTCTTTATGTTAACAAAGTTATATAATTTAATTCTATATTTATTAGATAGTTTTATTAATAAGATTTTTATTTCTTTCTGTTGTAAACAGCAGCATATCATTACCTATTCTTTACTTAAACAGAGTAGTATCTCATTGATTACCAACTATTTTTAATATGATTTTGTTACAGCTACCTGTTTTGTTGTTGTTGTTGTTTTGTTCGGTCTTGGAAACTTGAATATTTCTTTCCTTTGGCTTCCAAGTTGACATAAATGCAGTGAATTTGATATTTAGATAATAATAATAGAAGTTATGTTTAAAATAATTTAAAATAAATTCTGCAGTTTCTCTCAAACTTAGAACATTTCTTTTCTGTACATAATCAATTGACATTCTTTACATATCTTGCTTATGTATTCTCCAGAGAAATTCAGTTTCCTGACTTGCTTGTGCCGCTTTGGGTGCCCAGTTGTTTGAATGAACAGTGGATTAACACATGTATAGCCTTATTATCCAAGGTTAGTCTAGTTTTGCCTAGTTTAATATAAGGCTTGAAAGCGAGAGATAAAGGGAATATTTTTGAGGTTGACAATTGAATGGAAGATTCTTAGTTTAAAAATCTGCTTTATAGTTCTCCTGAGATTTAGCTCAGGTGAGAACTGCCAGAATGAGGCTGGCAAGATGATGCCTGTCATCAAGCCTGGCAACTGAAGTTCAACTCCAGGATGCACATGGTAGGAGAGAATGAGCTCTTGTAAGTTTGTCTTTTGATCTCTACTTGTATACTGTTGCATGTGTGTGCCGCTCACATAGATATACACACACCCGCATGTGTGCTGCACATAGGATAAAAAATAAAATATAATAAGACTAAAAAAGAGAACTGTCAGAACCATGTGTTTACTGTTGTATAAAATTCTAGCATGTATGTAGTGAAGAGGATGCTCTGAGTAGATTCTGTAATATTTCTGCGAGAAAGATATGCTTAAGGAAGATCACTAAGGAGTCTCTGACTCATTTTTGAAAGTGATGATGCGATGTAGCGTCTCCAGATGTTGATAATAGTACTTGTTACTTTATTTCTTAATGACTGCTTTTTGGTGCTTCTGTGGTAGTGACTAACGGCATACTGTCAACTACTAACATACTAGGTGAACTCACAAGTTGCAAAGATATTATGTTCCAGAATTCATGCCTTAGGTTTTTCCTATAGATGTAAAAATCAAAACATTAATTTTGAACTGGGGATAATTAAAAGATAGCTAAAACATTACCAAGGCTGGCCATTGACAACAGATGCTTAGTCTAGATCGACTGGGCAGGTGGAGAATGAGTGGTGAGTGTAGTCATCACACTGTAACTTTTATTATGGCACACAAAAATATAACCTAAATCCATGGTCTCAGAAGCATGCTTATATATAGACACACATGCTGGATTTTATAATAGCTCTCAGAGGAAGAATGGGTTTCACTTTACAAAATTTTGTTCTGCCTACAGAATTTTAAGAATAAATCTTTTGCATAACTTGATGGTTTTACATAAAATGAGAAAATGAAAAGCTATACTGCTTAAAAAAACCCACAAAATAGGTTTTGGGAAGAAATAATAATATAATCAGGTTATGAATTTTTTGTTTTAAATTATTTTTTATGATGTGAAGCCTCTAAAAGATGCATTTTATTGCTGTGCCTCACACACATCTTCCCTGTTGGAACAGGCAGGGTTGCCTGTGCCGGTTAGATGGCCACTTACACTGCCCCCAGTTATCATGCCTGACTTGTGTAATGGGGTAGTCATCAGAAAAAACAGGGAGGGGGATTTTTTTTTTTAACCTTTGAAAGTGATATCCTTTTCAGCCTTGGCAGATCTCAGTGTTCTATCTTTGTCTCTAAAATCCACATCGGAAATGCTAAGAGTTCCCGTGCGGAGTTAGGAGAGGTCGTTGTCAGGAGGATCCTGTAGCTCTTTTCAGAAATTAGAGGGTCATCCAGCAAAACTAGGCCACATAGTCCAAGGATCAAGTGCACCCAGTAATATCACTGGGATTTGAAGATCTGCATGCTTTTAAGCTTATCTGTAATTTGGTCTGGTTTCTATTTACCTATTTAAGCCCAGAAGTTTTTGTGGTTGCAGAAAATTGCTTTACTAATAGCAGTTTGTAGATATAAACATGTTTTCCATTTTCATCTAATTCTCTTTTCAGTGGGTTGCCAAGTTACATGTATTTACCACAAGAACTCCTTATCTACGCCCATCTACCCACTCACCTGATGGTTCTTGTAGAATAAAAATTGGGAGGTGATTCAATGACTGTTTTATAGAATTGTATCTGTGGGGCAGGTGTTTGGGATCTTTTGTGGTAGCTGCTTTGGGAAGTAATTCCATGGACTGATCTTTTTCCTGAATTATAGAAATACATTTTTTCCCCTGTATTTTAAAAACATCAGACTTTGGGTTAGCCTTTGCTTAGTTAATTTAACCTTGTCATGAGTTATACGATGGACTATCCTATTAATTTCTCAAGCCTCATTCATAGCACTCAGAATATGCAAACAGAATATGATGTAATATGAACAATGCTCTCTGAAATCACTAAGAAATGGTATCACAATAAAGTGAGTTAACTAGGCCAGATCTTTTAACATTTGCTCTGATCAATGGGGTTTTTTAGAATATACTTCTCTGTCTACAATGTATTGACTAATACTTAACTCCTTACTTATTTTAGAATTATCATTATGATCATATTTATAATATCAATATTTATCATTATTTACTGAGCTTTGTTGTTCAAGGCAAATTTTAAGTTTTAAGATCCAGCTGTGTACTGATCTAAAAGTATGTGGGAGATTGCAAAAAATGACCTTCCTTATTTTCTCCCAGGATCTGTGCTCCTTGTATTGTGAGTCTGAAGATATAAAGTCCGTTTCCTTATTTCTTGAATCAGGATTTGTCTTGTACTTACTCTGTCTAATAAATGTGGCAGAAAGGATGGTTTATGAGTTAGAAGGCTAAATCCTAAGAGACTGTCATGGTTAATCTCAGTTGCCGACTTGATGAGATCTAGAAGAGGAGTCTCTGGGCATGTTGGTGAAGGATTATCTTGGTAAGTTAATTGAAGGGGGAAGACTTGCTAACTGTGGGTGACACCATTCCCTGAGTTGGGATCCCGGATTGTCTAAAAAGAGACAGAAAACCAAGCAAGAGCATTTATCATGTTTTGCTTTCTGACTGCAGACACTAGGTGGCTCTCCCTCAGCTCCTTCTGCCATGATCCCCCCCCTCCCCCACCGCCATGGTAGACTGTACCCTGAAAGTGTGAGCCAAAATAAGCCCTTTCCCCTTACTTTGCTCTTCCAAGGGTATTTTATCACAGCAAGAGGAAAAGAAACTAGGAAGGAGGCTTTATACAAACCTGCTCATAGATCAACATGAGAATTAGCTTTGGCTAACCTGTTTTGTGTCTCAAACATACCTGCCATTTTATGTAACAGTCAGCCACTACAGTATACATGTGAGAGGCTATCTTAGCTAACCTGCCAGACTATTGCAGAATCATGAGAATACAGCCAAGGTAGGATTGCCTGCTGACCTTTCAAGTTGAGAGCAATAAGTGTTTATTATTTTAAGCAAATGAGTTTGGAGTAATTTGTTATGAAGCAGTGTCTAACTTATACACAGTGAACATGTCTTTTGGGGAATGGTTCCAGATTTCAACTCATTTTTTAGCTACTTGCTTCTTTCTCAGAGAATAGTTCTAAATTATATTTTCACAAAATTAATGACATAAACACACAAATAACATTTCTATTGTTGTTTACTAGTCTTAAGTTTTTATTGAATTCAATTACCATTTTGGAAAGAACTTTCATTGTTTAGGTGTTCTTTGAAAATAATATTGAGGCTGGAGAGATGGTTCAGTGGTTAAGAGCACTGGCTGCTTTTGCTGAGGACCCAGGTTCAAATCCCAGCACCCACACTGTGGCTCACAACCATCTGTAATTCCAGTTCCAGGGGCTCCAATGTCCTCTTCTGACCTCTGCAGGCATGTGGATGCACTTACATACATGAAGGCAATACACTCATAAAATAAAAAAAAAAAGATATTTATATATTATTTTCTCATTGACCTTATAACCAAGGAGGCAGGCAAGTATTCTGTCATCTTTTTTCTTTTGAGACAGGTTCTCCCTGTAGCTCCAGCTGGCCTGGAACTCACTATGTATACCAGGCTGGCCTTGAACTCACAGAGATCCACCTGCTGCTGCCTCCCAAGTCCTGGGGTTAAAGGCCACCATGCCTGGCCTGTATTCTGTAATCTTGTACTCACATTTCAGTCTTATGTATGCTTAGTGTTTGCATGAGGTGTACTAAGGAGTTCCTCATTTCATCATGGCAAATATATTTGAACACTTAAGGAATTCATAGGTATTGTGCTAAGCACTTTCACAACCTAGGAATACATTAACTACTAAATAGCATATTAATATGCAGTGTGTAGGAAATCTTATGACATGAACATGTAGGAGGTGAACACTTGAGAGATTGATCAGTGGCTTGGCCAAGGAAATGATATATAATTCAGGATCTAAGGTATGAGTGGTCGTTCCTGAGATTAAAAGCAATAAAGGTGCTAGGGAGATGGCTTAGTTGATAAAATGCTTGCTAGGCAAGCACAGCTTCCACAGCAGCACATGTGCACCTGTAAATTCCAGTGCTCAGGAGGCAGAGATAGGAGGATCCTGAGGTCTTGCTAACCAGCCAGATTAGCTGAATTGGTAGATTCTAGGTTCTGTGATAGAACCTGCCTTGAAAATTAAAATGGACATGCACATACACATGAACACATATACACATATGCATGCATGCACCACACACAAAGCTATAAATAGTATTTTATATATGAGATATACAGAAAGGCCTAAAGGAAAGAGAAATGATTCTGGATATGACTGGAATAGAGAATAAGCAGGAGCTTATGGCAAGAGATGAGTCCAAAATGAAATTAGGGCCTTGGTCATGTAAAATGTTATAAATATATGATTATTGCAGTATTAGAGAGTGGCAAAATTCAAGGCAGGATGGGCAATTAGGAGAATATTGCAACCATTTATATTGTACTAACCTCAGCACTAGCAGTTGGGATGAAGAGAAGTAGGTGGCTTGAAGTATAAGGCAAAGTTGATGTTGCATGGGGCTGACTAAATGGTCAGTATAATGGAGGGGGGAGTTAAGGATGAGATCCAGAGCTTTAGATTGAACAATTGGCTGGATGGTTCCTCATTGTAGTAGAGGAGCATCACAGCAGGACGGTGGAGTTTGAAAGGACGACAACTGGTCATACTGCATAGGTGACTGTGAAGTACTCAGCCCTATTTGACACATGTACAATGCAACCCTACACCTAAGGCTCAAAGAACAATGTGGAAGAGGGGGCAGAAGATTGTATGAGCCAAAGGAACAGGATGCCTGCTGCTGCTGCTAGATAATACCTTCTGGACATGATAACAAAGCTATACCCAGGAATCTCTTGTTTCTATGATAACAAAGCTGTACCCAGGAAATCTCTCATTTCTATGATAACAAAGCTATACCCAAGAAATCTCTCGTTTGCATTATGACAAAATTAATTTAATGCCAATGTGGACGGGGGAAATTTCATAGGGTCTCGCTTCCAGATTGCTTGAAGAGCTATAGGCAATCAGTGCATGCTAAGGGAAGGAAAAAACAGTTTTCTCCAGGGACTAGCTCCCTGAGAGATTATCTAATCCCAAGTAGTCAGTCCTAAAGGCATGTACTCATGAGCACCACTAAATGGACTCAGAGCATTATAAATGTATATTTATAACTATATATATATATATATAGCAGTAATAAAGAATGGAACAAGAAATTGAGAGGGAGTGAAGGGACATAGGAGAAGTTGGAGGGGAAAGGGTGGAAATGATACAAATATAATACTCATGATGAAATTCTCAAAAAAATAAATAAAAATTTATTAAAACAATGTAATCATAGCTGGGCATGGTGGCACATGCCTTTAATCCCAGCACTTGGGAGGCAGAGGCAGGTGGATCTCTGTGAGTTCAAGACCAGCCTGGTCTATACAGCAAGTTTCAATCCACCTGGGGCTATAGGGAGACCCTGTTTTAAAAAGACAAATAAATAAATAAATAAATAAATAAATAAATAAATAAATAGAAACAAAGAGACAAATTTCAAAGCACTGATTTTGAGGTATATGTGAAAATTCTGAGTCTCTAAGGGACTTTCAGCTTTTTGGCGCTAAAACTCAAGAAAGTCTCTTACAGATTGCAGGCTCAAGATTCATGAATATATAGGATGAAGTCAACCAGGCAGAACACTTTTCACTTATATAAAAGACCAGTGATTAAACCTGACAAAATCACATTGTTATGAGACAAAACACTCTTTAATCCCAGCACTCCGGAAGTAGAGGCAGGCAGATCTCTATGTGAGATTGAGGCCAGCCTGGTCTATATAACGACTTCCAGGCCAGCTGAGGCTACCGGGAAACCCTGTCTTAAAAAAACAAACAAACAAACAAAAAAAAAACCAAACCAAACAACAAGGAAAATGCTGAGTAAGATCAATTAGAGAGATAGGGAAATTAAGAGATGTGTAGATGTGTAGAGTTACAGTATTGCAATGTGGGGTTGGTGGTGGGAAAGTAGAAGGGGGATTACTAGGGAAAAGGAAGGAGATTAGCAAAGGGAAAAGAAGGAATAAGAGGTAATTGAGGGCAAATATTATCAAAATATACTATATACATGCATAAAATGTCACAGTAGTTCATTATGTTGTATAGTTAACACATGCTGATAAATTAAAATACAGTGTCACAAAACTTAGAATGTTCTAAGTTCTTAGAATGGAGTTCTACTCAGTGGTAAAGAAAGACGAAATCATGAAATTTGCAGGTAAATGGAATTAGAAACTGTTATACTAAGTGAAGTAACACAGACCTGGAAAAATAAGCAATGTATATTCTCTCTCATTTGTGGACTTTAGCACCAAATCGTTATATGTGAGTATATATGCTGATGTAACTTCAGGAGCCAGGAAAATGGAATGAAACCACACAGATTAAGGGAAGGAAAGAGTCCAAGAGAGGGGGATAGTTGGAAACAAATGTTACTATGGGGAAAATTGGGGTATTCAACTGGGAAGGGAGGACAGAAGGGAGAACCATTGGGGTAAGCGGAAGAAGGAGCTACAGAGAGGGGGGATAACAGGAGACAAGTATTATCAAAGGGGAAATGGGGGGACTTTAACTGGGGAGGGAGGGGGGAGGTTAGACAGGGAGAGAAAGTAGAGATAAATAAAGCTTAAATGGTGTGAAAAATCAGAGGGAAAACTAGGTTTAGCTCAAAAAACCTACTGAAAAATACACATACAATATGTGAACATGAATGCATGTGTATAGCTGAAGGCTGTATAACAAAATATAGTGCTAGGGAGAAGAAACCTCCCTTCCAACTTTTGGTCAGAGTAGTTCAAGAGCCTCCCATAATAACATAAGCTATTGTCACAGCCCCTGATTACTTTCCAGAACTTGATGGTAAGACCCTATTTCTGAAGACAGGACATACTTTGGACACAGGACTTGGAACAAAGGAGCTGGAAGTAACCTGGAAACCTCTTCCCTGAAGCCTACCTCTCAGTTCTGGAGGATACTATGCAAGCTGCTAAGGGAGAAACTCAGTCAGTGGTCCAATACCAGCTTTAAAGCCTAATAATCATAATGACTACCCTAAAACCTGTAGTGGTGCAGTTGTGGCACTTTTATCTTGAGGGTAATAAACAGCTATCTAATTGGATTTAAAGCCCTTTCAATGTGAGAGAACACATGTGAGGCACTGTAAACAGCGAAATACATATGGACATTTCTACATGAAGTATGAAATTCAGAATTATGGAAGTAAAAGGAATGACCAGTGCAGTGAAAGAGACCAAGGAATGTTAGGATCTGGCTTGTGAAATTTAATGGTTGTCTTAAACAACAGAAGCAAAGACCTGCTCAGATTAAATAAGAGTTTCCAATTCCTATGAAAACCAAAGGGAGAAGCCAGTGACACCAGCTTCAGAAATTTACCATAAATAAATTGCAGGATTGATAAATTATAACCTGTCACTGAAGCATGTGTCAAATTATATATGAAGGTCAAGAGAGCAGCATTAATATGCATGACCAGATTCCTACTATAGTAGGCAATCTTTCCTCCAGGCCTAAAATGAGCTAGCGGAACACTGTCGGAGAAATACTCTGTGTGAGCCTGTGCTGTGTAGTTCTTTTTGTGTTAATTGTTGAAGTAGGACTGGGGAAGTCTTGGGATGCCATAAAGAAAAGGTACTGCTGGGTGTATGTGGCCCAGGGAGCCCAGAGAAGTTGTTATACTGCTGTTGACTTGGAGTCCTAGGAATCCTCAGTAAGTCCTTTTTATTTACTCTATTTTCACCACAGAGGAGGAGGAGAAAAAAAGGAGAGGAAGAGGGAGAAGAAGGAGAGGAAGAGGGAGAAGAAGGGGAAGAGAGGGAAGAGGGGGAAGAAGAGGAGGCAGCTTCCTCCTCTTCTTCCTTTCTTCCTTAAGATTTATTATTTGTGAGTGAATGAGTGTGCATGTGTGTGTGTGTGTGCGCGTGCATGTGCGCACACACATGCACATGTGTATGCAGGTGCCTTTGGAGCCCAAGAGTGTCAGATCTCCTGGAGCTGGAGTTACAGACATGAGCCAACTTGGGTGCTGGGGACTGAGCTCCAGTCTTCTGGAAAAACAGTAAGCACTTTAAATTGCTGAGCCATGTTTTCCAGCCCCTCTACTTCTAAAAATACACAGAGTCATTTTGTTTCTGTTGTCATTCAGTCCTGTTTGAATGAGTGAATGAATGCATTCAGCTACCCAAGTTCATGTCACCAATAGGTCATTTCTGTTAATCTCCTCTGCAAATCTAGAGACATTTTCTAAAAATTACAAATCAAGCCATATAACTTCAACTTAAAACTTTAGGCTTTGGGCTAAAGTCCAAAATATTTATCACTTTCCCATATTATTGCATAATATGGTCTTATGTCTGTTTTATCACATCAGCTGCCTCTAGTTGTCACTTACGGTCTTTCCCATCCCTTGGCTTTAGCACCTGCTCTCTCTCCCCTCTTCTGGGAAACTCTTCTTTCCACTCTTCTAATAAATTTCACTTCTTCAGAGGTGCTTCCTCAATCTAAGTTTCTCTTATACTTTCTGAAATTCTTGTACTGTTCTTTCACAGTACTTGCTACAGCTGTGTCTTAAGTGTAAATGAATCTGTGAGTCTTGTCTTCTGTGACATCTGCTGCTACTTCTCAGAACAGTCTTGTCTTCTTAAGGGCTTTACTTCTGCTGTTCTGTCCCCTTTTAAAACCATCATCCTTTATATCCTTCTTTGCTCATCTCAAACAATGTAATAGTATTTTTAGTTGTTCTCATTAAAAAGTATGAGGAGGGGGCTGGAGAGATGGCTCAGTGGTTAAAAGTACTGGCTGCTCTTGCAGAGGACCAGGTTTGTTTCCCAGCACCCAAAATGGCAGCTAACAGCCGTCGATAACTCCATTTCCAGGGGATCTGATGCCCTCTTCTGACCTCCATGTGTTTGGTACCACATGGGCACACTTATGTACATGCAGGCAAAAACTCATACATATAAAATAAATAGTTCAAAAATTTTTTTAAAGTAAGAGGAACAGAAAGTCCCTCTTTCCATATTCTACTTCAATTATTGCCATTTTATTGTTGCTCATTCATAATAAAACTTCTGAAAGTACTCTTTCTCTTTCCTCCTTTGTCATTCACCCTTCAACCCATTCCAAATAAACTCTGATTCTTGAGGGTTTTCAATACCTATTTTGCCAAATTCACTGGTCAGGTCTCCTTTTCTTCCTTAATATCTCAGGAACCTTCAATGCAATGGGTCATTTTTCCTTTGTAACATTTCTTCCCCTTGGATTTTGTGACTGTTTAAGGTTGTAGTTGCCAAGATGGTGGATTGGGGCTGGTAAAATGTTTATTGGTGGGAGGAGACTGCCTGTGAATGATACAAGGCAAGGGAAGTAGTCTTGGTCAAGCCTTCCAATCAGGATCTGACACCTGTGAAGAGCGAGTGAGGGAGAAGCAAGATTGGGTAGAGGAAACCTCAGACCATGATGCTGACTTAATAGTCCTTATAATCCAACTGGGAGCTCTAGAGAAAAGGCTGATCACTAGAAGATACATACAGTATGCAGAGCTGGCAAACCATACTGCACACAGTATACTCAGCAGTGGGTGAGGGAAGTATGTGTTCTGTGCTGCTTTAGTGTCAACTTGACACACCTGGGTTGAGGGAGCCTCAGTTGGGGAATTGCCTCCATTGAACTGGCCTGTGACCATGTCTGTGGAGCATCTTCTTGATTGTTGTATGTTGTGGGAGGGTCCAGCCTACTGTGGGCGGTGCCACCCCTGGGCAGGTGGGCCTGTGTGTCATAAGAAAGCAGGCTGAGCAGGGGCCAGAGAGCAAGCCAGTAAGCAGCATTCCTCCATGGCTTGTGCTCCAGCTCCTGCCTTCAGATTCCAGTCCTGAGTTCCTACCTTGGGCTCCCTGATGACCTGGGAGATGTAAGCTGAATAAACCCTTTCTTCCCCAATTTGGTAGTGGTCAGAGTATTTTGTCACAGCAATGGAGAAACAAACCAGGACATGTCCTTAACTCAAAAGCTAAGTGGATCCACAACCTGAAAGATGAGGTTGTCCATTAACTGCATTTTTCCTTCTTTTCTTTTTTTCTGGGGGGGTGGTCTTTTTGAGACAGGGTCTCCCTGTAGTCCCAGCTGGCCTGGAACTCACTATGTAGACCAAACTGGCCTTGAATTTTGCTTCCTGAGTGCTGAGATTATAGATGTGTGCCACCACACCTGCATTTTCCATAGCTGAATAGCAGATTGTTTCTTTAAAACACTTTTTATTAGTATTACTTTAAAAAAATAACAATTGCATTGAAAAACTTTGTATGGGTTGAAGAATTTGGAAAGGGGGTGAATGCCAAACTCATATTACAGCAACAATAATAAATTTCACAGAATTGTTGAAGCTTGGTAGTATAGTTTGCCAGTAAAAAATACTCAAAAATTATAGTAGCCTCCCACGAGCCTCTCTTGTGAGCTGGAGCTGTCCCCTCTTGTGAACCTGGAACTATGGTCACCTCCTGTGTTTCTTGAGGGGGATCCTAGCAGCATATTTCTATGGCTTGCCATAGTTATGCCCATTCCTACCTTGCTAATTCTTACCTTATGGTGTCCCTTGCTTCCTGCTCTGTTCAACCTCTCAGTGTTATAATGTATAAGAGTATTTTTTTTTTGTCTTTTTTGAGACAGGGTCTCCCTGTAGTCCCAGCTGACCTGAACTCACTATGTAGACCAGGCTGGCCTTGAACTCACAACAATCCACCTGCCTCTGCCTCAGACTGCTGGGATCAAAGGCGTGTGACACCACGCCAGCTTAGAATATATGAGTTTTATTTTGCAAATGCAAATATGTGTTGGAGTTCAGCTGAGAGAGAGATGATAGATGATAGATAGATAGATAGATAGATAGATAGATAGATAGATAGACAGACAGACATATAGACAGACAGTACAATGAAGACTAAGAATCACAATACTGGTATTTTTTGGAGTACAGGGATTTATATAATCACCCCAGAATACTGGAGTACCGGATTTTTAAAGATAAAAACCAGATGTAGTTGAGAAGAGACAGAAAAATTAAAAGACAGAAAAGGAAAAGGCCTCAAGGAAAAGATAGGTGGAGGTTGTGTCCAACTGTTCTATCTGGCAGTTCCACAGATATTGCTGGTCTCAGGATTTCATTTCAGTAAAGTAACAGATAAAAAAAAAACATGGCTAGGTGGAAAACGTGAAATAAGTGTTGGTGAAGAAGGAAGGAGTTGTGGCAAGATGGAAATAATGGCAGTATTATTAAGTATTGTGCCTGGATACAGGCAGAGGAGAGGTAGAATGAAATTACTGATAGGAATAACTATATGTCACCATCTTGGGCTTTTTGTGTTGTCTGTTTTGGAGAGCCAAAACCAGGGCATTTTCATTTAATTTATATCTCTAAATGTAAGAAACCCACTATTAGTAGACCTGTATGGATGTGAGAAAGTGGTAGAATGGCAGAGTGATCAAGATGTGGAGGCAACCTTCCAGTGTTTAACCACTGGCTGGATTTGTACCTGGTTTATGAAACTTTAACAACACACTGATTCCTTCTTTGTTCCTAATGATTCTTAGTTCATTGAAGATCAAAACAAGTTTGTGTTCCTTTTCTTATTTAATGATTATGAAATAAAATTTTAAATAATTCTTAAAATTAAATGCAGTTGGTGCAATAAAGTTATTGGACCTTATTTGAAAGGCATAATTCTTAGTGTTAGGGACACAAAGATCTACAAAATTGGACTTTATCCTCAAGGAATTCACAGTGTGATATGGGAGAGGAAAGTGCATTGTATGAAAATGGGATGATATGCATTTGGTCATCAAAAAAGACATGACAGTAGAAAGGGGCAAGGGCTAACTGGGAAGAGGAAAGAGACTGGTGGGAGGAGGACAAAGAATGCTGGTAAATACGATCAAAATATATACGTGTGAAAACATCATAATGAACCCGTTATATATAATGATTATATGCTAATAAAACATCAAAAAGTTATGTATTTTAAAAAATAAAACAGGGTGTGTGATGAATGTTTTCGGTAGAATGTTTTACCTGGAACCCATAGAGATACAGAGAAATATAAAGTGCTTCATGAGTGGGCACAGACCAGAGTAGGCTCCCCAAGATACTGTGTTCCCCAAGATACTGTGTTCTCAGTTAAATAGGTTGAGGGTTGAGAATTTATCTTTTTTTTTTTTTTTTTGGCTTTTTGAGACAGGATCTCCTTATAGCCCCTGCTGGCCAGCTGACCTCGATCTCACAGGGATCCATCTGCCTCTGCCTCCCGAGGGCTGGGACTAAAGGTGTGTGCCACCACGTCTGGTGAGAATTTATCTTTTCTGCATAATTTAAGCCCTGAAAAGTTGCTTCAGTTCTCTGTGCACTGCTCTATGCTGTGTTCTTTGAAGACACACAATCAAGAGAGGTGCTGCATTGAGGGAGCAAGTGAGTAAATCAATGTATGTAACCAGACCAATAGCTTCAGAAGGATGTGAATTTTTGTCTTTTTTGTGCTATACTGTATTTTCATTACTTAGACCAGTGCTTAGCATATTACTAGGTTTACAAATACTTTCTGACTAGATAAAAGGAAGGAGAGAAGGAGAGAGGTGAAAAAAACCCCAAAACTTTAAGAACAGATAGATCTCTGCAGGTTCTAACACAGCCTTGTGTACATATCAAGTTCTAGGTCAGCCAAGGGCTATGTAGTGAGACCCTGTTTTTTTTTTTTTTTAAAGTATTTCACTCTGAAAGAGTAATAAAGACTATAACACAAAATGAAATTCTAACAGTGAGGAATTATGGGAAAATTAAGCCTTTTAAATAGATTTGATTATAGTCTGAAAGGAATTGAATTTCAATGTACTGAACTTTCAGCAACATCATTGCTATGAATAATCATAGATGATATAATTTTCTTACAACTTTCAGTAGACCGGTCATAATGGACTTTTTTGGTGTGTGTTTGATAAAAGCCAGGTTTGACAACAAATGAGAAATCACCATTGTATATCATGTTTTTTCTTTAGATCACTTCTGCATTGCCAACATAATTTCTTTTGTGTTTCCATAACATTCTAGAATTTTCAGAGAGTATATTTTAAATGACTGGATTTTTTTAATTCCACCTTGTTGGTTCTTGGGAGGTCATTCTTATCCTGGAAAAACGTTTGCTTCTGAAAAATTGATTATCTTATTTGTTGTGTGCCCAAGATGACATCCAAGTTCTTGTAAATATGGAATTTTAGTATCCATAGAAACACAGCTACTCCAGATATCAATAGATATAGCAATGAAATTTCCTTATTTCATCTATTTAGTGGATTCCCTTAATTTTTTCACTTCCCTGTTTTCAATTTTTATTCTCCACATGTGAATCAAATTAAGATAGTTTATTTGGAAGCTGTATTGCCAAGCAGCTATGGAAAGCTTCACGGGACTACATTTTGAAATTTTTTCCTTTGTCTTTGGCCAACAGTTCAACTCCTTTGGTTTCCCATCTGCTTAACACACAACTGTGGCACATTTCCATTTATCTGGGTCAGAAAACTGAACCCTGTAAGTCAGCTTGAATATTACCTGCCATTGTTGTGAGTCCAAAAAGGGAAAGACAACATAGTTGTAGCTGAGTGGTTAAGGCAGTGAATGGAGTAGAAATCTGTTGGGGTCTTCCCTGCACAGGTTCAAATCCTGCTGGACTATGGATGTATGGTTTTACAAAGTCTTACCCAACTAGATTCAAAAAAGGAAAGACAGAAAAATTTGTTTTTTCAGGAATTTATTAATGGAAAGACATGATTTTGGGTAACTTTCCTTTGAAATCTTGTTCTTTTGATTCTAGAAGTTGTTGAATTTTTGAAATGTAAGCACTCACCCCAAGTAATAGCATGTTACTATATTCCCCTATTACTTGATTACTCTCCGCATTAAGATCTAAAGATCGGGGCTGGAGAGATGGCTCAACGATTAGGAGTGTGCTCTTAACTGTTCTTGCAGAGGACTCATGTTCAGTTCTTAGCACCCACATCTGTAACTGCAACTCCAGGAGGATCCAGTGCCTCTGGCCTCCATGGGTGCTGGTATTCATGTGTACATACCTCCCCATACAAATAAGATAAATATTTTTTTAAAAATCTCATGATTGTACTAGGGGGGAGGGGGTTTTGCTTTTTGACTCCTGACTCAGCTTGCCTTCATGAGATTAAACTGCTTTAGAGTGTTTCATTTTTCTCCTCTGGGGTAAAATATCTTTAAATTAGGAAAACAATACCCCTGTCCAAAGGTCATATTGAGTTTAAAACCAGTCTATTTGTTTTTCTATTGACTTAATTTATTTTACTTGTTTGTTTTCAAATATCTTAACAAAAAGAATTTGAGGGCCTTTGAGATGGCTCAGTGACTAAAAGTGCTTGCCAGGCATGACTGACAACCTGAGTTCCATCCTCAAATTCTGTGATGGAAGGAGAGAATCAACTCCTGAAAGTTGTCCTTTGACCTGTACACATGCATCATGGTAGGCACATGCCAACAGTCACACAGGCAATTTTCTCTCTCTCTCTCTCCACACACAAAAGAATTTGGGGAAGCTCAAAGTTATATATATATATCACATATCATATTCAGATCCATAGGAAAGGGGGAGGGGTCATGCTGGTACTCATTTATTTGTAGAAAGTTGAGCTTAGTGGGAAAAATTAGACTGTACATTCAGCTACTAGACTTGCTAGTGACCAAAAATAACAGCAATCTGCTCAGTTTAAGATTTCCAGGACTACCCCCCCCATACTCAGATTAAAACATAGACTTTTCTATTTTCAATAGAATATAAAAGAATCTTGCTTAGGGACTGTTATTTAAGGAACACTGGCTAATTACTCCATCCTTAACAATAAACACAATGGTGAATTTTGCAATAACTTGGCATTTAGTATGCTGAATGCTTTCTGTATATCTTCTCACTCAGGTCCTTAAAATGAATCTTAGAAGTATTATTTTCAGATTAGGAAACTAAGCTTCTGAATGTTGTGATTTGAATGTGAAATGTTCTCTGTGGACCCATGTGTTTGAGCACTTGATTCCCAGCTATGGTGCTGCTTTAAAAGGGTTGTTGAACCTTTGGGAGATGTGTCAGGGATCCTGCCCCAACACAGGAGCCGGGGGAAAGGGAGATGAGCTGTCTGCCCATTACCCACAGCCTCCCAGGGAGACAATCAGAGTGACAGGGAACCAGTCAAGCAGGAACTCGTTTATTGCAGGCGTTACAGGGCTTATGAAGGCAAAATCCACAAAGGAAAATCCCCTCCCCAACCAAATATCCAATCATATAAAAGGTGAACTTAAGCATGCAGTCTCCTCTCCATAGCACAGCATAGCGTTTGCAGGTGATCACGCGCTGCCAAGATTTACGGAAATGGCAGGAGCCAATCAGGGATTCTTCAAAACAAGTCTGGCCATGTTTCCTCTAGGCGCCAAACAAGTCTGATCACGCCCCGGCTGTTTCCTCTAGGCACCATCCTGCCTTGCCCCTGGCCTCAGGCCCCCGCAGAGAGGGAGCCTCACTGGAGGAGGTGGGTAACTAGGGTTAGGCCTCGAGGTCTTACAGCCTCACTTCACTTCTGTTCTGTTCTCTGCTTCCTGATTGTGGACACAGTGTGACTATTTGCTCCATGTTCCAGCTACCATGCCTTCCCCACAACGATAGACTGTATCCTCTCTTAAACTTGGAGTCAAAATATATTCTTCCTTCTTTAAGTTATATTTGTCAGGTATTGTCATGACAGTGAAAAAATAGCTAGTACATTGACTTGTCTAAAATGTCACAGTAAGTTAAGAGCAGACTTAAAAACAGGCAAATCTGACTTCATTGTCTCTTCTCTTAATCTTCTGTGCTATATACGTGTAGCTAGTTTTGCAGCTGACCTCAATACAAGTCAACATAGAACCTCCAAGTTTAAAGAAAAGAAATTTTAAGATGGGATAAAGTAATGCAGTTTAAATATAAGTCAACTCTCTGAAGGTCTTTCTTAGACTAGTGGGTAAACTTTAAATTACCCAGAGCCTTT
Source organism: Nannospalax galili (assembly GCF_000622305.1). Classification (NCBI taxonomy): domain Eukaryota; kingdom Metazoa; phylum Chordata; class Mammalia; order Rodentia; family Spalacidae; genus Nannospalax; species Nannospalax galili. The sequence goes on from NW_008345884.1 coordinate 2,171,157, forward strand.
AAAAAATATTTATTAGATATCTTTCATGATCTAGAGGAAAGCCAGGTACTTACTATTTTAGGCAGTTCACAGACCCCCTCCTCTCACTCCACTCCACAAAACACTATGCATAGGTCTAGAGTAGGGAAGAGAGAAGGCTTTCAGTACATTTGCTAACAAACATTGAATGTGCCAAATGGGGATAGATACTTCTTTAAATGACTGCTGATTATTAGGTGATATGTACCTCTTTAAGGTTTCAATCATGGGATACCTTACTAAACTTCAAAACCTAGCTCTGGCAGTACTTTAGACATCTCTTAGGGAGTGGGGATCAGCAAGCAGCTAAAACTTAAAAAAAAATGTATTAAAGCAGTACTTGCCTGACTAGGATGTTTGACATTATATTTGATGATATGGCTAGTCAGTTATTGGATGAATTATTTAAGCAGCTACTTTCTGGACCTCAATCCTCTTAGAGAATTTAAGTACACTTTATCTAGACTAATTAACTATAGGGATAAGTGAAGACCAAATTATGAAATCAAATCTTGTAATATTTTAGCGAGCCATATGATGAATTCTAGTCCCTGAAATCTAGCAACACTATAAATGGTATTTGTCTTGGTATTTCTATTGGACATTTAACAAGTAATGCCAGAATGTTCTGTTATTTAGCAGTACCTGACCCATTATTACATAATGATTGTACAGTTAGAGATTCCTACACACACTTTAGAGCTTAGAGAATCCTCTTGTTCTAAGTCAAAATCTAATCTCTGAGACTGAGGATGGAATTCATTTGGCAGAGTGCTTGCCTAACATGCACCACACCCTGGGTTTGATTCCCAGCACCACATAATTATACTCAGCATGTTGCCACACACTTATAATCCTAGTACCTGGGAGGTAGAGACAAGAGAATTAGAAGTCAAAGTCATCATTAGGTGTGTAGAGTGTAGAATGGTAGCATAGGCTACCTGAGACCTGTCACAATAAACAAACAAACAAAAAATAACAAATACATGAATTCTAGCTCTGTCATAAGGTAACTGTGACCATAGTCAAATTACTTTCTTTACTTCATTTCTAACATGAGCCTGATAACAGTACTTGTCTCAATGGTGAGATTAAAATAGTATACTGAATATAAAGCCCTCAGTGTAGTGATGGTATAATGTGGATCTAAAACTTATTTAGCTTTTACTGTACCTAATGGTCATGCTGCAGACCGTACAGTTCCCATTACAGTTGTTTGTGTAATCATAAAGGCCTCAAGTGACCAGAGAGCATGCCAAAGTCTACTGAGTTTCAGTCTCCATTTTCCGCGTGGACTGTCCTTGTGTGTAAGACTTTTCTAGCATGGTCCACCCAGGACCTTTTCCAGATAGCTTACTTCTAATGACAAAATGATGCTTGGGTGGTTCCATCTGTTCTGTTGATCCAGTAGCTCACAGGATCTGCAAGGTTTTAAACTGTGTTATGAATTTTTAGAACCCTGTCTGGATGCATCTTGTTTATCTGCCCGTTGGGGCTCTGCCTTGGCCTCTGCTGAGGATTCTATATGCTGCTCCTGCCCCTCTACTCACAAATTTATTCCCCTGAAAGTGCTTACAAGACTAGAATAGGGTGTATTCTGGGGAGCTTGCCTGACTCAGGTCTTGGAGAGGGAAGAAGTGTAAGGAATAGGAGCCAGAGAGAAGCAACAATGGATGGTATCCAGTACATGTCCGTACTTGTGCAAGTGTTGACCCACTGATTATCTTCATTGACAAAGAAGTTAGTATTTATTCTGTTAGCTAGCACGGCTACACTTCTATAGCTTACAATGTACTTGACAGTAGTAAAACTTTCAAAATAATAATGGCATTCCTAAAAGATGAAAAATGCAAACACTATCAATTTTACATTGAATTTACTTTATAGGTATGGAATTTTTGCATTATTGTTCCTCAACTAAAAGTATCACTTCAGCCATCAATATCTATAGCATGTAAATCCAAAATCATTATGATTTCTGTGGCCGATGTAGACCGATAACACTGTGCAACACGAGGCTGTGTAATAGTGCACCTTGACAGCAGCAGTTAGCTGGTTATTCCACTTGAATGTTGTTTATTGTCAATCCTTTTGTGCCTTAGTTTCCCCTTGTAAAATAGAGATTGGAACAGTTCCTTTTTCATAGTGTTGTGAGGACTAAAGGGTAAGTTGCTGATGGTGTCTGCTCCAATATGAGCACTTCCATGTTAGCTGTCATTGTGAGTCCAAACTTCAGTTCATTTTCAGACTAGTCCGGTGTGTTGAATTTATTAACAAACACAATTTTGCCTTTATAACTTCTGAGAAAAAAAATCCTGGAAGTTCAAGAGTTCTGTTATAGATTAATTTGTTACAGATAGTGAAAAGGTTCACTATTTTTAGTGTATACTTCTAAATTAACATTGACATCACTACTTAACTCTACAACTTAAGTATTGTTTAACTTTTCAGTCAGTAGAACCATCTATTCCCTTTGAGAGATGAATATTTATCTCATTTTCAAATTTGCACTGAATCACTCTTTGGCACATGCAATTTTTTTAGAATCTGTTTTGCAGATGTGGAGTCTGCTGCTTTTAAATTTGGTTGGTTAGGTGAAAATTTTGTGTATGTATTGTATTTTGGCGGCATTTAAAGAATAAGAATTGATTAATAGCAATAATCATGTTCAACTTCAGTAGCTTTGCCTGCACCTGCAGATTCCATGGATAGTGCTCCAGAAGCACTATGCTTCTAGGTGAAGGCAGATTGCTGTGGGATTTGTTGTACCCCCTGTGTCCTGTGCTACCCACTATCATCTTTCCTCAGCCCCTCCCATCTCCATCCTCTACCTCCACCTACTGTACAGTTTTGCTCCTGTCAGGAGATTGCCTCCTCTCATAAGTAAAAGTCATCAGTAATCACAGACATACCACATCTTTCTCCACATTTAAAGGCCAAATCCTCATGTGATTTCTTGCCTCAGTACATGTGACAAGAGGAAGTCATTAGTGGAGTAGAACTGGGTTGCCTTATACCTCACACTGATGCATTTTGGGTTTTCTACTGTCCAATCAAGCACTTAGAGATGCATTTGGAGAAGTACAGAATTCTTGTTTTTAGGGCCCTCTCCCAAGAGCTGATTTCTATCACAGACATACTTTCATTTCTGATTAGAAATATATGCTATTTGAAGCACGGGATCTTTAATAATTTAATAAAGTAATACTTTCTAGTACCTTTCTCTCTTCTTCAATTCTCTACTTAATGTGACAAGAACCATCATTCATTCTTGTGTTGACTCAGGACCCTTGTCTGTGACATTATCTTAATTTCATCTTGCCTTTGTACTCTAGCTATAGACTGGTCTCTGTTATTGGAGCACGAGGCCAGGTGGACTTTGGGGGTACATTATAACTTGTGTTGATTCTTGATTGTCTTCCTAGAATATTATTTATTTATTTATTCAATTTGTGTGGGCATGCATGCCACAGAGGAAGACATGTGGAAGTCAGAGGACAGCTTGTGGAAGTCAGTTCTCTTTTTCCACCATGCAGACGCAGATCATCAGTCTTACTTAGGGTGAGCACTTTTACTCACTGAGCCATCCTGCTGGCCCTTTTTCCTAGGATTTAGAGTGCCGTGCGTACTCCCTGTGTTTGTAAGGCCTTTCTCATTGAAACCTGTTTAGAAACTTTCATATTGAGATATGCATGCATCCTACACTGCAGTACATACATTACCCCCCCCCCACTTAAACCTGTTTTTCTTTCAAAGCCTTGGCTCCTACTTTTCTTCTGCTCAAACCTCTCTCCTTCAAACCTACCTCACAACCCCTTCTTATCATTCAGAAATCAAATTAAATATTATATCTTCTCCCCTGCTTCTTTTCCTCTTTTTTAAATTTATTTTTTTTTAAATTTTTTGTGCATTTCATACAGAACATCTCAGACTGTCCTAATAATCTTTATACCCCCATCTCCACTGGCACCCTCCAATAGCCCCTCCAGGGAGCCTATATACTCTGTCATCCCTGTTAATGCCCACTATGTCAGTGTACCCCGTTGCTCCCCAGTGCAAGTCCATCCACTGAGGTCTAGTCAACCGATCTAGAATCCCTTATTTTAGGAAGATCCACTCTTCTTCACCTAGCAGCAATCAGTTGCTAGTATTTCTTCAGATAAGATTGGGGTCTGCTGTTCATTTTCCCAGGTCTATGCTTGGTTTTTGTCCTCTTGAATTTGCATGGGACTTGCATCTGCTGACACCATTGCCATAGAATCATATGAGCAGATTCCCAGGAGCTTTTAGGACTCTGTTTCCATATGGTCCTGCACCTCTTCCCTGGCTCTTAAAATTTTTCTGCCCCCTCTTCTGCCATGGTCCCTGAGCTTTGGGTGGATGAAGTTTAATAAAGGAGTTCTGTCCAAGGACCGTCATTCAGCAGACTCTTGATTTCTATGCTTTGGCCATTTGTGACACGAGTGGCCCTCCGCTGCACGAGTGAGCTTCATTAATGAGAACTGAGAGATTCATTAGTGTCCTCTTCTTTACCTTATTATATGTTCATGAGCCTTAGGTGTAGAGGTTGCATTATAGATGTGTCACTTAAAAATTATTTTATTTCTTATTTTTATTTTATGTGTATGGGTGTACTGCCTGCTTGCATGCACCTGTGTCATGCAGAGATGAGAAGAGGGCATTGGATTCCCCTTGAACTGGAGTTATGGATGGTTGTTATCCACTATGTGGGAACTGGGAATCTAACCTGGGTTCTTTGTAAGAGCCACCAGTACCCTTAACCACTGAGCTAGCTCTCCAGTCCCCTCTTCCTCTTCTTTACCTTAGCCAAGTTTGTTTATTTGTTTGAGACATCTTGTTTCCTAGTCTAGGATATCCTTCTGCTTCCTGAGTGCTGAGATTCTGGGAGAGCCCGGTCACACCCACCTTCCCTCTGTATTTAAGCAGTATTTTATACATAAGTATTCTCTACCTGTCCTTTCCCTCATTGCTTCCCATCCCTAATTCAACAGCATTCTAACTTCTGTGGCCCACCCTGCAGGCCCTTGTCATTTCTACTGAAATTCTCTTGCTGAAGTCATTTATAACCTCTTGTCTATTAAATCCCATGAAGACCTTTCGAGCTTTATTTTCCTGTCTTTGGGATCCAATGCTCCTGATCATACTTCCCATTTAAAACTTCCTTCTCAAGAAAGGTGCTGTGGCTCACACACAGAATCCCATACTTGGGAGGTAGAGGCAGAGGGGAATCAGGACTTGAAGGTTTTCCTTGGCTTCATAGTGAGTTCAGGACCTGGTATAGGATTTGAATTTTATTGAAATTCTTTTATTTGTTCAAAACTATGCTAGATACTCAAAAAATAAGGAGTCAAAATAAATGCCTGTTTGGAAAATTTTAATACAGCATTTGGAAATCCTCCATGTATTCTTTTGGATAAATATATGGTACCTTTGCCATAAGTCTAAGCAGAACAATTGTTAGTAGCTGCTGAGGGTGTTGTCTTTAAACATTGCTCTACAGTTCTTCATGATAGGTTAAACTAAGAGAGATTAGAGAGAAAATGGGAATTTACGCCTGTATGTTTTGGGTGTATCTGAGCTCTGTGCCTTGCCCTGCCTTGCTCTGCTCTCTGTTCACCTTCCTTCTCCTTCCTTCCTTTTTACTTCCCTATTATAAGTCAGAAACTACTAAGATAATAGATACGGGCATATATGTTTATATGTCTGTATCCTTTTCATGTACAAAAAGTAGGTGAATATTTGAGATTTGGTAGAAAGATTTAGCGTATTTGTAGAAACATTAATTTTAACCTGTCCTTGTTTAGTAGGTCACATGGAGGATCTGTCATTTCTTGTTTTTTTTTTTTTTTTGTTTTGATAGGGTCTCCCTAAGTCCCAGCCCGTCTGGCAGTCAGGCTGTGAGTCTGTGGACCAGTGTGACCCAGATCTTGCAGAGATCCACCTGCCTCCCCAGGGCTAGGATTAAAGGCACATGTCACTGTAGGATCTTTTATTTCTTAATCTATAGACCAATGTTTTCTGATTTGGTAAAATAAAAGATTTTAAATGTATTTTGCAAAAAGCTTTACAGTTATTTGATTTATAAGAACCAGGAGTAAATTTTGGTATATATTAAGTTGTAGATCACTTATAATTATATGTTTATATTTTTTATTGAAGTTTTATGCATTTCTTAATTATATTTATACCCCTCCCCATCCACACCTCCTACCCCCCACCCCCCAGATTTCATACGTTCCGTCATATATATGTTAAGGCCTGTCGAGTCAAGTTAGTGTACACAGATGTCCCTCTGTGCAGGTTCATCCACTGAGATCTAGTCAGCCTATCTAGAATCTCTCTCTTAAAGAAAATCAACTCTCCCTCACCTACAATAATCAGCTGCCAATAGTTCTTCAGCTAAGGTTGGGGCCTGCTGCCCATTTGATCAACCTTCTCATCAGAGATTTCCCAAAGTGCCCCTTAGAAATGTTTGGTTTCCCAATATTTTCTCACAGTTCAGGGACTGTCTCTTCATATTGTGTGTGTGTGTGTGTGTGTGTGTGTGTGCGCGCGCACGCGCGTGCGTATGCTTACCCATGAGCACACACATGGAAGCTAGAGATTAACATTGTGTGTCTCTATGGCTTTCAACCTTACTTTTTTGAGACAGGGTCTTTCATTGAACCTGGAGCTTCCTGTTTGTGCTAGCCTAGCTGGCCAGTGAACCCTTGGATCTGCCTGTCTCTTCTTTCTCAGAGTTGTGGTTACAGGTGCACACCTTTGCACCTGACTGTTGTGTAGGTTCTAGGGGTCTGAACTCAGGTCCTCATATTTCTACAGAAGGCCCTTTACCCTCTGAGCCATCTCTCCAGCCCTGTAGAAGTTTTTAAAAAATGTGATGCAATGCTGCTAAGTTTTGTTTTTGCTACTTGCAGTTTTTGACTTAAATTTAAAAACAAAAACAAGGGGCTGGAGATATGGCTCAGCGGTTAAGGGCACTTACTGCTCTTGCAGAGGACCTAGGTTTGATTCCCAGCACCCATGTGGTGGCTACAATCCGTCCTTAACTCCAGTTCCAGGGGAATCCGACGTCCTCTTCTGACCTCTGTGGCATTGCATGACACGGGTGCACTCACGTACATCCAGGCAATATACTCATACACATAAAATAAAAAATAAAAGAAACAAAAACAAGTTTTACCCTCACCAGTGTCAAAAAGCTGTTTCTCTTTTTTTTTTCTACTAGTTTTATAGTTTCATGACTTATGTAACCCATTTTGAGTTGGTTTATTTAATGGTGTGAAATAAGGGTCTAGTCTTTATTCTTTTACCACATGTGTATTGTTTCTTTAATGCTATGTATTGAAGAAACTGTCCTCTTTCCATTTTGCATTCCTGACATGTTTGTCAAACATTAATTAACTCTTTTGAGCTTTCTAACCTGTCCCACCAGTTGCTATGTCTGTTTTTATGTCCCTACCACAGTGTTTTGATTGTCATAGCTTTAAAGACATTTTGAAATCTGGGAGTATGATGTGATTCCTACCTCTTGGTTCTTTTTGCTCAATTGTGTGTGTGACTGTTTAGGATCTTAATTTTGGCTCTGCTTTGAATTTTAGGATTATTTGCACTATTTTTGTGAAAAAGACATTTTGTTCTGGATTGCAATAAATCTACAGATTATTTTGGATGATATGCACATTTAAAACTTCCTTTTTTGAAGATTAAAGTTGTTTTAGTTTACAGAATAATGGGCTTCATAAAGACTTTTCATACATATTTCCCACTGTAGTTTGCTCATTTACCTCCCCAACAACTTTATATTTTCAGTTATGAACATAGGGTGTCTTCCTTTAACTGTGTCTTCAGTTTCTTCCACCAGTGTTTCATGATTTTCAGGATATAGATTTTTCACATCTGGTAAATTTAACTCCTAAGGGTTTTTCTTTCTAATTTTTTATGCAATTGTAAATGGGATTATTTTCTGAAAGTTTTTTCATATAGATTGTTGTTAAGTTAAAAAAAAAAAAAGCTGGCTAGACTTGGTGGCACACGCCTTTAATAAATTCCAGTGCTTGGGAGGCAGAGGCAGGCAGATCTCTGTGAGTTGAAGGCCACCCTGGTTTGCATAGTGAGTTCCAGGCCAGCTGGGGCTACAGAAAGAAGACTCTGTTTCAAAAAGACAGGGGGAAAGAAAAAGCTGAACAGATGAGTGACAAATTAGGACTGAATAAGTAAAAACAAAACAAACAAAAAACCCAAAAAACAAACTCCTATCAAAGAAAAGCCCAGAATCAGATTGCTGAATTCTTCCAAACATTTAAAGAAGAGCTAATACCAGTCCTTCTGAAACTCTTCTGGACTCACAGGGCCAGACTAGAGCCAAGTGAGAAGCAGCTAATGAACACGGATAAGCTGCTCCTCAAAGTACACAAGCAAATCGGATCAAGAACGTAGTAAACAGTTCACTGTGATCAGATGGGATTTATCCTAGGGATGCAAGGATGGTTCAACATAATGCAAAAAGATAAATTATATGTAGCATATTAATAGAATGGAGGACATGATTATCTTAATAGATGTATAAAAATGTTTTCTTAAAATTCAAAATTCATTTGTGACAACATATTCAATAAAATTATATAGAAGGAATGTACCGGAACACAATAAAGGCCATATATGATAGGCCTGCAACTAACATGATGCTCAGTGGTAAACAGCTGAACTTTTTTCCTACAAGATCATAAGTAAAACAGGGATGCCCACTTTACCACTTCTATTTAACATAATCCCCCAAACTGTAGCCAGAATAATCAGAAAAAGAAATAAATGGCATCCAAATAGAAAAGAAAATGAAATTGTCTCAGTTTGCTGTTGATCTTCTATATAGAAACTCTTAAAGACTCCAATTTAAAAAAAACTATTAGAAGTGATAAATACAGAACAGTTTTAGGTTACAAACTGTAGAAATTTTAAATTTAATATGTATGAGTGTATTGCCTGTATTGTGTAAGTGCACCCGTGTCCTGCAGTGCCCATGGAGGTTAGAAGAAAGCTTTGGATCCCCGGAACTGGAATTTTGAATGGTTGTTAGCCCCTTGTGGGAGCTGGGTATCGAACCTGGGTCCTCTGAAAGGGCAGTCAGTGCTCTTAACTGCTGTGCCATCTCTCCAGCCCCACAAAGTGTAGAATTTTACAAAGCTGTCAGACTGTTTTCCAAAGTAGCCACCTTATTATATATTTCTATTATTAACACGTGAGGTTGTTTCTCTGCTTCCTAACCAGCACCTCATATTGTCTGTCTTACTGATTTTAGCCTTATCTGATACGTGATTCACAAATGCCCCAAGTCTGTAGCTTGCCTTTTATTTACTTCTTCATTTTTGTACCTGTGTGTCATCTATGTAAAGTTCATGTTAGTGTGTATGTGTGCACATGTAGAAGCCAGATGTCAATGGGTGTGTTTCTCAGTTGTTCTCTACTTGATTAATATTTTTTAAAAATTTGAGGCAGGGTCTCTTATTGAACCAGGAGTTCATTGATTTGACTTGGCTGTTTGGCCAGTAAGCTACAGGGATCTGCATGTCTCTGCCCTCTCAGTGCTGGGGTTTCACATGTGTGCTGCTGCTCCCAGCTTCTTATGTGGGTGCCAGGGATATGAACTTAGGTCCTCAACTTGCATGGCAAGCGCTTTATTGACAGCCATCTACCTAGTTCCTGTCACCTTCTTCCCCCTCTCCTTTCTCCCCTCTCCTTCCCCCTCTCTCTGAGACAGGGCCTCTTTGTGTAGCCTGGCTGGCTTGAACTCCTTGTGTAGACCAGGCTGATCTCAAACTCACAGAGATCCATTTGTCTATCTGAGCTTCCTGAGTGCTGGGATTAAAGGCATGCACTGCCATACCTGGTGCCTTTGTATTTTCTTGATGATATTTTCTGAATATCCTAAATTTTAAATAAAGTCTGACTTAAGCCCTTTTCTTTTTGTCAAATCATTTTTACTTTTTGTGTTGTATCTAAGAACTCATTGCCTAATCTAAGATCATGAAGATTTACTCATGTTTTTAAAAGTATTTTATTTATTACCTTTATTTTGTGTATATATGCATGTATTGCCTGCATGTAGGTTAAGTGCACCCATGTCATGCAATGCCCGCGGAGGACAGAAGAGGCTGTTGGATCCCCTGTCATGTGGGTGCCAGGATTCAAACCCGGTTTCCTGTAAGAACAACCAGTATTCTTATCTGCTAAGCCATCTCTCCAACCCCTCATGTTTTTAAAAAAGACATTTATATTGTAGTCTATGTTATTTTTGAGCTACTTTTTATGTGCTGTGTAGCAAAGGTCCAAATTTGTACCTGTTTTACAAATATGAGTAGCCAGTTGTCTTAGCATCATTTGTGAAAAGTCTTTTCTTTTTCTGTTGACTGGTATTGATGTTTTCATTGAAAACCAATTGCCCATAAATGTAAGGTTATTTACTGTAGCATTAACTCCTATGTGTAACTCTAGATTTCATAAAACGTTTAAATTTATCAAGCCCTTTAATAGAATAAATACTCAGAGCTTGCTCCAGGTTCATACAGCTTCAGTAAGGGTAGGTGTAGAACAGTAATGTTAACTTCTCAGGACGATGTGGTGGTCCTCTAACTGTAGTAAATAAGCATATGCATATGAATTTTATGTCAAGGGTGTATTTGTGAAGATTATGTGGGTTTACATAAGATGTAGACCTTTTCCCCCATTTCTGTGGAACTTCAATACCTCACTGTTTAGCCATTTTTGTAAAGAAGGCCTTTCTTGTTGGCTTTGTTCTGCCAAAGAGCCAGCAAGTTTCAGACTCTTTTATCACTCAAGTTGCTTGTGTAGTCTTTTGAGAAAAATTAAACCAAGATCTCTTAAGTGATTTCCTTACAAAATTAATGCTTCCCTCGACTTCTGCCAAATGCTGTGATACATTTATGCACCAGATGCCAGAAAGTTTAGAACTTGTATCTGGAAAGAATTCAAAATTCTAAGACAGAAAGCATTTGTGCCTGGGGCAATGTAATGACCCCACCTGTGTCTTTTTCTTGTCTTCTGGATATTTTCATTTTATGTCCAGAAAGCCCAGGCAGATCCTTCTATTTTTAAATCTTTTTTTTTTATGAAACACAGTTTTAATTTTACAAGACCAGATCTCACTCCAAGTTTCAAAATACATGTTCTTCAGCATAAAATGTTTTGACAGATACCTAATGGCCTACCACTTTAGCATCTATTTTTTAGGCATAAATTCAGAGAATCAGAGCCATAAAACCATAGTGTAATTAGTTACTATCAAATGCTGCATAAATTTGTCTTTCATACATCTATATGATAGGTACATTACTTTTTCTCCCTTTCTCATTATTTTGATAACTAGCCTTACCTATTAATAAACTGCCAAAATAAATGGAAATACTTAGTTGTTAGATTTATTAGCACTGATTTTTATTGATGATTTAAGCAGAAGAGCAGAAAGGAACTAGTATTTATTGAGTTCCTACTGTGTTCCAAATATCCTAGATATGTTTATATCCTTAATCTCATTTAGTCTTCATAGTCCCTCAGTTGGTATTATTATCCCGGTTTTAGGATGACGAACTTTAAACAAGCCAGATAATGATACTTTATGCTTGTGTGGGGCCTTTCATATCATAATTCTAAAGTACCATCTGACATTGGAGATGTTTAGTTATAAAAAAGAAAATTACTCTCATAATTTATTCCTACTGTTGCAGAGCTGAGGGTAGAAACATATGCATTTTCCATTTTGCAATTGTTGGGAAACAGTTAACAGAGATAAAGAATAAATAAACAATGCCAAATATATTCAATAAAGGGAAGGCTTTATAATGCTCAAATGCAAATAATATAATGCTGGAACAATGAGGAGCCATATGCAAGAAAAAAATCAATATTGACTCATACCTTGGACTATGTATAAAACCAATTCAGATAGATTATAGATCTAGTCATAAAATTTAAAAGCATAAAACTTACAGAAGACAATCATGGGTTTTTCTTTGATCTTTTGTTAGGCAAGAATTTGTTAGAGCTGTGACCCCAGAACACTGATAAATTAGACTGAATGAAAATTTAAGGTTGGGGATGTAATTCAGTTGGTAGAGGGCTACCCTATCATGACAGAGTTCTGGGTTTGAGCTCCAACACCACATAAACTAGGCATGGTGGCATATACTTGTAATCCTAGCAAACAGGATGTAGAGACAGGAGACTCAGAAGTTTGAGGTCATCTGTGGTATATGAGACCCTGTCTCAAAATTTCTTTTTTAATCTGCTATTTGAAAGACTTTTAGAAAACAAAAATGCAAGTATGGATTTGGAAAATATTTGCCACTTGTCACATATATATCTCATTAAGAACTTGTATCCATGGCTGGAGATATAACTCAGAGTTAGTGTGTTTGCTGTCATGTGCAAGGTTCTGAGTTTGCCCATCCCTCAGCCTTTATAAAAAGCAAGCAACTAACCAATAATAATAAAAACCTCAAAACTTATATCTGAGGAGAAAGAACTATCAAAATTTAGTAAGAAAAGAACCACTCAATACTAAAAATGGGCAAACATTTGAATAGATACTTCACTCAAGAAGGGAAATGGTATGTGAAGTGATGCTCTGTATCACTTGTTATTTTGGAACTGTAAATTAAAGCTGTAATGCAAGTGCTCAGTTATCATATTCAGATTACTGGTAGCAGAAAGAAGAATGTGGAAAAGGAACTCTAACCTTCTAGAGACTTTCTTTAAGTCCTGTATTCTCATTTATACCCCAATGGTCAAAATATAGCTGCAAGTAAGTCTGGGAAATTAGACTGTAACAGAATAAGAAAGAATGAATTTTGGAGAATGCAGCTAGCATTTATATCACAATCCTGATGACTTCTCACTGCCCAGATGCCTTATAATACTGAGCAAGTTCTCTTTGCTCCTCTTGTCAGATTATCTTAAATCCTGGAGTCCCATTGTGCCTTTCTGTTTTTCCTGTGAACATTTCCAAGTCTTTGTTTGAGCTTACATTTTGGGTGTCAGTACTTTCTAAAATTTGACCCCAGAACTGCCCCCTCCCTTTTTTTTTTTTTTGAAGCAGAGCCTTGCTACATAGCCCAGGCTGGTCTCAAACTTGCAGTCTTATACCTTAGTCTTCCAAGTGCTGGGATTACAGGTGTATGCCACCATTTTCAGCCAGTCTAATCTTTAAGGTAAGGTCTGACACTGGGCTTGACAACTCTTGATAACTGAGTTTTGATAGTGTTAAGCAGTTGTTGAGGATTGGCAAGAGTATGAATACCTGTTGCTGTGATAAAACATCATGACCAAGGCAACTTGTAGAAGGAAGATTTTGCTGGGTTTATGGTTCCAGAGGGATAAGAGTTCATTATGACAGAGGAGGGATGGCAGGAGACAGTTGGAGTAGAAAACTGAGACCTCCCATCTTCATGCATGTGCAGGAAGTGGGGGACTGGAAATGGGATATGGCTATATATTCTCAAAGCCTGCCCCCAACAACTTGCTTTCTCTAGCATGGCCACACCTCCTAAGGGTTCCATGACCTTCCCCAAACTGTCATCAATGGAGATCAAGTGTTCAAACACCTGAAGCCTATGTGAATATTCTCATTCAAACCACCAAGATGTGCAGAGGTTGCTTAAAATGCAAACAAAATTCCCTCATTTGGAACAAATCAAATTCTGATTCTTAGCATTCATTTTAACCAAGAATGGGACCAGAACTGGTTTGAGAACCTGTTCCTTCAGATTTTTCCTAGAACTGTGCTTTCCTGAACAAAGGCCTTCCTCCCTTTTATAGAAATAGTATATCCAGCATGATATGGAGAAGGAAAAGGGGATCCTTAATCTTATCAGAGAAGGATTTTGCCCTTTCTGACAGGTACTGACCTAGAACAGCACCACACATAAGTACAAACAGATGCTATTAATGTAATCCCACCTATTGTTTGCAACACAATGGGATAATTTGTTGTTTTCAACAAATATCTGTTGTTTGCAATGCTTGATATACTTATTCTCTCTCTGTCTCTGTCTCTGTCTCTCACTCTGTTCTGGGTAGGGCAAGGAATGGTTATGAGGGATTAAAGCTGTATGTTTAGGTTACAAGAGAAGCCCAAGACCTAGTAAGCTTGTTTTGTATTGTAAGCAAGCTAAGATAGTGTTCAGTGATCTAAAAACATAAGATTAACTTTTTGGTTGCAAGGTTAGGTAAAAGTCATTTGTCCAGAGCATGTCCACATTGTAAAAGTCATTTCCACGTTTAACAGCCATCGAGAAAATGCTATTTGAAATCTTTATGTTTTAAAAATCCGTTGCATTTCATGGTATGTGAATTTTCCCTCAAAATGCCTAGTGAAATAATTTCATTTATTTGTGTGACACTCATGGTATGACACCACCCTGATGGAATTCAAAGATTTAAAAAGAGTGAGTAATTATTTTTCTTAAAGAGATTGTTTTAAGAGGAATAGATGCTTATATGTGTATTGCTTGTGTAATCTGGGTAAAGTGAGTCCATTAATTTTGTATTTTTCAAAACTGTTGAGATATTCCCACATTGTTTGTATTTTCACTTGTCTTCGAATCAGCTTATCAAATTCCTAGCCCCTAAAATCCTTCTTCAATTTGATGGTGATTACATAAAATCTAAAGGTCAATTGCAGGAGAATAGATATCTTAGTAATACTGACTTTTCTAACCACAAATACAGTATGTCTTGTTTGTGTAGATTGCTTTTTGTTTCTCTCAGAAATGGTTTATATATTTTCATTTACAAATTCACAAATTTCACGATTATTCAGGCTACTATGGATGATTTTATTTTCGTGATTTCAATATTCAATTGTTTGTCCTGAATCAATAGAAATAAAGTTGATTTAATTACCAACTTTGTGTCTTATAATCTTGCTAAACTCACTTATTCTCGAAGCATTTTTGTCTTATTTTGAGGAACTATTCTGTATAGACAGTAATCTATATAGAACCACAGTTTCTTTATAAAAACAGCTTTAGTTTTCTTTTCTATCCTATAAACCTTTCAGTTGCCTTTCTACATTTGCTGGCAACTGTAGTATGTAGCATAGATGAGAGCTGATGCCATTGCTTTGTTTTCAAGCATGGGGGAAGTGTCCAGCTCTTCTCCATTAAGTGTATTACTGTAGGCTTTCTGTAGTTGTTCTCTGTTAGGTTTAGGATATTTTGCTGTCTTCCTGGGTAAGGCTTAAGCATTTTCTAAAAATATTATGTTTTTTATTGAATTTTTTGTGATTTTCATGCATTATAGTTAGATTTTTATTTAGAACCCCTCCCCGTCTGAATCTCCCCTTATTACTCTCTGTCCAATTTAATGTACTCTAATATATAATATGACCTTTAGAGTCTGATTTGTGTCCCCAAATGTTCTTCAGTGTGGGTCTATCCACTGGAGCCTGGTTAACCTACCAAGAGTTCCATTCCCTGTAAGAGACTGTCATTTCCCCTCCCAGCATCGATTAGTTACCAAAAGTACCTTAGGTTTGGTTGGGATTTCTAATGTGTTACCCCATGTCTATGCTGGGATTTTGTTTGATTTGAGCTTGCATAGGACTTGTGCATGCTGTCACTGTTGCTGTGAGTTCATATGAGTAACTGATCAGCTGTCTGGAAAACTGTTTCCTTGTGGTCCTCTACCATCTCTGCCTCTTACAATCTTTCTGCCCTCTCTTCTGCTATAATCCTTGAGCCTTGGGAGGCAGAGCTTTAAAATAGGTGTCCTATTTGGGGATAGGCACTCTGCGACTGCTTGATCTCTGCACATTGGCCAATTGTGGGTTTCTGTGTTAATCACCATCTGCTGTATAAGTAAACTTCTCTGGTGAGAGCTCAGTGATGCATTTATCCTATGTGTAGAAGTTGCATTGAAGATATGTCACTTAAGGTTAAGCATCTCATAGACACTTATTCTCTGTGTTTTATATAATAGTCTCCATTACTTGCAAAGAGAAGCTTCTTTGATGAGGGGTGAAAGGTACACTTATCTGTAAATATGAGAATGCATATTTAGAATAAAGTAAGAAATTACATGGTCAAGAGATGTGGCAAAAGTAGGTTTTTCTCTTGGATCTATGATCTCTCCAGCTGTGTGTAATTAACTATGTTACAGTACTACACACAAGTTCCTTCTCATTGAGTGGGCCGTAAGTCCAATTTGACAGCTGTTGATTTTGCCAAGATAAAAATTTCACTATTGTACCAATTTTGATAGTTTGCTGGTCCAGTCATTGTTGTTTATTAGGCTTTACAGCTGAGTAGGACCACTGTTTGGTTTTCTGCCTTGGCAGCTTGTATAGTATCCTCTGATACCATGAGAGCTAGTCTTCAGGGGGGAGGCTTCCAGGTCAGTGCTCCAAATTCTGTGTCGGAAGTGTGGCCTTTATTCTGCAGTAGGGTCTTATCTTCAAGTTCTTGGAGGCAATCAAAGGCTGTAGCAATAGCCCATGTTATTTTTGGAGTTTCTTGGACTATCCTGACCAACGACTCAAAGGGAAGTTTCTTTTGCCTGCACTGTGTTTTTTGTTATATAGTCGTCAGCTATACAAATGCACTTATATATTTATTTTATGTGTATTTTTCTTGGTAGGGATTTATATCTTTTCTAATGATAACCATTCTTTTTGGAGTTAAGAGACAATAACACTGTGTAAACAAATGTTTTCAGCTTTCACAGGACACCATGTATGCTTTTTTGTTCCATTTCTGTTTGGACATAACTTGGAGCCAGCTCAGACCTTGTACTTTTAAATTGGGTTAAAGTAGGGGCTGGAGAGATGACTCTGCAGTTAAGAACACTGGCTGTTCTTGCAGAAGACCTGAGTTCAAATCTCAGCACCCACATGGCAGCTAACAACTGCCCCTAACTCCAGTTCCTGGGGATCCAATAGCCTCTTCTGTCCTCTGTGGGAATTGTATAACACGGGTACACTTACCTACATGCAAGCAATACACGCATACACATAAAATAAAAATAAATATTTTTTACAAATTGGATTAAAGTAAAATACAAAGAATGCAGTATAAATTTCAAGGAAGCTCTTAAGCTTCTAAGTCATTTTAAGTAATCACAGGCTTTAAGATAAGGTAAACATACACATTTAACTAAGTTATGTACTTCCATGTGTCCATCCATGTATCCATAGGGAGAAGAATGTCATATATTTCCATAAGAAAAACTAACAAGGGATCAGCTGGGTGTAGTCGCTCATGCTGATAATCCAAGTACTTTTGAGGCTGAGGCAGAAGGATGAATGCAAGTTCCAGTACAGTCAGTGCTGCAGAGAAAAATGTCTCAAAACAAGCCCCATCCCCCGAAACCAACAAATCCCTAAAAACCTATGGTCAAAACAAAGATGCACTGTATAGACAGGGCGGAGTGATGCACACCTTTAATCCCAGCACTTGGGACATAGAGGCAGGCAGGTCTCTATGAGACTTGTGAGATAGAGGCCAGCCTGGTCTACCAGTGAGTTCCAGGCCAGCTGTGGCTATAGGGGAGACCCTGTCTCAAAAACAAGCAAACAAAAAACCCATCCCCCGCAAACGAACAAAACAAAAAGATGTACTTTATAGGAGATATCTGGAAAATACAAGGGTCAAAAGACCACATAAAAGGATATACACAACCTACTTTTAAGCAACTCAGTAACATGTGAGAAAGCCTCCAGAAAGTAATTTGAGGGTAGCATATAATATATGAACCAGGATAACATATAATAATGTAGCGGTATGAACCAGCATTGCATATAATACTGTAGCTGTAGCTTTTGGCAACCAGCTAATTTATTTGTACCAGCTGATGTGTGGTAAATGACAGTCCTACAAAAGGGTTTAATGCCCAGCCTTCCTCACACATGCCTTATTTCCAAAGGTAACTTCAGTGAAGGTATAATATCCACAGTCTTCAGGGGTAATGTCATTGGTTCAGAAAGCAAGACCCTGACAAACTCTCAGGATGTTTGCAGACACATGTTATGAGTAAGGACCAATTGTAGAAGTCTGAACAAAGTGTTTTTGCCTCTCATCAAGAAGAAGGCTATGTTATCTGGTTTACATTCAAAACCAAGTTGGTTCATTGTTCCCCAAAATAAACTTTCTTCCATGTTAGGAAACTTCATATTGAGACCTGAGATATACTGGTTTGGAAAGTTTCCTTAGTTTCTCCTGGGTTCGAAGTTCCTGGCCTCATAGTGGGGTGAGACCCATTGGAGGCAGATGAATTGGCCTTGGATAAGGAATCTGGTAATGCAGTCCGATTCCAATCCTGACTATGTATTAATCTGTACACTGTTTATTCAGGTCTGGGTCTATGGGATTTTTGTTCTTCTGAAACAGTGTTCTGGCCTCATTTAGTATGTGCTGTTTCTCTTTGATGGTACCTTCCATCTGCCTTGATGCTGCCTGCCTTTTTGTGCAAGCCTAAAAATGGTGTGTTAGAGGCCAAGGACTTCTTGTTATGTTGCTGTTGTCATCAGAATATCTGAGGAATGATGTGTTTCATGTCTGTTCTGGTAAATATATATGACTGACTTGAGTACTTCTGCAGTACTTTCCTTCTACCTTTGGAAAGCCTCCTGCAGCACAGATGTGTAGGAGTTCAAGAGAAAAGGTGGCAATGCCCTCTCCCCAGATGTTTATAGGAGTATGACTCTGGTCAAAATTCTGAGTGTTGGACTCCCATGAGGCTTTGCCTTTTCCTGAAGAAAAACAGCATTTTTGTTTGTTTAAGACAGGGTTTCACCCTGGCTGGTCTAGAACTTGCTTGTTAAACCAGGCTGGTCTCAGATTTGTGTAATCCATCTGCTTCAGTCGCCTGAATGTTGTGGACAACTTTGGATCTTACATGTGTATTTTTCAGTAGGACTTTTGAACTAGTACATTTCCCTCTGGTTTTTCATGCCACCTAAATATTATTTATCTTTCCCCTCACTCCCTCTATATAACCCTCCCTACTCCAACCCCAGTTAAAGCACCTCCCTTTCCCCCTTAATAATACCTATCTCCTACCTTTCTCTCTCAAGCTCCTTCTTCTTCCCCTTTATCTCCATGGTTCCTGTACATTTTCCTGGCTCTTGTGGGTATTATATCAGGATATATATTCACATTTAGGGATTTGGAGCTAAGAGCCACAAATGAGAGAGGACATAGGCTGCTTATTTTTCTTTACTTTACATAGTATAACAGTTTCTTGTTCCATCCATTTACTTGAAAATATCATGATTTTGATTTTCTTCACCACTGAGTAGAACTCTATTATGTAAATACGTCACATTTTCATTATCCATTCATCAGTTGAGGGATATTTAGGTTGTTACCATTTCTTAGCTACTGTGAGAAGAGCAGCAACAAACATGGCTGTGCAAGTGTATCTGTAGTAGGATGAGTCCTTTGGGTATATGCCAAGGAATGGTATTACTGGATCATATGGTAGATTTATTTTTAGTTTAAGAGTTCTCCTTACTGATTTCCACAGTGGTTGCATCAGTTTTCAAATCCAACCAACAGTGGATGAGGGTTCCCTTTTCTCCACATCTATGCCACCATTGGTGTCATTTGTTCTCTTAATTTTAACTATTCTGACTGGGATTAAATATAGTCATAAAACGGTGTGGTATTGGCACAAAAACAGACTCGAAGATCAATGGAACAACATAGAATATCCAAACAAGAGTACATGCAATACCTGATATTTGACAAAGGTGCCAAGAACATACATTGGAAGAAAGACAGTATTTTCAACAAATGGTGCAGGCAAAATCAGAGCTCCATGTGTAGAAGAATGAAGTTAGACCCATACGTATCACCTGCACAAAAGTCAACTCCAAATGGATCAAAGACCTCATTGTGAAGCCTAAAACACAGAAACTGTTAGAAGAATACATAGGCAGCACCCTGCAAGATATTGGTGCATTCATTCTCATCAATGCCCCCATGCACCAGAGGGCCAGGAATACAAAAGGTCACAGATGGCCAAAGCATAGAGAATTAAGAGTCTGTGGAGTGTGGGTCTTTGGACAGGAATCCTATATTACACTCTACTCACCCAGGGCTCAGGGACCATTGCAGAAGAGGGGTCAGAAAGATTGTAAGAGCCAGGAAGGATGTGTATGACCATATGGGAATAGAGTCCTATAGGCTTCTGGGATTATGCTCATGTGAACCTACAGTAGTAGTGTCAGCACGCGCAAGACCCATTCAAACTCATGCAGACAAAACCCCAGCGTAGAACTGTGGAAATCAGAAATAAGCCCCAATCTTAGTTGAAGAATTATTGACAGCTGATTAGTGCTGGGTGAGGAAGAGCTGATCTTAAAGGGAGGGACTCTAGATAGGCTGACTAGACTCCAGAGTGGATGAACATGCACAGAGGGATTTCTGGGGACACTAACTTGACTCGATAGGCCTTAACACAAATGACAGAATGCTTGAATTCCAGTTGGTGGGGGGAACTATGGGAGGGTACCTATGGGGAAGGGGGTAAAAGATGATTAAGCTGTTATATATGAAATACACAAAAATTCAATAAAAGATTTCAAAACAGTTTTCAACATCCTTAATAATTAAGAAAATGCAAATCAAATTTTTTAAAATCATGAATGTATGTTGTAATTCTTCAAATGTTTATTGTGCATCAACATAGATGATCATAAACTCTTTCTTTTTTAGGTCTGTTGACATTGTATGTTATAGATTTTTTTCAGTCTTGTCAAGTTTTTCTGTTCATTTTTGATATATTCACCTTTTGCTCGTAATTCATACATTGCTAGTTTAATTTAGCTAGTGTTTTATTAAGGATTTTTATGTGTCTGTTCCTTGCAAATTTTTGTACTTTTCTTATAGTGGCTTTGGTTTTCATGTAAAGTAATGCTAGCCTTGTAGAATTAGTTGGGAAGTCCTTCCAGCTGTTTCCTAGGAAAGTTTTCCTTTTCTGTAAAAGAAAAGCATTGGTATTATTACAGATTGAATATTCTTTATTCAGAATGTTTGGGACCAGAAAGTTTTAAACTTTTTTGGAGTTTGCAATTTTTGCATGTACATGAGATGTCTTGGGGATGTGACCCATATATAAACACAAAATTTACCTATATTTTGTGTATACCTTTTACACATAGTTAAGGTAATTTTATGCAGTGTTTTAATAATTTTGTGTGTGAAACAGTTTTATGCAGGAGGTGAGGTATGGAAATTTCCATTTGTAGTATTATATTAATGCTCAAAAAGATTAGAGATTAAAGGCGTGCGTCACCATGCCAAGCCTGTAGTTCTTTAAAAAAATTTTAATTTTATGTGTATGAGTGTTTTACTTGCATGTATAATAAGTGTACCTGTGTTCCGTGTTGTACAATACCGGCAGAAGTGGGAAGTCAGATCCCCTGGAATTGAAGTTATGGACAGCTGTTAGCCACCATTGGGTGCTGGGAGTTGAACCCCGGTCTTTTGCAAGAGCAGCCAGTGCTCTTAACCTCTAAGCCAACTCTCCAGTCTCTTGTAGTTCTTTTGTTAATATCTGGTAGTATTCAGCAGTAGAGTCATGTTGAGTTTTTCTACTGGGATTTTTTTTTTTACCTTTCTTTCTTTCTTTCTTTCTTTCTTTCTTTCTTTCTTTCTTTCTTTCGACAGGGTTTTACTCTGTAGCTCAGACTACCCTAGAACTCACTATGGAGCCGAGGCTGGCCATATCATTCTTCCTATCTTAACCTCCTGAGTTCTGGGGCTATAGGCATGAGCCACCACCCCAGCTACTGTTGAAGTTGTATTCTGGTTTTTAGATATTATGTAAATATATGAATAGTCTAGTAATATTATGATTTTATGTATATGAATCATTTAGTAATTTCTTGTATTTTGAGTGAGCTTTGATTACATATTTCTGGAAAATGTGTCCATTTTATTGTCAAATTTATTTTTGTGAAGTTGTTCCCTCAAATTCCTAATTATCCTTTTGATGTCATTAAGCTCTGTAGTGATGCTTTCATTTCAAACACTTAAGTTCGCTTTAGCTGAATAACATGAATTTTGATATGTTGTATTTTCATATTTTTTTGGATGTATTTTGTAAAATCCCTTGTGATTTCTTTCTTTGATTCATGGATTATTCCTGTTTTTCTAAATTTGGGGGAAAAGATTAATTTCTGTTGTTGCTTATTTAATCTTAATAGTTTTGATACTTTCATACTTTGATGCATTTAGACTTCTTTTTATGGCCCAGAAGCTTGTCTCTTGATGGATGTTCAATATGCACTTGAAAAGAATATTCATCTACTTATTTAATGAATTCTTCTATAATTGTTAGTTTCATGTTGGTAGTAATTTTTAGTTTTTTTCTTTCTTCCCCCCTGTATACTTACTTAATTTTAGGGAGGGACTCAGAGAAGTCTACTTCTTTTCTATCAGTTCCTGAGAATGAAGTCTTGACATGTACATCTGCAAGTATGGATTTGCTATTGATCTTTTGTTTTCAGTTTCCTTTTACATTTTG
Organism: Nannospalax galili; assembly: GCF_000622305.1. NCBI lineage: Eukaryota > Metazoa > Chordata > Mammalia > Rodentia > Spalacidae > Nannospalax > Nannospalax galili. Next base: position 2,193,738 of record NW_008345884.1, read on the forward strand.
AAGCCCTGTTACACAAGGGCATAGGTACTTAGGATTGGTTAGTCTCTTGGTCAATATGCTATCATTATGAAAATTTCCTTTCAGTTTCTAATTGATTCTTTTGAATTCTATATCTGACATTATTATAGTTATGCCAGAGAGTTTAACATTGATTTTGAGCTGCCTGATGAGCTTTCTGGGAACCCAGCCTGGGTTCTGTGCAGGAGCAGCAAGCGCTCTTAACTGCTGAGCCATCTCTCCAGGCCCAGTGTCTTTTTGCCTTTTTAATCAGAGTTTTAGGCCATTCTCCAATTACTGTAATTACTGAAGTTAAATTTATTTCTAATATGTTGCTATATGTTGATCACATTATTCTTGCTGTCTTTTTCTATTTTAATAGAATTAACGTATATGCATTTTATCATATATGTATTGTACAAATGTGTGATTGTGGAAGGATTTATAAAGTATGTTTTTAACATATCAGTCTCTCTTTTATTCTTCCTTTCCAACCTTTGTGCTGTTATTGTCATATATTTTACTTGAATAACCTCATAATTGTTTTTATTTTGTTTTATAGCCATTTAGTTTTAAAAGAAATTTAAACATTTAAAAAATGTTAAAAAATGTCTCCTTTGCATTCAGTTTACCATTTGTGACATTCTGCATTTCTTTGTGTAGATATCTTCAGGTTCCTATTTGTATCCTATTTATTTTACTCCTAAGAGTTTCTTTTAAAATATCTTGTATTGCATTTTAGATAGCAATAAATGATCTCAGATTTTGTCTATCTGAAGAGGCCTTGATTTCAGCTTGGTCTTGAAATATATTTTTACTGGCAATAGAATATTAAATTGACTTTTGTTTTTCAGAAGTTTAAAGATGTTCTTACTGTCTTAGCTTGCATAGTTTCTGCCAGGAAGAGGTTTTGGCCTTATCTTAGCTTTTCTGTATCTGGTGCTTTTCTTCATCCTCCATGGCAGTGCTCCTTTCCCTGTGTTGTGAATACTGTAGCTGTTTGCTTTGCCACTGCCCCAGGCCTACGCTGGTGTGACTTGTTCCTTGACAAAATCTCAGAGGGGTGCAGCGCTGTGTTTCTTCTCATCCCCAGGATCATGAGATCTTTCTCTGTTAGGCATCATGCTTTTTTAAATGCATGGACTTCATTGCATTAGAGGGCATGAACTATGAATAACTGATAGATTTGAAGTAGAATTTTCCATTTGCTTTTTGACTTGATGAAATTCAAATGGTTTGCTTTCTTTCCTTGAGTGTTTATAAATGGAAGACTATTGTACTCTGTATTTCTAAAAATAAATACGCTTAAAAGATAAGGTAGACTTTATGGACCCATCCTTATTTTAAACAAAGTTTTAGAAATGATATTCCCTGTTTTCTTTCTAGGACTGTGAGGATCTGGGAAGTTGAAAATCCAAAGAAGCAAAAAAGCGTTTTTAAGCCCCGGACAATGCAGGGTAAAAAGGTTATTCCCACCACCTGTACTTACAGCAGAGATGGAAACCTTGTAGCAGCTGCCTGCCAAAATGGAAGCATACAGATCTGGGATCGAAATTTGACTGTAAGTCAATGACTTTTAAATGATTTTGAAAAAGGCAGCTACCTTATACAGACAAACATCATGTTAAAATACTATGAAGGTCAGTTTCCTGAGTTTAGACTAATTTAAACTTCAGTATTAATCATACACTGGGACTTTTATGGGAAACAGCATTCTAACAAACATTCCAGCTCTGCATTTTCCAATGTTGTATTAGCTTTTAATTTTGAAATAAGTCCACTTTTTTGATATGAAATCAAGCAAATCTATGCTTTAAAAAGCATAGTGTAGCTATATAAAACAAGGAGAGAACTAGAAAATACCCATTAAAGGATGTTAAGGAAACCATGAAGTCTAGAATTATCTGTCCATTGTTTTCCAGTTATTTCTGTAATAACTTGGATAGCATTTTGTTTCAATGTTTTCTTCTGTGACAGTCTATTTTAGGATCAGGTTTTCTTTTTATAGTTTTAGGTCACTATTAGAATAAAGTTTGGAAGAGAAGTGTTCATATAATCCATAGAAATAATAAAAAGCAAAAGTCTTTGGCTAATTCTGTGTTCTTAATAAGCTTTAAAAAGGCCTTTATGTTAAGTGTCCATGGTAAATAAAATATTTGATAATTAAAATGAGTCTAGGTTATCAATGTTAAAATTCTATACAAATTTTAAATTTTACATTTTGTTTATTGTGTGTATACATGTGTGAGGGTGTACGTGTGCTATGTCGTGTGTGAAAGTTAGAGAACAGCTTGCTGGAGCCAATTCTCTCCCATCACATGGGTCCAAGGGATCAAACTCAAACCATCTTCTAGCTTGGGGGCAAGCGCCTTTACCCACTGTGCCATCTCACTGGCCCTTGCAAATATTACAATACAGTTTAGATTCTTTATTTTAATAAAAGCTTCTTGTCAAGTTATTAATTTTGTTAAATATGCGCTGTATGTCAGACAGTATTCCAGGTTTTGAGACCACTGTTCAAAAATTACTGCCCTCGTAGAGTCTGCATTTGAGTTATTAAAAATACATATTGTAAAAATAATTAGTTCAGCCTTGTTCCTCAGACTTTTACATTTTAATAGGATCTAGGAAGCATACTTGTCTTTTCAGGGAATTTAGTCAGTTGTGTTGAAATAAGGTGAAAAGCAATAATGCAGTAAAAATTCACACTGATAATGCTGGAAATATCTTTGGCATTTTCTGTTTGTCAGATCTTTTTATTTCTGTTTTCATCTCCACTGTAAACTCCATAAAGCTTCATAACAGCCCAGAGATTTTAAAACGCCTTTGAATTGTAAACTGAATTTTAACCAAGCAGTAAATCTTTTAGTAACTGGCTTTCATCGTCTCTGGGTACTGCTAATTTAAACACAGAAATTCTAAAACAAGTAGTTTTCTTATGTAGCTTTAATAGTAATGTTTTGAGAATAGTGAATATATATGCACATTTCTCTTAGGACCTGCATTTTCTTTTACAAAGTTGAGTATAGTTTCTTAAGACTTGTCTTGCATGTATTGAAATAATGGCACCTTCTATTTTCAGTTTTATGGGAGACAAAGGCATTTAAATGCCAGTTTTCTTGACCATCTACTCAAGGCTTAAGCCACCCTATTGATCATAGTCTTTGATTCTTTTTGTCAGAATTTAGTAACACATGAATGCATAGATTACTACATCTTATTTATTTATTTATTTATTTATTTATTTATTTATTTATTTATTTACACTTATTTATTTATTTATTTATTTATTTTTGGTATTTTTGAGACAGGGTGTTCCTGTAGCCCCAGTTGGCCTGGAACTCACAGAGATCAGCCTGCCTCTGCCTCCCCAGTGCAGGGATTAAAGGCTTGCGCCACCATACCCAACAGTTTACCACCTCCTATTAGTTACACTTTATTCATTTTTTTATACTAGCATACTAGTGTAAACTGAAAACAAATTATATTGAGAAAAAACTTGCTAGTAAAAAATACTACTTTAACACAGATTAAAACGAAACAAAAACCCCTGTGAACTGTTAGTTCAGCAATAGGAAAAAAGAAAACCCACAGAAATAACAAAGCTGAAACAAGAACACTTAAAAGTAGTAGCTTTTGCCAGGCATGGTGGCGCATGCCTTTAATCCCAGCACTTGGGAGGCAGAGGCGGGTGGATCTCTGTGAGTTCAAGGCCAGCCTGATCTACATAGTGAGTTCCAGGCCAGCTGGGACTACAGGAAGACCCTGTCTCAAAAAAAAAAAGTAGTAGCTTTCCATACAGAAGCTGAAGGGTAGTGTGGTGGTACATGTTTTGTGATGATTAAGTAAAGCTACTGTAGTTGCCACACTTAATCAGCTTCAACACACATTGAAGGCGACACTTAAGGATCTTTCATATCTTTACTAATGAGTGATCCTTGTGTCCTGAAGAGCTCCCTTTTTCCTAGAGCCATGCTAGCCAGGATGCTGACTACCAGCCATTTTTGACTAAATTTCTATGAATCAATAAAATGCAATTAAAATGAATTCTTCAGTCACAGAAACAGCCTTTTGCATTCCCAAGAGCCTTATGTGACTGGGACTACTTACTGCAGGACAGGTAGAAAACATTTCTCCAGGCAACATTCCCCTTGGCTGTGCCTTGCACTTTTAATCCCAGCACTTGGGAGGCAGAAGCAGGTGAATCTTTGTGATTTTGAGGCCAGCCTCGTCTACCTAGTGAGTTCCAGCACAGCTGGGGCTGCAGGGAGATGCTGTCTCAAAAAAGACCAAAAAAAAGAGAAAACATTCCCCTCATTGCAGAGTTCTATGGGTCATTGATGCTCTAGGAGTGGTTGTTTGCCCATGATCCCTTTCATTTATAGGATGATGGCCTGTTTTGGTTTGAGGTAATCTCTTCTTAGGTTCTTCTGTTGATCTACACTGGCTCCCTGGTTCCCCATTCTCCAGTGTAGTATTAAGTAACTAGCAAGGAGGCCAGTACATGGTCAGAGTAAGGTGAGAGAGAGGCAGAATAGTGGGGGATGACATTGGAGAGGTGACTGGATGCCACCTGACTCAGGGCCGTTGCATAGGTTGAACACTTCAGTTTGACACGCTTCTCTCAGATATTCTTTTGACTTTTTTCCCCCCACCTCTTTGAGTTCTTTGCTCAACTTCCCCTTAGCAAGGCCTCCCTGACCACATCTTATTAAAATTGTAACCTTATCTCCAGCAGTGGTGGTTCACCCCCCCTCCCCCCGCTTTTCTTCTTTGTCACCACTTGACATGCCAGGCTATTTCTTTATATTTCCTTCCGGTAGGATATTAGCTCTATGAAAGGAAGGACTATTTGTTTTGTTTCCTACGGAATTCCCAGAGTAAAAAGCAGTGCCTTCTATATAGCTTCTAAAAAGATAGTATAATGGGAAATGGTCAGTTTCTTTCTAAGATGTTTAAAAGGAAAAGCATTAGAAAAACTATCATTGATTTGTGACAGTGAAATACAGATGTGCCATGATAGGGTAGATAAGGAGCTGAATTGGGGTTTAGAATCTTCTTAATGATATGTGAGTTTCCAGGTAGGCTGCATATTTGAATGATTTTGGATTAGTTAATGATAGGTCAACTAAAAAATGTTTTTGTGTCTCTCTCAAGTAAAATTTATGGCTCTTAAAATAATTCAGCATGTGTGGTCTTTTTTTAAAAAAAATTATAAAATTTATTTATTTTCTGTGTGTGGGGGCACACTTGCCGTGCATGTGGAGGTCACCAGACAACTTTCAGGAATTTGTTCTCTCTTTCTGCTGGGTAGGTCCTAAGAATTGAACTCAGGTTATCAGTCTTGGCAACAAGTACCTTTAACCAGCTGAGACATCTCACTGGCCCATGTGCAGTCTTATAAATGTCTGATGACTTTTTAATCATATAAAAATATCATGGGGAGATGGCTCAGCGGTTATGAGCACTGGCTATTCCTGCAGAAGACCTGAGTTCAAATTCCAGCACCCACATGGTGACTAACAATCGTTCGTAACTCCAGTTTGAGGGGATCCAATGCTGCCTTCTGCCCTCTGTGGGCACTGCATGACATAGGTGCACTTACATGCAGGCATAACACTCATACACATTAAAATAAAAATAAATAAATCAAAAATTTTTTTTCAAAAAAATCATATCACATTCATTCTTTGGTCATACTTTGATCAAATAGTATTGCTTCTCTTTAATAACTATCAAGAATCTACAATATATTGGACTGTTTACTAAATGAGCGTACTGTATTTGCATATATTGTGATGTATGTAAGTGTACCTGTGTCTTGCAGTGTCTGCAGGGGTCAGAACAGGGCATTGGATACTCTGGAACTGGAGTTATGGATGGTTGTTAGCTACCATGTAGGTGCTGGGAATCAAACCTGGGTCCTCTGCAGGAGCAGCCAGTGATCTTAACTGCTGAGCCATCTCTCTAGCCCTATGTTTTGACTTTCTTATGAAGCTATCAGAATCTGAAAGTAAAAGCAGTATTTAGTTTTATAAGGGAATTTGTAAGTATATGTACTAAGGTACTAAGATAGACTATGAGAGAGAAGATTTATGAATGACATTTCTTTTCACCCCATAGTTCTCATTAATAGGAAGTCTAGCAGCCTAAACATCCTTCAAATGGACGGTCAGCCTGTTAATATCAAAGAACTTGGAAGTTCATTTCATCCTCATTTCCAGTCTTTGTTATAAATTTGTCATCTATTGCACATTTTAAGTGTCCTATGATTTTGACTTGGAAAGCAGTTTTACATAGTTATTAGTCACTTACTACTATCTACAAATGTGAGGATGTGTGAAGAATTCATTAAAAGTTTATCTTTGGGATTATTTCAACCAAAAAGAACTGCTTTCAGCTTTGTTTTTGAAAGTCTTATGACATTTCACTTTACTGCCAGCCTCAGACATAATCTATGGAAGACCTTTTGGTATCTAATTACTCTATAGTCTATGAATGTAGCTCTGTCTTCCTGATAGTGATAGTACCACAGAGATTCATGTTAAACAGGACCTGAAAAGGATAAGGCCCCTCTTGCAGCCTAGGCTAGTGTCCTTTGCTAGGTGTCTTGTCCCTCCTTTCCACAAAGACTGGTTATTTAATAATAACTTGTAACCTTTACCTATTATAATGTTTGTATGTTGACTGTCAGGAAGAAGGCACTGGTAAGTTATGGAGGAAAAAAATATATATATTTTTAAGAAAACTTCATTTTTAATACAATTGACATTAAGATGTTTGCACATGTGTTTCTAATCTCTATATATTAGATTATCACTAGTTACAGTCAGTTACTTTCTGAGCTCCTTGGCATCTGAGCATTGATATAAAGTCATCAGGTAGATTTCAATGGTAATGTTTTTCACATCTACTAATTATTAAGGAGCAAACTTTTATGCTTTGAAGATTTATTATTTTATTATTTTATTTATATATCCAGTGTGTTACTGAATATGTTAAAGCTGTAATGAAAAGCTTCAAATCATGTAGTTATTAAAAATTTTTTAAAGTATAATGATTAAAAATGGAAAAGTATTTTTAATTTTTAAATACCAAATGATTTGGAAAATATTTCTAATAGCTCACTTTTGAGAAATAATAATGTGCTGGATAGCCTTAACTTGACACACTTGGGTAGAGGGAGCCTCAATTCAGAGAATTGCCTCCATTGGACTGGCCTGTGACCATGTCTAGGGGGCATCTTCTTGATTATTGAGTGATGTAGGAAGGCCCAGCCCACTGTAGGTGGTGCCATCCCTGGGCAGGTGGGCCTGTGTTGTATAAGAAAGCAGACTGAGCAGGGGCCAGGAGAGCAATCCAGTAAGCAGTGTTCCTCCGTGGCCTGTGCTTCAGCTCCTGCCTCCAGGGTCCTGCCCTGAGTTCCTACCTTAGGCTTCCTGATGAACTGTGACCCAGGAGATGTAAGATAAATAAACCCTTTCCTTCCCAAGTTGGTAGTGGTCAGAGTGTTTTGTCACAGCAATGGAGAAACAAACTAGAACATCGAATATAAGTGTTTGTCTCTGTTAGGCCTAATACTGAGACTCTAGAAAAATATGAAGAGACACAGTAAAGTATGTTGCATGGCCCTATAGCATATTTATAAACAACACCCAAGACGTACAAGCAAAACACGTATTATTCAGAACTTCTACTGGTCAGTCCTGTATTCCTAAGCTAAGTAGTATCCTGAGATCAAACTTTATCATCCCGCAAAAACTTCCAGCTAAAAGGAAGAGAGAGGAAGATCAACAGTTAATGTGGTGCTGCCATGTACAGTGTCCTGTCTGGGTGCTTTGAATTCATTTTCAAATTCAAAACTCATAACCTGACAAAGTGGGGATCATGCCTTCATGTCATAAATCAATGATTTCAACTACTGTTCTTCATAAAAAGTATGTTACTGATTCAACTAGCATGTAGGGCTGGGATAGCTCAGTGGTAAAGCCTCCCATTTGCTAGGCACTAGTTTCAACTTCCAGTATCACAGAACCATGAAAACTTTCCAAAATTACTTAAATTCCAATTTGTCAAATATTTTAATAAAAACTATAAGTATTTGTAAGGTTTTTAGAGACCCCCTATATTCCAGATAAAAGTGAAATAATTTGAAAGTCTTCCTGGAGAACTGTTATTCCTCCTCTTCTGTGTGTTTGCTGTTACTGCTTTATTAAGTACTTGACACTTCCCAGGTAGTATGTAAGCACTTTATGCTAAGTCTTTAGAGACAGTAAGGCTATTATTGTAAATGCTGTTATCATATACTGATGAGGAAATAATGAAAAAGAAGGTGAGTTGCCTCCCTAGTGTTAGTATGTAGCAGAAGGAGATTTGTCTTACTTCCTATTTTACTTTGCTTCATTGTTGGTTTTGGTTTTTGAGACAGAGTCTCAGTGTATGGCCCAAGGTGGTTTTGAACTTGCTCTGTAGTCTAGACTGGCCTTGAACTTAATCTTCCTGACAGCCTCTATTTACACTTTTTTTTTCTTTTTCTCTAAATACATGTACACGTGTATGTGGTCTGTGTACCTGTGTATCTGTTTGTCTGTGTTTGGAGACCAGAGTTGATGTTGAGACTGGCTCTTCCTGTAGCCCCAGCTGACCTGGAACTTGCTATGTGGATCAGGCTGGCCTCGAACAGCGATCCTTGTGCCTCTGCCTCCCAAGTGCTGGGATTAAAGGCATGTACCACCATGCTCAGCTTGAATGTCTTCTTTGATTATTCCCCACTTTATTTCCTGAGGCAGTAAATAAAATCTCTTGCTGAGCCTGGAGCTTGCTGATTTGACTATTGTAGCTGACTAGCTTTGCTCTACCTCCTGAGTCCTAGGATTACAGGTGGGATGCTACATCTCTTCTTTATATGAGTTCTGGGATCTGAATTCTGGTCCTTATACTTGTACAGCAGGGGATTCCTGCACTGAGCCATCTCCCCAGCCCCTATTATTATTTTTAGTCATCTTCAGATTTTCAAATGATTATCCCCCCTCCCATGACTGCTGTAAAAAACCATCACAAATTTTTTTGGTTTAAAGGAACACAAATATATATTTTTCCAGTTCTGTAGATCAGGCATCTCATTTTGCTAAAATCATGGTGTTGGCAGGGATGTATCTCTTTCGGAAGGCTCCAAGGGATAATCCATTTGCTTGCCAGAGGCTGCCCCTAATCCTTGGTCCCCTTTCTCCATCTTAAGGGCCAGCAAGAATAGGCTGAGCCCTTCTCACATTGACATTCTTTTCTGCTTCCCCTTACCACTTCTAAAGATTCTTATGATAGTATTGTGCCTACTTGGATATTCTAGGATAATCTCCCTTTTCTTAAAAATAAAATTTATTATTTTTATTTTATCTGTATGCGTGTATTGTCTGCGTGTAGGTAAGTGCACCTGTGTGTAGGTAAGTGCACCTGTGTCGTGCAATGCCCAGGGAGGACAGAAGAGGCTGTTGGATACCCTGGAACTGGAGTTATGGACAGTTGTTAGCTGCCATGTGGTCCTGGATTCGAACCTGGGTCTTCTGCAAGAACAACCAGTGTTCTTAACTGCTGAGCCGTCTCTCCAGCCCCCTAATCTCCCTTGGTTAAGAGCAGCTGATTAGGAGCATTAACTTAGTGTGAAGCTTTCGTTCCCCATTGTCATGTGAGTAGACACATTAACAGATTCCAAGGCATTATGTAGTCTACTATAATATTTAAAAATCAAGATAAGAAAAACGTTTCATGGCCTATGAAAATTTTTGTGAAGCTCAAATTTCAGTATCTATAAATAAAGTTTTATAAGAACAGAACTGCTTGCTTATTGCCAATTCTGTCTGAGACTTCTTGACACTAACTACTGTAGTAGAGTTGAGCAGTATATAGCAAACTATCATCTTCAGACCCTAAACATTTACCACCTGGCTTTTTATATAGTAAAACTGTCACCCTTGGGATAGAGTTTCTAATTAGTTTTTCAGTACCTTACTCTCACATACTAATGAACAGAAAGGGTCTCCAGATATTTGAAGAAATCATGTAATATGAAGTAGAGACTAAAGCAAATGGAGTAGGCAATTTGGGGGAGGGGGAAAGGTTAGAAACTGAAGAAAATTTCCAGAAAAACAAAGCTCCTATAATTAATATTCCCAGGGTAGGGGTTGAGGGTGGAGAACAGTGTATCCAAGAGAGCAGAATACTGCCTCCCCTCAACAAACAACAGCAACAACAGAATAAACCAGAGGAACATTTCAAACTCAAGAAAAAAATCTTGGAAAATAAACAGATGAAAGCAGGAGAAGGAGCACATTGGAGTACTGAAAGCTCCTAGACCAAAACACAGCAAGAGGGAGGGGATAGGAGACTTAAAGAGCAAGTTCAAGGGCTAGCATTTGACTGAAAAGTTCTAGAAAGAGAAAATGCATGTGTATAGAAGGGGGTGGTTAAAAAATACCCTCCAAAGTGTCAAAACTGAAAAAAGAGTGACTTTCCAGATAGGAAGGACTCATCTGGAAAGAATGAAAAGAACATGCCAAGCCATGTATCATGAAAGTTCAGAACATCATGGTTATCTACATGATCCCAAGCACTCTCAAAAAAAGAACAAAATAGAAACACATAGCAGAAGAATAATGAAGCCATGTAATTTAGGCCGTTGGTAAGATAGTTGCTCAAATGCAAGGCTGTGGACTTAGCTCTCTGGGGAGGGAGACCTCTGGCCCAAGTACTGTTCTTGGTGCCCGGGATACTGTAGTGAAGAGAACAGACTGTTCATGCTTTCAAAAGTCTTGAAGAATTTGAAAATTGGTATCTTGTCTCCTGATAGGAGCATGTTGTCCATTCCTTTAAGCTTTTAAAATAATCAAGCTTTTATTTTGAGATAGGGTCTCCCTGCAGCCCCAGCTGGCCTGGAACTTGCCATGTAGACCAGGCTGGCCTCTCACAGGGTTAGGCCTGCCCCTCCTGGGCTTAAAGGCATGTGCTACCATGCCTGGCCCTCACACAAGAAGTTCCTGTTAAGGTTCAGATAGCCCCGCCCCCTCACCAACAGGGTCTCAGGGACTTCTCAAGCTCCTGAGAAACGGAGAACTGAGTTGATAAGCACCTTGGTCTTTGAAGTCAAGAGAAGCAGACTTTTCTCCACTGTTTGGCCAACACAGCAGGCTTCCCCTTTGATCTCTAACAGTCTTGCTCTACTACTCCCCCCCCCCAACTTTAAAAAAAAATACATCTTCCCGCCTTCTGCAGGAAGCAGAAGCCTCCCCCTTTAAAAGACCCTAGCTCTCGACCTGGGCTGACATTTTCCCTGCCCGGAAGGGAATCTGTCCCATGTGTTCCTTTGCTAATAAACTCGATTCTGATGGAGTCTTATCTGTGTCCTGGTGCATTCTCCTGATCAACTGGATTCACCCATAGGCTACTTTTTACCTATCAGTTCCCAGCACTCACTGTGTTTTATTGTTTTTTAAGTCTTTATTCCCCATTAACACTATTATTCTTTGAAGCTGTTTCCTCCTGGTAACTTCCACTTGCTGTAAACTTAAGGCCCTAGGCACCCTTGACTTGGTTGACACTGTCTTAGATTCTTACTGTGCTCTGCCTTCTCTGACATGATTCCCACTGGCTCCATATTAGTATAAAGGGATATGGTCTTTCTCAGTCTCTTGCCAAGGAGATGAGCTCTTTTAAATCCAGTCATCACTACTGTTAGTGATTGCTAACTCAATCTGTTTTTCTTAATTCTACCCTAAGCATTCCTCACTACAGACGTTAGTTCAGCTACTTGTGGAACAACCTCACCAGGATAATATTCCAGAACTTAAGCTCAGTGTACCCAAACACAGCTTCTCAGCTCTTTTAGAACCCAATGTTCCTGTTCACTTTTCTCTTTTTCTTAATTCCCTATTAGAGCTTAAGAATAGTTTCTGCCTTCTTCAGTCTGTGACTGTCTTACCAGTTCTATTTTAGTACCTCTCTATCTGCCCCTCTGTTTCCTTTCTTGTTTTTGTTCTATCTCATCCCCTCCAGCCTGGGTTAGTTGATATCCTCACCTTCTCTCCCTGTCCTCTTGATATACCTGGCCCCAATTTGAATCATGTGAGTTGCACTACTCACTGCTTAGTGCTTATTACATGTCCTGATGAAGCCTTCATTTTCTCAGACTGATGTCTATAACCCATCAGCTTATATCATTGCCCAGTTTTTAAATGTCTTCTATAACTTCCTCTATAAACAGATTTTCTTATCAGGCTTATTATACTCTTTCCCTTACGAGTATTGTGTCATTTGATGCCCTAATGCCTTTTTGTGTACTGAGCGCTTAGTCTTCATTCTATCAAAGAGCCCTGAAGCAAATGTGCCTTCCTAGATACTCTTGGTCAGGTGCTCTATTGTGGACTAGAAGACTAGATATCTGAGTGTGAACCCTGAAAAACAGTCGAATAAACTAGCAAGTTCACATTAAAAAAAAAATCTTCCGGAGCTGGAGAGATGGCTCAGCGATTAAGAACACTGATTGTTCTTGCTGAAGACCCAGGTTTGAATCCCAGCACCCACATGGCAGCTAACAACTGGCCCGTAAGTCCAGTTCCAGGGGATCCGACAGCCTCTTCTGTCCTCCACGGGCATTGCATGACACTGGTGCACTTACCTTCACACAGGCAAAACACGCATACACATAAAAATAATAGGGGCTGGAGAGATGGCTCAGCGGTTAAGAGCACTGACGGCTCTTGCAGAGGACCTGGGCTTGATTCCCAGCACCCACTTGGTGGCTATGAACCGTCCTTAACTCCAGTTCCAGGGGAATCCGAAGCTCTCTTCTGACCTCTGCGGCATTGCATGACATGGGTGCACTCACATACATGCAGGCAACACACTTATACACATAAAATAAAAATAATAAAATATTTTTAAAAAGTCACTTTCAAATCTCACCGTTTTAAGAAGTGAAAAGTACTTCACAGTTTAGCACCTGGTGATGGTGAATTTACGCAGATTGCACATATTTCTAGTTAGTGACATAACTAACATTGGCTTAAGCTCTTGGATAGGGAAGAGATGATTCAAATAATAAAAAAAAAGGCAGTGATTTCGTTGGTATCTATCTTAGCTCTTCTGCCTTTCTTCTCCAAACTAAATAAGCTCCAGGCTAGGTGGCTTCGTCTGCTTATTAAGCCTTGCATTTGTTACCCCTCTTGCCTATAGGCCTTTGCCATGGTTTTTGCTCTGGATATGTTGGCTTATTTTGGCTTCTGGAAATGTTCTCTTGAAGAACCACAGTATAATATAGTAATAGAATATAGGTTGAGAAGAAGATTCTGGAGCCAAACTGCCTGATAGAACAGTGCCTGCATTCTCTCTTGTCCCTGTGTCTTCATCCTTTTGCTGTTTTGTTTCTTCATTGCAGTCATTACTGTGTAACTGTTTCAATAATTTTTCTATTTTTTCCTATTTTTTACATTTTTTATTTAGTGTCTGTATGTGTATGTATGTGTACATGTGTGTGCCATGGCACATGTGTGGAAGTCAGAAGACAAACCTGCAGGAGTAGGTTCTTTCCTAATACCATGTGGGTTCCAGGGATCAAACTCAGGTCTTCAGACTCGGCGGCAAGTGCCTGTACCTGCTGAACAGTCTTACCAGCTCCTATTTAGCTTTTGTGTGACTGCTCATTCATTTCATCTCCCCTCAAGTTTCATAAGGACAGGAACTTTTTGTATTCGTTGTTGTTTCTCTATGCCTAAGAAGATCATAGCATAACAAAGAATCTCTGGTGAGTAATGAATGAGTGAAAGAACGCTATCAAAGCATCATAGGTTTTATATGCAATTGATTTAATTTTCTGTTGGCTTTATTGCTTTAAATTTTTAAATTACTTAATGAAATTTCATTTTCATCACATGAGTATGTTCTTAAAGGTTGTTTGATTAGCCTTTAGTGTTTGATGATGCTTTTTTGTACTAATAGTATTTTCAGCCTGATGTCTTCCAGAACGTATGACATTAATAATAGGTAATATTTATTGAACACTTACTTGAGCCAGGGAATGCTCCAAGTGTTTTTATATACACATCAGTCCATTTAACTCTTGTAAGTTAGTACTCTGAAGTGTTACCATTAGCCACATATATTAAATGAAAAAAAAAAATCCAAAAGAACAGAACAGAAGTGAAACATTTAACCATATGCCAAGGTCACATAGCTAGTAGTTATAGAACCAGGAACTTTAACACTAGGGTCTTGTTCTAAATCACTGGGCTTTGCTGCTTCATGGCTCAAAATGAATGATCCTGGTGGAAATGTGCTAAAACTAGATTGTAAAAGGTTTCAAAGCTCTAAAAATGTACTGAAAATAATTGATTCAAAAAATGGTGTGTAATTCTGTTTTGTCATTGTTTACTGATTTGAATTTAGTAAAATATTTGTATGATCAAAGTGAAATATCTTTTTTTCCTCTTTGGATTTGAGACAGGATCCTGCCGAGGCTAACCTTGAACTATGTAGCCTGAGGTGGCCTTGGACTCTTAATACTCCTCCTGCCTCTTCCCCTTGGGTGATGGGATTACAGGTTTGTGTTACCACACTTGACTCAGAATGAAATATCTTATTATGTATCTCATGCTGACCGAACTTGTGATCCACTTGCCTCAGTCTCTGATTTGATTAGAGGTATGAGCTACTACACCTGACTAGAAAAGGTAATTTTTAAAAAATCCATATTATATGAAATCATAATTAGAGGTAGTCATTTGATCACCATTTCTTCAGTTTCTTTATCCAAAGCATAGCTCACGACTTCCTCTGGAAACCTGGTCCCCAGCTTTGCCCAATTTAATGACCATCAAAGAGAGTAATTTTGGCTATTTTCTCATTATTAAAAAAAAAAATCCCAATTTTTTAAAACAAATAGTCATCAAAAATAGAAAAGTTTATAAAGAAAATAAGTCACTTCTCAGCACACCATGAAGACAGGAATGTTTCTAGATTATTTTGAATACTCACACACTATGTGGGTATGTAGGGTTTCCTGGATGACTGACAATGCCCTTCCCTGCCTAGGGTCTAAAGAGATTGGAAAATAAGGCTTAAGTACTCAAGCACAATGAAGACCAAAAATCCACCCTTATTACAGATAGAGGAGAGGAAAAGCAGAAAAGCCTGCGAACTCCTGCAATGGGACAAGAGTCAACAGGGGCCTCTGCCAGAGCAGCCACAGGAGGACAGGGTGTGGCGGAGCAGAGAATCACTCCATCTGGGTAGCTTGTGTCCAAGAAGGAAAGGAAAGGATTGAGCCAAGAATCTTCATTTACTCTTCCCATATTTACAAATCAGACTAATAAACTAGCTTCCTTCCCAAGGGAAAGGTGAA
This sequence comes from Nannospalax galili, assembly GCF_000622305.1. Lineage (NCBI taxonomy): Eukaryota > Metazoa > Chordata > Mammalia > Rodentia > Spalacidae > Nannospalax > Nannospalax galili. The sequence goes on from NW_008345884.1 coordinate 2,209,123, forward strand.
TAAGGAAGTAGACAAAGGATGGGGTGGGAACGTATCACATCAGATTAGGACCTTGAAAGTATACATAAAGGAGGTGCTTTTCCAAGGGTTATGGGAAGCCATAGGTAGATTTGAGAAGAATGACATGGTCCAAGTCATTTTTAAAAGAATCATTCTGGCCATTCTGCATGGAGAGGAGGGGAGTGGAGGAGAAGGGACAGAGGGGAGGGGAGGAGAGAAAGAGAGCTAGGAGAAACTGGGGAGTATTTCAGATACCCAGGCAGTTTCCTGCATGAAGATGGTAGTAGTGGTAAATCCTAAAGAATTTTTGAAGCTCTAGTTGATATTTGGGTATTCCAAGTAAGGTTCATTGTTTTACAGTATTTTAAATTATGCCTTTGTTGTTATTGTTTGAGATAGGGTCTCATGTATCCCAGGATAGCCTGGAATTAACATATAACCCTTGCGGGGCTGGAACTAACCTATAACCCGGGCTGGCCTGGAACTATCACTCAGGCTGGCTGTGAACTGACTTTATTGCCCAAGCTGGCCAGGAACTTGTAGTTCTCTTTCCTTTGCCCCCCGAGTGCTGGATCGCTTAGCACTCACCATCATGCCCAGCCATAAATTATGACTTTTTTGTTTTTTATTCTTTTGAGAGTTGTGTGTTGGTATGAAATAGAGGACTTAATTTGGAAATGATTACATAAATCACATTTTATCATCTCCTGTCATACCACCTAATGTTCTAATAGGAAATAGACTCTTATGAGAATTTGGATTGTAGGAAATGGAGGAAGCTGGCTTTGATTTTGTCTATTTTAGCTAATTTTGAACAATTAATTTAATTTAATTTAATTTTTTTTAAGTTCTACAAAAACTTAATATTGAGAATTTCATACATGTATATAAGGTGTTTTGATTAAATCCATGCCCACTCCCTCCCCTCCAACATTTCCCCCTCTCAAGAGGTAGCCCTAAAATCTTTTAAGGATTAGATACAAGCTAATTTTATTATATCAGTTGGCACTATGGAGTAATGTCCTTCGATACTTTTTTTAAAAGTCCCAAGAAATACAACCTGTTGGCATTTAATAACATGAGTAAAGTCTTTTGCAGTTGTCTAGATAGTGCTGTTGACGTCGTCTAACATGGTCAGACTCTCTGCAGATGGCTAGAGTCTCTAGAAAGCCTATATAAGGGATGCCTCTCTCTAGTAGAGATATTTCCTGAGCTGTGTTTCTCAGCTTCAGGACAGCTATGATTTATTTTGTAAGCTGACAAGGCCAAACATTACTGTTTTAAGCATTATAAACAAAATAGTAAATGTTAAATGTTCATTTAATAGAGCCACTAGTAGGGCTTTTATATACAGAAAGCAAAGACTGAGCCAAAAATGTGGAGCAGTTCTCTGGTCTGCGTGCATTCTTTCTAACCTGCTCTTTGATTCATTGCAAGTGGAGGAGTGATGTAGCCAGTGATAAGCCAGCTCTAAAATGCTTAGTGCTCCAGGGAGTCCTTTCTGTTTTGTTTTGTTTTTCTCCTGCTAATTACCCAAGACTTAGTAATTGACCACGTTTCTTGAAACTTCTCAGAAACTTTTATTTTCATCTGTTAGAATCAAATTAAAGGACATTACAAAACTCTGTTAAACCGCAACACTTCAAAATATTTTAAATATTTACCAGTTCTTTATCAGAGTTTTTGTTGTTTTTCTTTCTGTCTTACAAGTAAGAAAGGGCTAAGTCCTACTTCAGACCTATTTTTAAATTTACCATCCAGGTTTCTGTGTAGATAGCTACCAAAAGTATTCTTCTCACTAGGCATTGTTTACCTTGGGTAGAAAATAGGGGTGCTGCACTGATGCTTAGAGGGCAAGTGGTTAAGGATTCAGCACAGAGAGACTCTATTATTCTGAAAACAGTTCTTAGTTGTATTCCATCTGAAGATATAGAGACATGACATGTACAGCTGTATAATTTTAGCCACCCCAAATTACATTTTATATTATGACCAAATACATCCATAGCTGTGTATAATAAACACAGGTGTTTCAAATTAAAAAGAAGGAGCCAGGAGTGTAGTTCAGCATTACAGTATGTGCTTAGCATCTACAAGGCCCTAGGTTCAATCCCTAGCTCCAAGAAAGCAAGTACAAACATTCTTTGAAAAGAAGTTTACCTCACATTTCTAATCTTGAATTATGTAGTGTATTCTAATATTTATATTCCAGTCTATTCTATTTCTGAAAGTTCTGATTATACCATACAAATTGATTTTATGACCTACTAGAGTTTGAGTAACAATTCATAAACATGCCCCTAGTAAGTATAAGATTTCCTTAACAGCCTTGTGAAGGTAAGGTTTATATTAATCCTTTCAAAATACAACTGAATAAACTTAGAAAGGGAAGTTAGACTGAAAGATCAGATAGAAGAAATGATTTACGCACTGAAGGAAACAGAGGCCATCGTGAATATAGCAAGGCCCTTGACTGCTGAGGGAGAGAAAGAGGAGTGTAGGTATTTTGACTAGGAGGCAGATGAATGCAAAAGATGACTTATGTACCCTGGGGTTTTGCCCAAGCCCTTGAAGACTTCTGGCATGGCACCAGAAATCACTTGGGGTGAGACTGTATTAGGTAGTTGATGTTGAAAAACTACCCAGTTTAGCCCAGGGTTCTTACCCATCAGCTTCCTGCAGTTTACCCTCAGCAGTGTGTTCACTACCACTCCAGCTCAGCTTCTCCAAGTCTGTGTCCTAAAGCTCATTTGTTCGTGTGTTGCTTTCATAATTATTGCCACAACCATATACCACCTTGGTTATATCATTGTTAAGATGGCTTTATTAAAAAAATTCTAAATACTTTAAAAAATAGAGGTGGAATTCACTTAAAATAATGAAAATTTACAGTGCACAATGCATTTGGTGTTTAGTATTTATCACTGTGGTATTCACAGTGTTGTGAAGCTGTCAGCTCAATTTACTTTGAAAAACTGTTTTATCTACACATAAAATATCCGATAGCCATAGCCATCAAGTAATCATCCCTCTCCCCTTATTGCTCAGGAAAACATTGTAACACTGCCACAAATAGAAAATAGAAGATAATGCTGTTTTAAAATGTACTAGAAACAATTACAAATGCCAACTGGATACTGGTGTCAGCCAAAGCTCTGAATCAGAGGGTTTTTTTTTTTCTGTTAAAAAAGAATAATTAGCACATTGTATGTGTGTATGAAAGTATCACAGTGATTTCTGTTATTTTCTGCAATAATAAATGCTAATAAAAATTGTACATACGTTTATTCAACACATGTTCATAGTCTTGTTAATATGTTATGAAATATGAGCCTGGCATGGTGACACATGCCTTTAATCCCAGTACTCAGGAGGCAGATGCAGGCGGATCTCTGTGAGATTGAGGCCAGCCAGGTCTACATGGAATGAGTTCTAGGCCAGTTGGGGCTAGAGGGAGACCCTGTCTCCAAAAAAAAAAAAAATTATGAACTATAGCAAGACAGTTTACCCAAAGAACTTAGGTGGCTTTGTTCTAATGTGACTTATAGAGCTTGAATGGAGAATCTGTCACCTTCCCAGCACTGCCTACTTCAAAATTAATAATGGTAGCAGTATAGTAATACCAGTAAGAGTAATTATTATTATAGTGGTTATTGGTTAACACTCTCATCTGTGCTAAATGCTTTCAGGGTACTTGCTCATCATGCAGCTCTATGAGGTTAGTATTCTTATAGGGCTTTAAATTAAGCAAGGGGACCCAGTAAGGGTAGGTAAACCAGAATTTCTCCCAAGGAGTCTGATCCCAGCACCTGTACTTTCAGATGCGCTCTTGAGCCTCTCAGGGAGTGGAGTCTCATTCTTCTGCTCAGCTGTAGGACTAACAACAAGGGAGAGACTTGAGGACTGTTTTCTAGAGGTTGTTCAAAGGTGAAACATATTATCAGGGGCACACTTGCCTGATAGAGGGTCTGGTTACATAGAAAAATCCCATTTCTTATCTGTTGGCCCACAGAGAACTGGCAAAGCTGGGTGAAATGGAACAGAACCAGGAAAGTGAACAGGGAAGGAATACAGTGAAGAGGTAATCAGGGGAATCAACAGAGTGAAGACTGAGGAAGAGACAATCACTCAGACAAGGAGGGACTACCAGAGGCCATCCCTCCTTAGTTGTGTTTTCAAGTGATACCACTTAAAGTACTTCTAAATTTTTTTAAAAAATTTGACAGCACAACTAGTTGGACTGATTTAGTTGATATACGTGATAAATACATTGCTGAAAAATTGTAGAAAGTAAGCTCTTTTCATGAACACACAATATTTTTAATATGATCATATAGCAATAAACTCTTAACGAAGTTAAAAACATACACCATAATACAAAATGAATTCTTTAATTACAATCAACTCAAACTAGAAAGTGGTAACCAAAAGCTATCTAGGAAATTCTCAAGTATTTTAAAATTGAGAAATAAAATTTTTAAAAATTTTATTGAGCTTATATATAT
>NW_008345884.1:2213913-2215693 GCF_000622305.1 Nannospalax galili
ATGTTGGCGCATGCATCTCTAATCTGTATGTATCTGATTATTACTAGTCATGATCGGTTACACTTGGATCCTTGGCACCTGTGTATGTCAATGAAGTCATCGGGTAAATTTCAATGGTAATGTTTATCACCTCTGCTAATTAGCATGCCATAAATTTCCATGCTTCCTCCTCAAATATAATACATTTTTTAAAATTCGTGGATTTTGTGTGTGTGTGTGTGTGCGTGTGTGTGTGTGTGTATCACACAGAACATCCCAAACCATCTTATTCAACTGTACACCCACTTCCCAGATGGCACCCTCCCATAGCCTCCCTACCCCCACTAGAGCCCTTATGGTCTGATATCCCTGCTACTGCCTGCTGTGTTGTCGGCAACCCCAGTCATTCCCCACTACTTGTCCATCCAGTGAATCTAGTCAGCCTATCTAGAGGTCTTTGTTTTAGGAAGGTCAGCTGTTCCTCATCTAGCAGCAATCAGTTGTCAATAATCCCTTAGATAAGATTGGGGTCTGCTGTTCATTTTCCCAGTTTTATGCTGGTTATTATCTGGGAATCCCTTTGGCCTCCCTGGCCAACAACTCAAAAGAAGGTATCTCCTATCTGGCATTGTTGCTTGTTATGTACCCTTTAGCTATGCATATGGACTCTAAAGAAATTATACTGACCCCTTTAATCTTTGATTATACTTTCCTTTTGGATGTTTAAGGCCATACAGTTGGCCTAGATGAACCAATTTATTTTTACACTTAAGGTCGTTTGAGGATCTGTTCCTCAGGGGTCACATGGGCTTGGGAAGAGCCCCTGGCTCCTTTCTTTTACCAGTTCTGCCTATGTGAAGATAAGTCAAAGGTTCTGCTCGACCATGGTTGGCTTCGCTTGGAAGCATGGAGGAAATAATTCCTCTGTGTTGACCCTCCTCTTTATAGATGGGACAGTGGTTCAAGTCCATCTGATGAGGTCTCCTTGGCCTCCTTGATCAAGAGGACAGGTGACCCACCACCATTACAGAACATTTTGAGAGATGCTCATAGCCCCCTGGAACTAGTCGACCTAGGAGGGCAAGGAGCAAAACCTGTTCTTTATGTCCGTCTGACCAAATTATTATAGGCCTCAAAGTATGTATGTTAAACACACAAGAAGGTTAGTTCTACCAGTCTGGTATTTCATGTAGATAAATCTTGGGCAAAGACCAGTTGTTCTCAGATAAACCTTACCTAGATGTGTATTTCTTGATCTGCTATGTATAATTTGTCAGTAGGTTGTTGGAGTAATATGGTTCCCTCTGGCCTTTAAAACTAGTTAGGCATTATTTATCTCTCACATTTTCTTACCCCCCCATCATGGTTTCCCCACTCAAGGTGCCTCTATTTCCCCCCTTTCTCAATAATACTCTTCTCCTACGGTCCTACCTCTCTTGAGCTCCTTCTTTCTCTTTATCCCCTAGGTTCCTTGTATACCCTTCCCTTGCCCCTCCCTTAAACTAACCCAATTTTTATCCATATCTCCCTTATTAAGGCCTGTTTCCTACTTTTCTTCTCTTTCAGGTTCTTTCTTTCCCTTTACCTCCCTGTTTCCTTTCAGTTATCCTTGTTTCTGTAGTTATGTCTTGATATATACTCACTTATCAGGGTTTGGTTCTAGGATCCACATATGAGGGAGAACACATGCTGTTTTTGTTTTTTGTTTTTCTAAGTCTGTGTTACTTCATTTAGTATAACAGTTTCTAGTTCCATCCATTTACCTGAAAATTTCATGATTTCATCTTTCTTTACTGCTGAG
>NW_008345884.1:2216562-2236200 GCF_000622305.1 Nannospalax galili
AGCTTAAAATCTGGTGTGATCATCTCCCTGGCATTGCTCTTAATGCTCAGGGTTGTTTTGGCTATCCTAGGTCTTTTGTGCTTCCATATGAATCTTAGGATTTTTTTTTTCCAATTCTGTGAAAAATGTCATGGGGATTTTGATTGGCATTGAATTGAATCTATAAAGGACTTTTGATAGGATGGTCATTTTCACAGTATTCTTCCAATCCATAAGATTGGGGGGGCGATGGTCCTTCCATCTTCTGATGTCTTCCTCAATCTCTTTCTTTAAAGATTTAAAATTTTCATTGTAGACCTCTTTAATGTCATTGGTCAGGTTTATTCTGAGATATTTTATTATTTTTTCAGCTATTGTGAAGGGGAGTGTTTCCATGTTCTCTTTCTCTGATTGCTTGTCATTGGTATATAGTAAGGCTATAGACTTTTGTAGGTTAATTTTGTAACCTGCCACTTTACTGAACATGTTAATCTCTGGGAGTTTTCTAGTGGGATTTTTGGCATCCCTTAGATACAATATCATATCATCTGCAAAAAGGGACATTTTGATCTCCTTTTTTCCAATTATTACTCCTTTAATTTCCCACTCTTGTCTTATTGCTCTTGCAAGAGTTTCAAGCACTATGTTAAAGAGGAGTGGAGATAGTGGACAGCCTTGTCTGATTCCTGATTTCAATGGGAATGCTTACAGTTTTTCTCCATTTAGAGTGATGTTGGCTGTGGGTTTGTTATATATGGCTTTAATTATGTTGAGGTATGTTCCCTCCAATCCAGTCCCCTCTAGGACTTTGAACATAAATGCATGTTGAATTTTGTCAAAGGCCTTCTTTGCATTTATCGAGATGACCATGTGGTTTGTGTCTTTAAGACCATTTATGTGATTTATGACGTTTATTGACTTATGTATATTGAAGCATCCCTGTACCTCTGGGATAAAGCCGGTTTGATAATAGTGGATGATCTTTTTGATCCGTGTCTGTATGTGGTTTGCAAATATCTTGTTGAGAATTTTTGCATCTATATTCATTAAGGATATGGGTCTATAGTTTTGTTTTTTGGTTGTATCTTTACCTGGCTCTTGTATTAGTTTGATGCTGGCTTCATAGAAGGAATTGGGAAGATCTCCCTCCATTTCTGTCTTTTTGAATAAATTAAGTAGTATTGGATGTAGATCTTCTTTAAATGTCTGATAGAATTCTGCTGTAAATCTTTCTGGTTCTGGGCTTTTTTTTAGTTGGGAGGTTTTGTATTACTGTTTCAATTTCTTTTTGTGTTATGGGTCTGTTTAAGCTTTTTAATCTCTTCCTGGTTTAGTTTTGGTGGTTCCCATGCTTTAGATATCCGTCCATTTCTTTTAGGTTTTCAAATTTAGTAGCATATAGGTTTTTAAAGTATTCCATTATAATGTTCTGTATCTTTCTGGTGTCTGTTGTGATGTTTCCCCTTTCATCTCTGATTTTGTTGATTTGGAGGTGCTCTTTCTTTTGGGTAACTGGGCTAGCAGTCTGTCAGTCTCGTTTATCTTTTCAAAGAACCAGCTCTTGGGTGCGTTGATTCTTTGTATCATTTTCTTTGTTTCGATTTCATAAATTTCTGCCCTGATTTTTGTTATTTCTTCTTGTCTGCTGGGTTTGGGTTTCTTTGTTGTTGCTTTTCAAGTGTCTTGCGTTGCAGTGTTAATTCATTTGTTTATGTTCTTTCTGATTTTTTGAGGTAGGCAGTTAGAGCTGTAAACTTCCCTCTGAGGACAGCTTTCAAAAACGTGTCCCAGAGGTTTTGTTTTGTTGTATTGTCCTTTTCATTTAGTTCCAGGAATACCTTTATTTCTTTCTTAATTTCTCTTTTGACCCATTCATCATTCAGGAGTGTGTTGTTTAATCTCCATGTGTTCATGTGGTGATTAGGGCTTCTTTGGGTGTTGTGTGTAAGCTTTATTGCATTATGGTCTGATAGAATGCATGGAATTATTTCCATCTTTAATATTTGTTGAGGTTTGTTTTGTGTCCCCAGTACATTGTCAGTTTTGGAGAAATTTCAATGGGGTGCTGAGCAGAAAGTATGTCCTTTGGTGCTTGGATGGAATACTTGGTAGATGCCTGTTAAGTCCATTTGATATATGGTATTGTTTAATTTAGATGTCTCTCTGTTAACTCTCTACCCTGTTGACCTATCTAATGGAGACAGTGGGGTATTGAAGTCCCCTACTATTAATGAGTTGGGGTTAATCTGGGTCTGTCTTAAAGTCCTGTAGTACTGTTTTTGTGAAGTTGGTTGCACCAGAGTTTGGTGAATATATGTTCATGATGCTAATATCTTCTTGGTTTATTGTTCCTTTGATCAGAATGAAGTGGCCCTCTTTATCTCTTTTTACTAGTTTTAGTTTAAAGTCCATTTTATCAGATATTAGAATTGCAAGTCCTGCTTTTTTCTTAGTGCCAATCACTTGGTATATTTTTTCCATCCTTTCACATTAACATGGTGTCTCTCCTTTAAAATGAGATGAGTTTCTTGTAGACAACAAAAAGATGGGTTATGTTTCTTTTTCTAATATTTCGTTATTTTTATTTTATGTGTATGTGTGTATTGCCTGCATGTATGTTTGTGCATCCGTGCCATGCAATGCTGCGGAGGTCAGGAGGGGGCTTTCGATTCCCCTGGAACTGGAGTTAAGGATGGTTTGTAGTCACCATGTGGGTGCTGGGAATCAAACCTGGGTCCTCTGCAAGAGCAATCAGTGCTTTAACTGCTGAGCCATCTCTCCAGCCCCAGTTTTTTTTTTCTTTCCTTAATCCATTCACCTAGTCTGTGTCTTTTGACTGGTGACTTTAGTCCATTAATATTTAAAGTTATTAGGAAAGGTGAGTGTTGAATCGTCATTTTTATTTCTGTTTACATTCTTGATATAGCTGTACTTTTCCATGGTTTTACCTTCAATGAATTTCTTTCTGCAACCCCTTGGGTATAATCGTTTCTTTCTTTGGCTCTTTGTATTGCTTCCAGAACTCTCTGAAGGGCTTGTTTTTTGGACATGAATTCCTTCAGCCTGTTTGTGTCATGGAAGATTTTTCTTTTGCCTTTGACTATAATAGACCTTTTGGCTGGATATATTAATCTGGGTTGGCATCTGAGATCATTTAAAACTGGGCATACTTTAGTCCAAGCTCTTCTGGCTTTCATAGTTTGCACTGAAAAGTCAGCTGTAATCCTAATGGGTTTTCCTTTATATGTGACTGTTTCTCTTTTGCAGCTTTCAGTATTGTCTCTTTATTTCGTCCATTTAGTGTTTTTACTATGATGTGCTGTGGAGAGTTTCTTTTCTGGTCCTGTCTGTTTCGTGTTCTATATGCTTCCTGTATTTGTATGAGCATGTCTTTTTTTAATTTGGGGATATTTTCTTCTAGGATTCTGTTGACGATCTGGTCCATGCCATTATCTTGGAATTCTTCTCCTTCCTGTATGCCTATGATTCATACTTCATAAGTTAGGTCTTTTTATGGTGTCGTACAATTCCTGCATATTCCATTCTTGTGTTTTCTTAAAATTTTCATAATCTTTGCTTGAGTGGTCTAATTCATCCACTTTATCTTCCAGTTTTGATATTCTTTTATACATTTCATTCATCCTATTAGTGAGGCTTTCTCTTGTCATTTCTAATTGGCTTACTGAATGTTTCACTTCTTGATTTCAGCCTGAGTATTCTTCAACATTTCTCTTTTCTGAGTTCATTCAGAAGATGATCCCTATCTTCTTTCAGTTCTTTGATTTCTTTCTTTGTGTGTTCTTTAAATTCACTGTTAATTCTTTTATCATGTTTATAATTTTTCTTTTGAGTTCCATGTCCTGCATTATCTCTAGGAGGTTCTCACCGGACTCCTCTAGAGGACTATTGGTATTTGTTGGGGATGTGTTATTTCGGTTTTTCATGTTATTAGTTTTTCTCTGTGATTTTGACATGTGAATTTCTTTTGTAATTTCTGATTCTTGTGTGGACTCAAGCCTTCAAGTTTAGGTCTGCTTCTTTTTGTGAACTTTCTGTGTTTTTTTTGGTTTAGTGTTTGGCCATGAAAACTGGTTTCTCTAAGCTCAGAGTTCCCACTTTTGATTTTATATTGGAATCGCCAGATTGCTTTTGTCTCCAGGAGTTCCCACAGATGCCCAATTCACATGAGGATCAGATGCTCTCAGGCTTTCTCCTAAGTTCTGGATCCCTCCAGGAAGGACTTTTTGACTCAGGAATTTGGGGGTTGGACTCGCCTGGGAGCCAGGCCCAGCAAAGATGCTGGTCTAGGGCAGCTGGTGGCTGTGCCACCCAGAGATGCAAAGGAAGATAGGGGTGGGAAGCGACCCCAAGGGATCCTGGGGACTGCACTGAGGCTCTGGGTTGGTTTGGATGCAAAGGATCAGGAAGAAGAAAGGTCAGCCCAGCTGTCCAGGAATGAGGCTGTGCTTTGTGCAGTCACACGGAAGCAGAGAGAGGTGAGGGCGGCGCCAGGCCTGGAAGCAGTGCTCCTGGGGACCTGAGAAGGCACTGGGTTGGTCTGGATGCAAATGATCAGGAAGCAGTGGTGGTTCCCCAGGTGTCTGGGGCGACAAGAGAAGGAATGGGACAGCACCCAGGGTAGGAGGAGAGATGGGCGGGGGAGAAGGGAGGATGAATGAGGCCGTGGTGGGGGGGTGGCGGGCGTGGGGGGGGAAGGTCAAGGTGTGGAGGGCGCAGGCCCAGGGAAGTAGAGGGAGGTGAGAGCAGTACTCCTAAATTTTATATGTATTTCTCTTAAGGAAAATATAGTGACAGGTTCATATACACTGAAGGCAATAATTCATCCTCTATTTTTGTGTTATATTTTATTACTGAGATAGTGAATCGAGATTATAGAAATGACATAAATTATAACATTTTGCTTAAAGTGGTCATAACTTAAATTGAATTGTCATTGACTAGATCTAGTAGCCAGATGACATTTTGCTATTTTTATTTTTAAACCTAGGAATGGTTCCCTATAAACCATTTAGTAGCAGAACAGGCTTTCCAAATGCTGAGTTAAAACATATGTAGATACTAAAGATACTTGAATGGGGCTTAAATGTTTTCCCACACATAAAATGTGTGTCTCAAAGAAGAAAAGCTATTTTAGATATTTCAGTGAAATTCTCATTTGAAGTTACTGTAAAATATGTGCCAGTTACAACTTTTTGATTGATGAATTAAGAATAGTTTTGTTATAAATTATAAACCAAAAAGATGTCTCTTGTATTCTTATACCCAACGTTCTTAGAAAATGCATCTTTTGTATCATGCAGATAGTCCTTTACTTGTGGTTCAACTTAGAATTCTTTTGAATTGGGATTATGTGAGTATGATACACATTCAGTAGAAACTGTGCTTTGAATCTGGGGGTTGGTCTTTTCCTGGGCTGGCAATACGTATTCTGCAGCATGGTATTTCCCCTTGGTGCTGGGTAGTAGCAACTACACTTTCAGTCAGCTTGTCATCATTAGGGAAGTACCCTGTACACTGTACACTGTAGTGTGCTGCTAAGCTGTACTTTTTGGTAGGTCAGGTGCATTAACTGCATTTTGGCTTAAAATATTTTTAACTCACGATAGGGTTAGTGGGGTATATCCCCACCATAAATTCAGAAACATTTTGTACAGGGCTGTTTCTGTGTATGTCTGTTACATTCAAGTTTGATAGTGGTCAGTATTTGCTATGCATTTGTCTCTTAACAGACCAGGTGCTTCTGTTTTAGCCTACAGGAATATATTTTTCAATACTTAAAAAACTATAATATCCAGTTATCCAAGAAGATCCTTGTAAGCTTTAGTTTCTTTACTGTGTATGTCACAAAAGAATGGGCAGATTACATATATTTCAAAGAAATTTTCTATTTTTATCACACACTGTGATTTGCCCTCTCTGTTTTGGTAACATTGGAGGTGAAGCGCGAGTTTTGACAGGGAAACTTTAAGCAAGAGAAAATGATCAGTCCTATGTTTCTGAAGAAGCCCCTTCCCCTTTTTTTGTCTATAAGAAGCTAGTTTGGAGGAAAATAAGATAAGAGGCACATGTCAAATAACAACTTTTGGGTGAGTCTAGTCCCAAGTATGAAGTGGTGAGAAGCCAACCAAGTGTATGGAGAATGAAGACCAGAGTGGATTGAAGACACATGTAGGACATAGGAGACAGGTGATACAGCCCTTGGTAGGTGTATATATGGAGAGAGGGATGAATGGTTTGCGAGAGAGACTGGGGATCTAGAATGCTTGTCAGCTGGAGGAGCTTTGCCCATTTAAGGTGGAGAGGGGAAAGCTTCAAATTTGTTGAGTTCTAAAACCGTCAACTCCATATCCAACTTGGTTGAATAAGTAAGCAGATTAATTACTAATTCTTGGGACTTCATGCCTGTTACCTTTCCCCTAGAACTTAACTGAAAAATATGCGACATTTTTGGCCTGGGGCTGACTTTATTCTTCCAAACCTGCACCTCTATTTTCCCTCTGTGGTCCCTCAACCTCATTTTTCAAAAATTTTTTTCTTTTGCGAAATGTACATGCATGCATGTATATAGGTATGGGTGAGTGAATGTAGTGTGTGTGTGTGTGTGTGTGTGTGTGTGTGTGTGTGTGTACCCTTCTTTAAGTACATGCTTCAGAAACATAAAAGAATTATTAGCAAGTGTCAGTGTCTGTAAGGAGTCAAAGAAAATCATGGTATACTGATTGAAGCCAATGCCTTTGAAGTCAAATAGATCTGGGTTTTTTAGGTATGGAATATTTCTAGTTGTATGACAGTAAGCAAGTGTTTAACACTTTTTGTTGTTTTTTGTTTGTTTGTTTGTTTGTTTATTTGTTTTTGAGACAGGGTCTCCCTGGAGCCATAGGTGGCCTGGAGCTTGCTATGTAGACTAGGCTGACCTTGATCTCAGAGAGATTTCCTTGCTTCTGCCTCTCCAGTGCTTGTTTTGTTTTTTGAGACAGACTCTCATGTAGCTGTAGTCTGGTCTTAACTTTGCTACATAGTTGAGGATGACTTCTGTGTTCTCCTCCCAAGCAGGGAGTACAGGTGTTGGCCACCACACCAGACCTGATTCCTTTTTATTCCTTAGTTTTTCTTATCTGTAAAGTGAGAATAACAATATCAATTGCAGGAATAGATGAAATAACAAGTGTAAAATATACACTCTGTATCCAGAAAGTTATCAACCATTGGTAAGCTCTTTTTAAATCTTGCAGTGAAATACACATACTTCCTATTCTTTTTTTCTTGTATCGACACAGGCAAATTAAAAGTAGATGAGTTTGAGAAAAAGTGGCCTTATTGTCAGTTCTCAGAACATACTAGCCAGCCATCAGAGGTATCTTTGCATAAAAACCATAAACCACTTAGTTACCAAGGTCACCACTGGAGACCTGTTGGCCCACCCTAAAGAGCCAGTGCATGACAGGTGACACTGGCAGCAACAACCAAGTAAAGGTTGGAGCCATTGACAGATGATTGTGAGCAAACTTAAACCAGAGAGACTATAAGAACAAAGAAAGTGAATTGCTACTTAAAACACAAACATGTAAATGATATCCATAGACCGGCGTCCCTGGTCCACAGATGAGACAGGAAAATATTAAAGAAAAAATTTTAACTTCTTTTGTCTTACCCAGAGTCCTAGTGTGAACTCTCCTTTGCCAGACTGCTAATTCAGAGCACAATATAACTTTGAGGAAAGTTTTGATGAGTCTTTAGAGGTAAATAATAAGTCCATATCCACGGGGAGAGAATCATGGTCATATTATAAGGATTAATGCTGCCTCACTGGGTCTTAATCACATGATCAGAATGTTGAGATTATGGGGCTCTTTCTCTGGTTTTTCTGTCATATTGTTATAGTTTTGTTTTTCTCCAGTGGACAACCACAGAAAAGATTTTAGAGCCTGACACCAGTGATGCTGCTATTCATTATTTAAGGATTACTATCTCTGGGTTTGTTTTTATTGCTGTTTCTTTACTGTTCTCTTAGGAAGCTAGTAAATAGCCTCATTGTGTTTATTAGGCTTTTAAAAATTCATTTAAGACACATATACGTTTCCTTTTCTATTATTTTTTAATTTTTGTGACTTTCATCAATATTTTGATCCTATTTAGATGATGCCTTCCCTATCTGTACTGCAGCACTTCCTAATCCCTCACCACATTTCTGTGTTCTAAAAAGGCCTTATAAAGTCAGATTTGTGTCCCCTGAATGCTCTTTGATGTGGGTTCATCCCCTGGAGCCTGGTTCTTTTTTCTTTTTGTCAATGTGTATTTTTTATTGAATTTTTGTGCATTTCATACAAAGCATCTTAATCATATTTAGACCCCCCTCCCCTATCTGCACTCCCACCATAGCCCCCCTCCCCAGATTACTTGCATTCTCTCATATATGTTAAGGCCTATCAAATCAAGTTTGTGTACCCAGATATACCTCAGAGCAAGTTCATCCACTGGAGTCTAGTCAGCCCATCTAGCATCACTCCCTTAAAGAAGATCAACTTTCCCTCACCCAGCCCTAATCAGCTGCCAATAGTTCCTTGGCTAAGGTTGGGAACCTCTTGCCCATTTCCCCAGCGCTATGCTGGATTTTTATCTGAGTTTGCACACATCCTGTGCATGCTGTCACCATTTCTGGACGTTCATATGAGCAAGTTCCCAGAGGCCTGGAAGACTCTGTTTCCTTATGATCATAGAGCCTGGTTCTTTAAGTGCCAGAAATATTTGATGATAATTATGGAAACTGGTACTTTCATCTTATTTTTGAAAGTGCATTTCCTGTGTGTGTTTTAATGTGGTGTATGTGTATATTTGTTGTATGTGCATAAATGTGTGTGAGTATGCACACTTGGTTTGCGGGTGTAGGGATCCAAATTCAGGTCCTCGTGGTGTCACAGCAGGTGTTCTTAATCATTGAGCCATCTCTCCAGTTCCATTTTTCCCCTGAACAATTATTATAGTTTTACCATGATTGTAAAAAGTTGATCATGAAAAACAAAAATATTTCATCTCTCTCTCTCTCTCTCTCTCTCTCTCTCTCTCTCTCTCTCTCTTGATCATGAAAAACAAAAATATTTCATATCTCTCTCTCTCTCTCTCTCTCTGTGTTTGGAGACAGGGGCTCACTCTCAGGCTAAGCTAGAACTCATAGCAATCCTCCTACTTTAGCTTGGCAAGTGTTGGATTACAGGCACAAGCCACCAAAACTAGCTGTCTTCTTTTTTTAGATAAGAAAGTTCTAAAAACTTCTTAAATGCCTATTCTAACTTGAAAAGAACCTGTTTTTATCTCTTTTTAAATGATATTTTCATTCTTTGACAGTTCCGTTCATTCATGCAAGGCATGCCGATCACATCCATCTACCACTTCCTCCCTCTCGCTTCTCCTAGTGTCTCTCCCCATCTCCCTTTCAGCTTAATGTCCTTTTTATTTTTTTATTTTTTGTTATTATTAATCTGAGTTCTTAATTTGTGATGTCCCAAATTCAACATACATTCATGATAAAAGTCACAAAGTGCCTAGGACTGGAGGGAGCTTACCTCAACATAATGAAGGCTGCATGTAACAAGCATATAGCCAACATCATGCTAAATGGAGAAAAACTCAAAAATATTCCCACTAAGATTAGGTGCAAAACAAAGGTGACCACTCTCTCCACTCCTATTCAGTATAGAGCTTGGAGCCTTAGAGCAGTAAGGTAAGAGATGAAAATAAGAGATACAAGTAGGAAAAGAGGAAATAAAAGTATCTTTATTTCAGGTGATACTATTTTATACATGAACCCCAGGACTCCACCAAAAACTTGTAGAACTGATAAACTCTTTCAGCAAAGTGACAGGGTACAAAATTAACACATGCAAATAAATAGCCTTCCTATATACAAATTCCAAATACACTAAAAAGCGTATCAGGGAAACAGTTGCATTCATGGTAACCACACAAAAATAACAAAATACTTAGAAATGAACATAACCAAGGAAATGAAAGGACTCTAAAATGAAAGCTTGTTTTTATTTCTAATGCCATTTAGAATGTAAAGTGAATATTCCTGACAGTTGTCGTCATTGTATTTTTCTTGAGAATTCTTCTATAGATATGTCTAACTCTTTCTGATACTAGTGGTATTCACTAGTCCTGATAAATGGACTATATTGTGTGGTTTTTTTTCTTTTTCATCGAGAGAATGATGGAGTTAAAAATAATCACAATGATAATTTTAAAGGAACATGCTGACATTTAGATCTAAAGACTTTTCCTCTAGGCTAAAAAGTCTTAAAAGTAGGTCATACTTTGGTTTAAATTCTAAACACATACTCGCTCTCTGTATTAGCTTACCTTTTGATCTTAAAGCAGTACTTATTCTTTTTAAAAAATAATTTATTGAGAATTTCATACAGGGATATAAGCATATAAGGAGTTTTGATCAAATTCATGCCCATTGCCTCTCCTCCAACTCCTCCCATATCTCTCCATCACATTTTTCTGATAACTTCACATACTCTTTTTTTTTTTTTTTTAATGGGGCTTTTTGCTACTCCAACATTCCCCCCTCCGAAGAGGTAACCCTAAAATCTTTTAAGGATCATATATAAGAGCTCCCAAATACTTTAGACATTTTTGGCCTTTGGAACAGAGTATATTGCTAAGAGGCCCAAGGACTTTTTGACTTTTAGCCAAGAAACTGGCTACTTGCAGTGCTTATTCTTGACTTTGTTAGATTGTAAAGTGTCCTTTCAAAATTAGAAATAGTATATAAAATACAAAAAGTACCAGCATTTGAGAAAACTAGAGAAACAAATTTTGTACTTTTCTGTTCAGTTTTTCTTAAGTAACTGGAACTTTTATCAGTGATCTAAGCTGGATATATGATAGTCATAAAGTACAGAAGTTGATGATAGTTCGACAAAAATTGAGATATAAGGGGTGTCCTTAAAATTCTCTTTAGGGTTACTTTTCCTGGACCAAAGGATGGTAAAGTTCAAAGATGTTTGTAGGCTATACACTAAACATGGCCTGCCCTACTGAATTGATATAATTGTCCATTCATTTGCTACCCAATACTCTATCACAAAAAACCTGTTGTGAGTCTCTGGAACTATTTTTTCTCTCAGTTCTCCCCCCTTCCCCCCCATCTTCCTTCTCCTTCTTCCCTCCCCCTCCTTTTCTTCCTCCCCCCTGAAACAGGACCTTCAGCTCCTTTTTATTTTCTTGATTCACAGCATACTTTTTATACTTAGAATTTCTCTTTCAGGCCTTCTGCCCTACTCAGTCTATTTCTAGCAAGTACAACTATTATCTGCTAGTGATACTGATAAACTAAGCACTCATTTTTGCATATTGATCACTTTATTCTGTAGTAGCAAGTATTTATTTCAAGAGCAACTGACTGACAAAGCTTAATTCGTTTCACATTTTGGTTTTTAGCCCCTTGCTACCACTGCCTACCCAGCTATCCTGCTTGCTCTTGTGCTCTTTTCTGTACCTCTTTATTTTCCTTCCAAATGTTTAGTTGAATTCTTTCTTCCCTCTCTTCCTTCATCTCTTCTCTATATTTACTGAAAATAATTAACTCATCAAGTTTAGAAAATAAAAATTATTTATTGTTATTTATATTTGGCATTATAATCATGGCCTCCATTGTCAACATTGGAAGTAGGGAGGCAGTTGACATGAGCATATGGAGTATACCCTATACCCAGATATTCAAGGGTCCTCCTTAAGATGGTCCAAGAAAGAATATTTCCAATGTGAAACTGTCCAGATGAGACATTTACTCAGTGCATATGGCAACCAGGAAATTGGGAGGTGTAATTAGAATCAGAGAAAGAGCCCTGTTGGAGTTGCCATGCCTATGAGTACACCGAGAGCATGCCTTTTATACTGGCTGGTAAAGTACAAAAAGTGAGGAAGTTGCCTTTGTCCTGCTGTCTAAACACAGGGAAGTAAGAGGAAGAGGGACTCGGGAAGAAGAGCTTTGATAAAGAGTGAAGAATGCTCATTTTGAAGATGTTTTTGTTTCTTTCATTTAAGCTGATCATTTCCTTACTGCTAGCTTAATTTCATCAAATGTTCATAGAGAAAGTGATCCAGCATGCTCAATTCAACTAATATTTGCTAGATAAATGCTATTGTTAGGCCCATTGTCTTCATGAAATTATGATCCAGATGAAACTGAAAATAATTCAAAAGTGAATAACATTTTATTTTCATTGAAAGGGTTTTTTTTTTGGTGAGCATTAAATAAATAGGGCATATACCACAGAGATATTTGAATAGCCATGGTTATAGCTGCACTACTCATAGTAGCCAGGAAATGGAGCCAGCGAATATATATCAACAGATGAATGGATAAAGAAAATGTGGCACAGGAGCACAAAAGGTCACAAATGGCCAAAACGTAGAGATTAAGAATCTTCAGAATTCTAGTGCTTGAACAGGACTTCTATATTAAACTTCACCCACCCAAGGCTCAGGGACCACCATCATGGAAGGAGGGGGTGGAAAGATTGTAAGAGCAGGGAGGAGGTGCAGGACCTTGTGAAAACAGTCCTACAAGCTCCTAGGACCCTGCTCATATGAGTCTATGTCAATGGTATCAGCATGCACAAGTCCCATGCAAACTCAGGCAGAAAAAAAAAAATGAGCATAGAACTGGGGAAAGGAATAGCAGACCCCAATCTTAGCTGAAGAAATATTGGCAACTGATTACTGCTAGGTGAAGAAGAGCTGATATTCCTAAAAGAAGGGACTCTCTAGATAGGCTGACCTCAGTGGATGGACTTGTACTGGGGAACATCTGACTTGTCACAGTGGGCCTTAACACATATGACAGAGTATATGGGTTCCAGTTGGGGGGCTATGGGAGGGTGCCGTTTATGGGATTATAAAGATGATTAAGATTATTTGAGATATTCTGTATGAAATACTTTCTAAAAATTCAATACAAACAGAACACAACAGAATTTTATGCAGCAGGAAGGAAAATGAAATCATGCCTGGAACTAGAGATCATTTTGTTAAGCAAAATCAGCTAGACTGAGAAACACAAATACTGCATGTTTTCTCTCTCCTATGTGGAGGTAAATTTAAAATTCATGTGCGTGTGTGCATGTGTGTTTGTGTATGTGTGTGTGTATATATATATATTTGTAGGTCATAAAACTAGAGAAGGGGTCATGGAAGGAGAGTAGACCTTAAGGACTGTGGGGAATAGAGAGTGCAATGGGATACATATAACAGGAAAACATAAAGGGGACTAACTAGGGAGGAAAGAGAACCAGCTGGAGGTGGGAGGGACATGGGGTTGGATAATGGAGGAGGGGACAAGTGAGAATGAAGTATGACACGTGTGTGACTGTCATGATGAAACACATTACTTTGTATGCTAACCTAAAAATTAATAACAGTTGTCATGTTTCATTTTTTATAACTTCCTTTGGCATTTGGGGAAATATTATTTCAGTTTTACTCTTGCTCAAGTAAGGAGAAATAATAAGAACTAATTTCCTTTCCAGCATTTCTAATGGAAAGGGAAAGCTTTGATTCAGTGGTTGTTGCCATTAAGTGGTTTCTGAAAAAGTAGTGAGACAGGTGAGGTCTTTGCAGCTGCATTTTATATAATGTGCAACCATCACATTATGGCACAGACTGTAACCAGACATAGCCAGTGACAGGCTGCCTGCCCCAACTATGAGATTTCTTGTGAGATCTGAAATCAGAGTTGCCTGCTTTGTTAGGTAGCTTATAATTCATAAAAGAAAAACAGTAGTTCTACTTTTGATAATCTGTGGATATTTGCAGACTTATTGAGCTATGCTTTATCTTAGAAATTTAGCAACAATCAACATTTGCAAAAATATTGCCAAGAAGGAATAAATTTGATGCTTCCTCTGTCTTCTGCCTGTGGCACTCTGAGCTCATGAGGCCTCTTTTAGTTCTCACTGCCCTCCATTTATTGGTGTCTACCAACGCAGGTACCAACTGTGCAACAGGAAATCCTAAAACTTTTTTTCCCCCTATGAATAGAAGTTATATTTTATCTCTGAGGGTTCTCCTGAGAAGAAAAGAACCTGTCAGATTTTGAAAATTAGTTCCACCTGGTCTGTTTCTCTTAGTGAATTCCTAAATTTATCACTTGACCCTCCACATTTTTTAAAGAGAAAATATTTTTAGTTTTATTCCTTATACCTTAACCTGAATTTGACTTATCTTTTCAAGTATTTAAATTCTGTAACTGTAATTTTACCTTTTATAATGGTACTAATATTGCCTTCCTGGATATTCTAGGATGGGCAATTTATAAGTGGAAATTTTAAAGTATCTTTATTTAAAATAGTAATTAAAAATGTTAACACATCTAGACTTTGGCTCCTTCTTTGAACAGAAACCAGGATCTTAAGCCTGTGATTTTGTTCTTAAGATAACTACCTTGTTGGTTTGATATCGTGCAGGTCTTCTGTAGGGAACCACAATTTCTGTGAGTTCATGCAAGCAGCTCCTGAGGCCTCATCCCCAGCTGAGGAGCTGTTGGCAGTCGGTGACTGCTGGGTGAAGGAGAGTCAGTTTCCTTTAGGATTGTGACCACTGGTAGGTTCCCCAGACCCCAGTGGATGACTCCACCCCATGTACATATATGTAGTACCAGTTGGACTCAGTGGGTTATAAATAAATAAATAAATAGATAGATAGATAGATAGATAGATAGATGAAGAACATGAAGTTTGGAGAGAGTGATACTGGGGAGTGGAGAGGGGAGGGGAGGATATGATCAACATACATTGTATACATGTATAAAACTTTCAGAGAATAAATAGAACAATTTAAAAGTCTCCCTGTAGCCCCAGCTGGCCTGGAACTCACTATGTAGATCAGGTTGGCCTTGAATTCATAGAGATCCTCCAGCCTCTGCCTCCAAAGGCTGGGATTCAAGGTGTACACCAACACACCTGGCTAATTTACTTTTATAAAACCCACAATTTAGTTTAGTGATTTTTTTTTTCATGTGTGTACAGTGTTGGGGAATTGAACTCAAGGCCTCACATATAGCAAATATTCCCAGATATTGAACTCAGGTCATCAGGTTTTCATGGCATGTGTTTTTACCCATTGAAGCCATCTTGCCAGCCCCTAACTGACCTCTTTAAATTCCTTCTTGGTCTATTTCTTATGGAACATGTTTTAAAATATACCACAACATATTGTCTTCCTATCCTGTGTTGGGACGTGGCTTACTGCTCTCTGAACATTTCAGAATGACATGATGTCATGTCTACCAGCTTACAAATCCTGATTATGTTGTTGGCTGTATCCTTTATCTATGGTGGGAGTCTTAGGGGTGAGGCTCAGCTGTTTTGAATATGTTAAGTCTAATGTTAAAACAATGTAAATAGGCGTGCAAGGCATTTTACTTCCAAATTAGAGGTCAAATTAGTTCAGGCTGTGCAATGAGTAGCATAAGACCAGAGACCTTGCCTGGGTTGTCAGTGCTGTAGCTCCAGCTCCAAGCCCCTGTATACTATTCCTGAAAATCATCACACCATCTCTTTCAGGCTCATCTCCTTTCCTACTGTTTCCATGCCCAATTTTCTTCTGTTTTCACATATGTTTATGAAACTACCATAAAGAATGATGCCATCATTTGGAAACTCACTGTGATTGATTCTAATATCTACTTAAATATTATTTTTGCTGTTCAGAGTCAGATTCTTCAAAGCAAGAGAGCTATACTGTGGTGGCAATCTGTTGTAGCTCAATTGTGAGAAGTCCCTATAAAATAAAATGTCAACATATACTCTTTACCAATTACATGTCATCTGGTATTTATGGACAAAAATGCTAGTTTTGGGATTTTTTCTCTGGCTTTGAATAAAACATCACTGTGGACTGGGATAGAGCTCAGAGCTGGAGTGTTTGCCTAGAATACTCAAGACCCTGGGTTCAGTCCTCAGCACTGCCACCCCAAAATAAAACAAATAGATAAAAATACTGTAAATTGAGTACTTCCTACTTCTTTGTCATTTGTTATTCGTGAAAGTTTTAATTGTGACTAAAATGAGTGTGCCTTCTATTTAAAATTTTATTTATTTTATGTGTATTGAGTATTTTGCCTGTATGTATGTAAGTACACCCATGTCATACAATGCCTGCAGAGGCCAGACAAGGGCATTGTATCACCTGGAACTGGAGTTACAGATGGTTGTTGGCTACCATGTGGGTGCTGGGAAGAGAATCCCAGTCCTCTAAGAGCAGCCAGTGCTCAACTGCTGAGCCATCTCTCCAGCCCCGAGTTGTCTTCTTTTTTTGAAAAAAAATTATTGAATTTTTGTGTATTTGGCATCTTCCCATAGCATCCCCCCTCTACACACACACACACACACACACACACACACACACACACACACAAGTTCATATCTTTTGCCATTTGTGTTAAGGCCTATCATATACAGTGTTCCCAGATGTGTCTCAGTACAAGTTCATCCACTAGGATCTAATCAGTCTATCTAGAGTCCCCCCTTATAAGAAGATCAGCTCTTTCTCACCCAACAGTAATCAGCTGCCAATAATTCTTCAACTAAGATTGGGGCCTGCTGTTCATTTCCACTGTTCTGTGTTGGGTTTTTGTCTCCTTAAGTTTGCATGGGTCTTCTGTATGCTGACACACATTGTTGTAGGTTTGTATGAGAAGAGTCCCAGGAGTTTGTGGGGCTATTTCCATATGGTCATGCACCTCCTCCCTGGCTCTTACAGTCTTTCTGCTCCCTCTTCTGCAATGATCCCTGGGCCCTGGTTGGGTGGATTTTAATATAGGAGTCCTGTCCAAAGATCCACATTCTGCAGACTCTTGCTCTCTGTGTTTTGGCCATTTGTGACCCATTGCGTTCCTGGCTCTCTATTGCACGAGGGAGCTTCATTGATGAGAATTGAAAGATGCATTAGTGTTCTCTTCATTGCTTGTTTTATGTTCTGTGAGCCTTAGGAATAGAGGTTGCATCCTAGATGTAGGCTTGGGCAATTCACAGACAATCTCTGTGTGTGACCAGTTGTGGAACTCTTTAACTATCTCAGTCTCTTAAAAAGAAAGCTTCTTTGATGGTTGGTGACTCGGATACTTATCCATAGATTTAATGATCCATATTACATTTGTCTAGGGATGTGACAGCCTTGGAGATTTCTCTAAGATTTATGATCTCTTTAGCTATGTGTATTTGGCTAGGTTTATAGTATCACACAGGAGTTTCCTCCCATTGAATGGACTTTAAGTCCAGTTAGGTAGCCGAGTTGTCTTCATTATGAAAGGAAAAATAATTTGAGATTTTATTTCATGTATAAAACAATCATTTGAAACAAGAATTTACCATTTATATTATTAATAACCTTTTTAAGTGATATTGGGTAGTTAAACCAGGGATTCTTGTATGCTAGTCAAACACAATTTCCTAAAAAAATTATTGCTTTTAAATTCAATTGATCCTGTTAAATTTTTGCTTCTGTTAGTTACTGTTGAGACATTTGGATCAGAGAGATAGATCAGTGGGTAAGAGTCCTTACTGTGGGACCTGGGATCTACATGGAGAGAACCAATACCTGCAAAGTATTCTCTGATTTCCATACATATGCCCTGTTGTATACACCCCTCCTCCCAAATAAATGGGAATTCTTATTAATTTTTAGAAAAGATTTTAATTTGTTTTTCAGTGATAGCATGGTGAGTAAACTAAATGATGTTTGAAATGATCTTTAAAAATGGCGTAAAATGACGTAAAAATGACATTGTAAATTTTCATTGGTAAGTTCTCTAAAAGCTATAAAAATCAAATTTTTTAATGTATTAAAAGATATTTTAATGGCATTGGAAAAGTAAAATAATTTACTACATAAAGAATATATATTTGGTTTGTATTCAACCATATGAAACATGAGTATTTATATATGGAATGAATATAACACAGTGATCATGGACATTATCTCTGGGGGTGATAGTGGTGGCACATGCCTTTAATCCCAGCACTCAGGAGGCAAAGGCAGAAGGATCTCTCTGAGTTCAAGGCCAGTCTGGTCTACATAGTGAGTTCCAGGAAGCTGGGGCAACAGGGTGACCCTGTCTCAAAAAGACCAAAAAAAAAAAAGCATTCCATATTTTTTCCACAAGGCTAATTATTAGTTTTTTTAAATTGACTTTTTGAGAATTTCATACAATATATTTTGATCTTATTTAGACCCCCTCCTCTACCTGTACCCCTCAGCCCCTGCCCCCACCACTGGATTTCATGTATTCTGTTATATATTAAATCCTGTTGAGTCAAGTTTACATCCCCAACTGTCCTTCAGTGTTTGTCCATTCATTGGAGCCTAGTTAACCTATCTAGCATCACACCCTTAAAGAAAACTGACTCTCTCCTAGCAGTTATTTGTTGTCAATAGTTCTGCAGCTAAGGCTGGAGCTTCTTCCCTCCCTTTGATGCTGAGATTTTGTCTGGCTTGAGCTTACGTAGGTCTTGTGCATCCTGTTACCATTGCTGTGAGTTCATGTGAATAATTGACCAGCTGTCTGGAAAACTTGTCTTCTTGTGGTCATCAAACACAGCTGACTCTTAACAATCTTTCTTCCACCTCTTCTCCAATAGTCTCCGAGCCTTGAGTGGTGGTGGCTTGTTACAGTTATCCTATTCAGGGATAAGCGCTCTGCAGTCTTATTCTCTACACTTTGGCCAGTTGTGGTTTTCTGGGTTAATCAATATCTGTCACATGAGGAAGCTTTGTTGGGGAGACTTGAGAGCTGCATTAACATTCTTTCTTTCCCATTTCTCTATGTTCCCTGAGCCTTAGGTGTAGAGGTTGCATCCAGGACTGGGCACCTCACAGGCACTTTTAGTACATTAGATGTGTCACTCAGGGCTGGGCAAGTTACAGATGCTTATTCTCTGTGTTTGACCAGTTGTGGAAGTTTTTAATAGTCTCTACTGGTTTCAAGAAGAAGCTTCTTTCATGAGTGGTGAGATGTACAATTTATGTGAAATATAAGGGTGCATATTTAGAATATAGTAAGAAATTATGTCTGTTGAGAAATGTGACAAAAGCATTTTTTTCTCTAGGATCTATGACCTCTCCAGCCATGTGAACTTAGCTCTGTTTACAGTACCACACATGAATTCCCTCCCATTGAGTGGACCTAAGTCCAGTTAGACAGCTGTTGATTACCCCTAAGATAAAAGTACCAGTACTGCACCAATAGAGATTATTTGCTAAGCTGGTCATTGTTGAGGTTCATAGACTTTGCAGCTGAATGGGATCATTGATTGTTTTTTTTTTTTTGTTGTTGTTGTTGTTTTGTTTTGTTTCCCCCCTTGACACTTTGCATTGTATCTTCTGATACTATAGGAGCTAATCTTTAGGGAGGAGGCTTCAAGGTCAGTTTCAGCTAAATTGCTCCAAATCTAAAGTATGTCTTTTCTTCAACAGGGTCTTACCTTCAAGTTCTAGGAGGCAATCAAGGGTTGTGGCAACAGCTTCTGTTATTTTGAGAGTCTCTTGGACTATTCTGACCTACAGCTTGAAGGGAGGTTTCTCTTGCCTGGCACTGTGTTTTTTGTTATGTAGCCATCAGCTATACGCATATAT
>NW_008345884.1:2236291-2256829 GCF_000622305.1 Nannospalax galili
CTTCCTGCCCCAGTTAAAGTATCCTCCATTTTCCCCATTTCTCTCTTGCTAACACCTGTCTTCTACTATCCTCCTCTCTCGAGCCTCTTCATCTCCTTTACCCCTGTGGTTCCTTTATATTTTCATGACTCCTGAAGTTACATTAAAGACACTTTGAAAAGCATTCTGCATATACGCTAGAAGAGACTCATGGGAAAAGGTGTCTGGACTACAATGTACCCAGGACAATGAATGACTGAGATAAAAGAGAGGAGAGAGGGGGTTCTCAAATAATAGCTCAAGCAAAGGTATAAAGTGGAAGATGGGTCATTCCAAAAGAAAGTGGCTTCAGGGTTATCTAGAGCTAAGGATTTTTCAGTGAGAGACTTAAGAATTTAAGCTGGGGCCACACTGATTTATTTTAGACATTTACTATTTTGCATTGTCAGTTCCTGAATATTTTTTTCATTTGGACTTAATGTGGTCAACAGAAAGCTGTAAGAAGACACACAGGATGGATGTAATGAGAACATGGAGACTGCTGCTTAATTTGTGTTATAAAAATGGATGTGATGGAGGGGAGCAGCATGGGAAGTTGGGCTTGTGATTCTGAGTACATCAGTTAACCTTCCTGCTCCATTGTGACTTTTGTATCTGGACAACAGACATGAAATGATCCTTTCCTAATTGTGTCAATGGATTGTCATAAACGCTATAGTACACATGCAAGTGCTTGTGGACTATAAAGCTTGTACTGTTATATCATCAACATTTACTGTCAGCTCAGGGGGTGTGAATATTATAATAGTTGCTAAAAGAAGGTATGTCTCTAGAGATAGGTATTGTCAAGAACACTTTATAAAAGTCAAAGATGCTGGGCATGGTGGCACATACCTCTAAGCTCAACATTTGCGAGGTGGACATAGGAGAATCAGGTTCAAGGCCACCCTCTGCTACATAACAGGTTTGAGGCTAGCCTGGTCTATATAATATCTTGTTTCAAAAAATGAAAAAAATTAAAACAAACAAAATAAAATAACAAGATGATGTTTAGTGACTAAGAAAACTGAAGTAGATGATGATGATGATGTTGATGATTATTATTATTATTATTTTGTCTTTTTGAGACAGTCTTCCTGTAGTACCAGATGGCCTAGAACTCACTGTGTAGATCAGGCTGGCTTCAACCTCACAGAGATCCATCTGCCTCTGCCCCCTGAATGCTAGGATTAAAGGTGTTAACCACCACGCCTGACAGTAGATTAATTTTTAAAAGGAACTCAAGACTAGGGGCAGGTTTGGAGGTGAAAATTATGAATTCAGTTCTAGGAATATTGATTGGTGGAGATAGTAGTATATCTAAATGGAGTTGTTATCATTAGACATGAATTTTTTTCTTGAGGGCAAGGTATGGACTGGAATAAAATCGAAATTTGGAAATTATTTGCATGGTATATTTAAATACTATGCATTCATATTATTAAATACTATGAATTCTTTCTGAGAGAGAGGGGGGAGAGGGAGAGAGAAAGAAAGAAAGAAAGAAAGAAAATAGCTCTGGCTGGCCTTGAACTCACTAGGGAGACCAAGCTGGCCTTGAACTTGGGAATAATCTCACTGCCTCTGCCTCCTGAGTGCTGCTATTACAGGTGTGCACCGCTATACCCTGCACTTTGTGCAGTTTTGAGCTATTGGGGCAGTGGTTATAGAAGAGAAGGCAGGCATCTAGAAGCAAAACCACATATGTGCTTGCTCCCTTACATGCTCTCTCATATGCTTTCCTGACTCCTATTTGAGGAGGAAAAGGAACTATCCTTTCAAACACCCTCTGCTGACCACCTGCCCAGTCTGCTGTCTCCCCCTTAAATCCTGCCTTGAAACAGCAACATTTCCTTCAACAGAATTAAAACATCAATGAACAGAATGTGTTCTTATTCTTACAGGGGCAAAGTGTTACAGAAACTACTTACTAGATTCAGAAGGAAAAGAAGGGCCATGAATATTAAGCTACCAAATAATTGCTTATTATTCTAAAAATCCCTCTCCCACTGGTTTGGAAAGTCTGCTGCTAGACATTGCTCAAGAGTAAGAAGGGCTGAGAACGGGTGAGCTGATGAGACCTTGGGATGAGTGCAAGTCCCTTTGCCACTGTAGCAATCCAGAAGAATGGTGCAGATTCTGCCCTCTCAAGGCCCTTGAAATCTCACCTGGATAATCTTCCTGCCTTACATTCTACATTCCTGTGATCTAGCCAAGTAAGTCTTTGCCATGTTTCCAAATATGTCGTATACTTTCCTACCTCAATACTTTGACTTAGTAGTTTCCTCAGCCCCAGTAGTTCTTCCTATGTTTTGTGGCCATGGAAAACTACTCACCTTCAAGGCCTAGGTATAAAGGCATCTGTATACTGGCAGAGAAATTTCCTTACCTAAAACATTCTGCATCAGGTATAGATAAGAGCTTAGACCCCAGAATCATATGGCATAGATTTAAATCCTGGTTCTAATTAAGTATATAATTTATGTCTTGATTTGTGGGGGGGTTATGAATAGAAATGAAATAATGTAAGGGTTTAGCCTAGGACTAGCATATAGTAAGAATACATGCTTTGTTATTGTTATTATTGTGTTTTATGATCAGTCTTTGTTTTTCACACATACATTTTGCCATCTTTAGAAGGTTGCATGGTCTGGAATCAGGAACCCTTCCATAGTCCTCTTGCTCCCCACAGGTCTTGGCATGGTACCTCATGTGCAGTAGAAATTCACTACTTATGTGTAATGTGATTGGGAAGCCAGTTAAGTGTTGCCAGGGATCAGCAGCTTCTGTCTGATCTTCACCACTGAAGCTGACATTTAAAAGGATAGCATTTGATTTTATTTCCTTTAAAAATTACTGCTTGACTTCACTGTGACACCCTGGCGTTAACAGACACTGTGGCACATGCACTTTGATCGTGTTACACAGAGTCCTCATTATGTAAGTAATGTGTTTACTCAAGTGGATGACTTTCAAAAAAGGAATTAGGACTGCAAATCATAATAGAGAAATGCCAGGAAACCCATTCTTGTTAATAATGTTGTGTTGTTTTTAGGTGAATCATTTTTTAAAATTAAATATGGACAGGTTTTCTAAAATCCCAAATTAGGTTAATATGGTCATAGATTGGCGCTTTTACACGATTTTATTCTGAAAATGAAAACTATATAGGTCCATTTGCCTTCCGTTCTCCACAAAGTATTATAACCACTAGTTAAATAAGGCAGACACTCAAGGCATTCCACATACCTTTTCAGTGGAAACTCAAGTATGGTTAACTCTGTAGGCCTAGATAATTGTGAGAAGAGCTACTGTGAATATTAAGCCACCCAAAAGTTGCTTGTTATTCTAAATGTACTGTCTTTTCTATTCCTTGTGACAAAAAATGTAGGGTTTCTTCTGCCTAGAATACACTCTCCCTTGGGGCCTAATGACCTACTAATTATTCTTCAAATCCCTTTTGAAAGCTATAACCTCTGTAAAAACAATTCTTGCCTCTTAGCCACTTCTTCCTCTCAGTCACCCTGCATGTGAGCCCTAGAGTGCCCTTTTACACCCCCAGGGGATCCCCCAAATGGGTACCAACTCTAGCCTCAGCTTCAAAAGTGCCTAGGTACTCTTGTTCCCTGTGCATTGGCCAATTGTAGGTTTCCATGTTAATCACCATCTGCTGAATAAGGAAACGTCTCTGGTGAGTTGAGAGATGCATTTATCCTGTGTGTAGAGGTTGCATTGAAGATGTGTCACTTAGGGCTAAGCATTTCACACAGTTATTCTCTGTGTTTGATCAGTTTTGTAACTCTGCAATAGTCTCCATCTGTTGCAAAAAGAAGCTTAAAAGTCCTTGAGAGTGGTAAGAGGTACACTTGTCTGTAAATATAAGGATGCATATTTAGAATACAGTATGAAATTACATGGATAAGTGTTATGGCAGAAGTGGGTTTTTCTCTAGGATCTATGACCTCTCCAGCCATGTGTATTTGACTATATTTACATGGTTTGTTTGTTTACTTACTAAAAGGAGGCATAACCTGATTTGCCATAATTAAAATGGTTTTGGTGCATTCCTGTGTTTTAGTTTAACAACTTCATGCTAACATGTAAGTTATATCTTTACTTCCAGTTAAGGCATTTTCCTTCATTGTTATTCCAATTGTTGCTATGTGGAAGTATGGGAAGTCCAACCTTTTAACTTTTTGAAGCTAGAAACCTCTAATTTCTTGAATGCCCGTAGATTATTATAAATTTTCATTCCTTTCTTTCATCTTTTCTTCTCTTCAAATAAAAAAATAGATGAGAATACAATTTTGCTTTTAGTTTTTCTTTCACAGTTACTGCTTCGTTAATGTTTGAAAGGTCACATCATCAGGATCATCTTCAACTTAAGAAGTTTTTAACAATGAAAAGATATTGTTAACACACTTAGAAAATGACTTAGATTTATTTCTCTTTAAAATGAGGGATTGTGGGGACTGGAGAGATGGCTCAGCAGTTAAGAGCACTGGCTGCTCTTGCAGAGGACCTGGGTTTGATTCCCAGCACCCACATGATGGTTAATAACATCCATAACTCAATTTCCAGGGGATCTGACACCCTCTTCTGACCTCCACAGGCATTCCATGACATGGGTGCACTTACACACATGCAGGCAATACACTGATACACATAAAATAAAAAAAGTAAATAAAAAAATTTTTTTGTCTTTTTGAGACAGGTTCTCCCTGTAGCCCTAGCTGGCCTGGAATTACTCACTATGTAGACCAGGCTAGCCTTGAACTCACAGAGATCCACCTGCCTGTGCCTCCTAAGTGCTACCACACCCAGCCCAAATATTTTTAATAAGATCAAGGATTATGTTTTTCATTTGTTCTCACCATGTCAGGGACCTGGAAATCAATCAATCAACAATTTGCTTCAAATCAGTTTCTTAAGTCAGTGAAATTAGAACTCTTAATGCAATGCTTCGAATTAACAGTATTGTTACTCTCAGGTTTTGTTCATACGGGGGTATTTTCTCTAATAAACCATACATTTAAAAAGGGGGAAGTAGTTTTAATTTTATAATAGTGCTACAAATTTAAGGTTGTATTATACTGGCTACAACTGACTTTTGGGGTAAAAATGCTCATTAAACCGTGTTCATTAATACTGGAGTATGGTCTATGGAATAAAGGTAAAAGATCATTTGACTCCTACATTATATATTTTAGCAAGATTTTAAATATTTTTTTGTGTTTTACTCTGAAACCTCAGTATCATGGATGTAATTCCAACTTGAGAAACCCTCCAGGTTTGAAGGTTGGTGCCATCCAGACTTAAATACATTTTCTTTTGCGTTCTTCTCACCTTGACAGTGCTTTCTTCTTCCTTATCCAGTAAAGCCTGCATTCAGCTCACTGGGTTTCTTTAGATGCTGCTAGCCTCTTGCCCACTTTACAAGCTCTCTACTTCCTATCAATTATCTTCCCCCTTTACAAGGAAATGTGACAGTAGACTGGACTTTTGTTAGACTTTGTCCCTCATATTTACAAATGTGATCATAGTGCCTTGGTTTCTCTGCCTCTTTCCCTTCATTCTCTAAGGGAAAGGTCTTTGATTCTAATTCCTCACTAATCCTTCACCTGTGTACTTGATGATCATACCCGTCCTGCTTTCTGAGAGACCTAATTCTACTAGTTAGTCTCTTTACTGTGTTTTTATCCTTTTCATCTGTTACCTCCTGGAAAATATGCTCAAGTTTCTGCTCTTTTAATTTATCTTATTTGACAAAGACGTCCTCTACCTCTTCTCTTTTCCATTGCTTAGTTTCTGCTCATGGCAGACTGTATTTGTGCATCCACTTCAAAGGTTGACTTCAGCTGCCCATACCTGAGTCACTAACTATAGCTATACAAGAGAGTACTTCCTCCTCCATACTTTCCACAGAAGCCCTCACCTGGCCCACTGTGGTGTTTCTGACTCATTTCCTTGTTTTGTGTCCTCTCCTTTTCAGCTTGTTTTTCTTAACCAGTATAGAGTGACCCTTTGTAATACTAATATAATCACATTGTCTCTCTATCAACATCACCCACAGGATGATAATCCAAACTCTGTAAAAAGGCATATAAAGTTCTTTAGCTTTATCTGCTACTGCTCTACTTGAGTCCCACCACACTCCCAAAGAAATGTGCAATTTCACACTTCTGAATTGAAATACGAATATAATCTTCAGATCCCCTTATCTGTACCCCCTTACTACACCTCCCAATTTCTTGTACACTATTTTTTATATAATGATGTATAGAGTCAAATTTATGTCCCCAAATGCCTTTCAGTGTGGGTCTATCCACTGAATCTTTTATACTTTTGATCCTCTAGTGGGGTGATATTTTCTGTATAACCTAGTAGCTTCCTATTTACCATGTTAATGATTATGGCCAAGCATTCTCACCAGGCTTCACCCGACTTTTGTTTCCTGCCTTCCCCACTCATCACCATTATACTGCCACGGTAAAGATGTCCATTTGGTGTTGGATTTACTAAAGTTTGTGGATACTACCATTATTTACTATACAGCTTATTGCAGGTATTTGTTTAGAACTTCTTGTTAGTAAGGAACCATTTTTCTTTTCCTTTTTTTTTTTTTTTTTTTTTTTTTTTTTTGTCTTTTTGAGACAGGGCTTCCTGTAGCCCCAGCTAGCCAGGATTTCACTGTGTAAACCTGGCTGGCCTTGAACTCACATAGATCTGCCTGCCTCTGCCTCCTGAGTGCTGGGATTAAAGGTGTGTACCACCAAACCTGGCAGGAACCATTTTTCTAATCTTGCTATACCTAGCATAGTGCCTTATCATAGCAAGGACTATGTAAATGTTTGTTTGAGTGGTTTTCAGTAAATATTATTTGGTGCTTCTTCTATAGACTTCGTAGTATATTTTACTATTTAGATCATCAATTTTGGGTTGTATGTCTTTAATATCACTGAACTGAAAGTTGGCTGCTGTGTCATAAAATTTCAAGGACACCTAACCAGCAGAGTAGATGATTTTGTAGCTAGTAACTTAAAAGGCGGTCTATCTGAATATTTAGGTCTTTTGTTCATGTTTTCTTAGTGTTTGATGCCAGCTCATCCATGTATTTTTCTAGTCCAGTTGTAATAAAGTGGAGAAAAACATTCATAAAATCTATGATCCGCTTTTCCCCCTAGCTTCTAGTCCTCCTTCCCTTCATCTCTGATAGCTTTCAGAGAACTATACAGTGCAAACCTGATTACTTACTGTTATGCTCATGACCCTTCATTCTTCCTTCCCATTCACCCTATTCTAGTTATTTTGATGATCTTTACTGTTCAATTCAAATTCATTTTTGTTCTTGGTTAGATTTGCCCTGTATCCTGTACCTGTAGGTGATAACACTCTTCTCTGTGTCTAGCAAATTTGTTCATGAGGATAAACATAGCTGTACATTGGCAGTGTTTATGTTAAATGAGCCAGCCTTCGCCAAGCATCTGCTGCAGAGGCGCAAAAACAGATAAGTTGTTGCAGCTCTTGGCTTCCAGGGGAACAGAGGGTTGTCACAACACAGTTGACAAACAATCCCTAAAAGTCCCCAAGAAACACCAATCTCATATGGTTAGGGGGGAAAAAAATCAGTTAAGGACTTGTACATCTTTGATGCTGACTTGGTTTTGTTCTCCACATCCCCGTTTAGAGGTTAGATTGCTCTCTGCAGCAACTGGATCATCTTCCAGAAGAGTGCACTTAAGGTGTGCTCAGGGTTGTTAGGAATGTGAGTTTGAAATTTATGTGGTCCCTGGCAAGTTGCTTGGTAGTGTAGCTGGATTTTGCTCCTTTTGGAAGCTTGGTCTTTTTGACTGACCTTGATAAGGTTGGTTCCAAGGAAACCCCAGCATCCTCCTTTCCCTGGCGCCACTAGGCTGGCCACTCTGCTTTCCCGCTTCCTCCCCTGCCCCCACTTCCCCACCACCTCACGATTCCTCACTTGAACTGGCTGCCAGAGTTCACAGACAGCTGGGCAGAGAGAGGCTAAATCACCCAGCTGCCCGGGAAGCTTGGCGGCCAGGCTGAGGGAAGGAAGCATCGGCTCTCTTTGAAGGTCGGCTGCCAGTGAATCTCAGGCAGCTGGACTTCAAAGAGGGGACCGACGGGCTTTCCCTCCTGTCTAGGCAGGTCATTCCACGGTGCTATGCTTCCGGTGTTGGCATGGTAGTTTTCAAGTTCCTCTTCAATTAGAGAGCTGAATTGGGAGGTGCACTTGTGCTCACATTTGTGTTTCTTAGGAGAAGTAGACAGCCTAAGCTCCTACCCCATTTTACCCTAAACTGAAGAGCTAAAGGAGAAACAGTAATGGCTTGAAGGACAGCTGTGGGATTTCCTGATTGCCAGTCTCTCCTGTGTTATTTATTAAAATTTAAGTTACTTCAGTGAGTCTTGGTGTGATCTTGAATAAAGGCTCATCTGTGCTTGCTTATGGACCAGGTTTAGTTAGGCCTAGCATGAATGGTACTTTTATCTGTTTATAGAAATGGATAAGGTGCTCACCCACTGTGCCACACTTGATTCTTGCTGCACTTCTCCACTGTTCACATAATAATTCTCTTGGTGTTTGGAGAGAGAAATAGCCTAGTAAGGGAACAACAGGGTGCTACGTGAACACAGTCCAGACCTGCTTTAGTTGCAGATGGGAGTCAGTAGGAGACTGAAGTTAGAAAAGCTTTGAGTATATATCATCATATTGGTGGCTAGAGTGCAGGCCTTGAGCCAGGCTGCATGGGTTTATGGTCAGGGTAGCTGACCATACCTAATTATTATCCATAGTTTCCCTGGAAAGTAGTCATTATAGTACTTATAGCACTGTTGAGAAAATGCAGAGGGTTAATAGGGTTAATAAATGTCATGAATTTAGGACAGTGTGTAGTCTACAATAGATCCCCAAAGTCTAGTTTGGCATCCCTTTTTTTGTGAATAAAATTTTTGTTTTTGTTCATTTATTTTTTTCACACATCTATATCTGTTTTTCTGTATGTTGTGAGTGGCTGTGTTCGTGCTACTCAGCAGAAGTCAATGGTTATGACAGAATCTGTAAGATCCTCAAAGTCTAAAATAGTTACTATTTGGCTCTTTCCAGAAAAGTTTGCTAACCTCTGTTTGAGAGGCATGTTTTCCCACTTAAGGTCCAGAGAATGTTAGTTCAATCTGTGCTAGTATATATTATCTGAAAAAATGGACCCATAGTCAAATAAACTTTGGGAATGTTGAAGAGGTTGATTTATTCCAGGACAAATACTTAAAAGACTCTGGTTTTTAATATACTGATGTGTATTGTGAATCTTCAAGACAAGGCCATGGTATACAAATAAACTCTAGTTTCCCAGGCCTAGTTGGCTGTAGCCCTCCAATATGATGATATTACACAAAACATTCTCTGGGAAACCTTCTTCTTAGACTGTCTCTCTGGAAGTACGTTCTTAAATCATTCCTCTTGGTGATTTAGGTGATATCCTCATTTGAAGACCTACAGAATATCATGTAATTCTGTATTAGTTACCTCATTTTCTCTAATAAAAATTATATTTGCTTAAAATCAGAACAGTAAAACATGCCAGATATTTAAATAGTCTAATCAGATAGTATTCTCAACTTTAAATTATTCTATCTGATGTTCAAGATTATAAACCAAAGTCTCAAAGTTCAAGAAAGACAAGCTGTTTCATTTCATGCCTCCTTAAAATTTTAAAGTACAAGTCCTTTGCAGGACTTAACAACTTTTTTTTCAACCATATTTCTGAAACATAAATCTAGAGTACCTAACTGGTATACCAACTGATCTCAGCTAGGGTTTATAAGAGGAGAGATTAATGTGAAGGTAACTTTTGCCCTAGCCATAAGGGGTTTGTTTTATAGACTAAAGTAAACACCTTGAATTTCAAGTTGCAAGCACACGGGGAGCCAAAAGATTCCAGGGCACTGGCGTCACATTCTGCCTGTGACTCACATATCTCAGTGGCTGAGCTTTCTCCCGCAGCTGCAGCTTCCAGTTGGCCACCAGATAGAGCCCTAGGTAGTCATACATGGCAGTCACCTGGTTTGAGATGACCAAATTGGCGTATATTGAAACATAGTCTAGATTGTGAAGACTGAACTGTTCCTTTGCACAACATAGATGAAAAATAAATGCTAAAACATAGCTGTTTTGTGAGCGAGCACAGTGGGTACAGCAACGAACCTGGATAGAAAGAAAACCCTGCTGGGAAATGCAACTGTGGTCATAAATAACATTCTTTTTCTCTCATGTATAAGCTCCTCATCAGTGGCATGGGTCAATAATTAAGGATTTTCTTGCCTACCAAGCCTGATGCAATGGTGGGCTGTAATTATAGTAAATGCTTTATGAAAGAATAGAGTTCATATATGTTATGCTCTTTTCCAACTTCCTCATTGTTTCAAGAAAATCTCATGTCTTTATTTCTTCTTAGTTGTATGTGTAAAGAGTTCTCAGCAGATGTTAATGCATTGTAAATATGGATTCACAATTTTTCATTATCTCATGTTATATTATGAGGGATGATAAATGATGAGTAGGTCTCCCTGTCTATGTGTGTATGAACATGTGTGTTGGTGCACTGTGCATGCCTGGAGACCAGGAGATTGAATAGCCAGCAAGCCCAGCAGTCCTCCTATCTCCAGCTCCCTTATTGCTACTGTTACAGGCATTTGCAGGGCTGTGAGCATTTATGTGGGTACTAGGATCCACACTTCTGTCTTTACGCTTGAATAGTAAGTGCTTTAACCACTGAGCCATCTCTC
This sequence comes from Nannospalax galili, assembly GCF_000622305.1. Taxonomy (NCBI): domain Eukaryota; kingdom Metazoa; phylum Chordata; class Mammalia; order Rodentia; family Spalacidae; genus Nannospalax; species Nannospalax galili. The sequence continues at coordinate 2,247,113 of NW_008345884.1, forward strand.
CAGCCCTGTTGCTGTATTTTGTCTTTACATAATTTCTTTAAAAGAAAGGAAGGAAAGGAATGATGACTGGGAAAGAAAGAGGGAAGGTTTGATGGCCAGTTTTCATCCTCAGTTTGATTGGATTAAGAAACACCTAGGACATTAATGAGGCACACCTTTGGGTGTGTCTTGTGAGGGCTTTCCAGAGAGAATTGACTGAGGGAAGACTTTCCCTGAATGTGGGTACCACTGTCTCCTGAACTGAGGCCTTACACTGAATAAGAAGGGGAAAAAAGAGAAAACCTTCTGCGTACTGGCGTTTTTCAGCTTCCTGATCCTCCCAAAGAGGGCGACCTCCCATTGTACATCTGTGAACTCTTCCCCAGGCTTCCCCACCATGATGGGCTGTGAACAAAATAAATCTTTCCTCCCTTAAATTACTTCTGGTTAGATATTTTGTCATAGCAATAAGGAAAGTGACTAACATAGAAGGAAAAGCATCATGGCATAGAACATAATTATTATTTAAAGAAGTTAAAAACTCAGACAATTATCAACTTACTATGAAATACATTGTTTCTATACTCAAAAGTTCACGTTCAAAAATTAACTTGCTATGTTTATTAAATATGTTCTCATTGTAAGTGTCATGTCTTGTTATAACATAGTAAGAATTTCTTTGGGGTTTTTAGAGATCAGGTGCCTGGGAAATAAAGAATCTGCAACTGATCACTTGAAAGAAAAGGTCAGAAATGTGGAGAAAGTTTTTATCTAGTACCATAAAGAAAAGCAACTTAGACACAATCCTCTCCTTCCATGCCTTCTAAGAATGAGCTATCTCCAAGCAGTCTTTCTCACATTTATATTGAATTGTGTTGCTTGATGTTCAATGAATGTATAAAATGGATGACTGTAATTCATTGGAAACCAACAGTAACATCATAGAGATAGTAGTTACCTGAAGCCAACGATGGCAAGAATGAACAAACTTTGCTAGACAGAATTCTTACTCTCATAGGTAGACACCAAAAAAGGCAAGAGAGGAATGCAGTTATTAAGTATGAGACATGGTAAAGTGAAATAAATGTGAATTGCAGGGTAATAGGACTAATATAAGATGAATATTGTTTGGTTAAAAAAGAATAAACTTCCTTAAAAAGTCAGTGGTAATGACCCTATACAGCATTTATTGTAGTGCTTTCTATGAAGAAATCATGTGATTTCCTCAGTACTTCTGATCTGGCTGGTGTAACTGATTTCTACTAGACTTTGTATTGTATCTTTAGTTAACTAGCAGTTCAGTTGAAGCTGGATGGTCTTGGATGACTCATTCACATGCCTGACTTCTTACCCACATGCCACTTCATGCAAAGGGAAACTTAATGTTGCTTTTCCACCTAGTGGCTGGGTTCCAAAGGCAGTGAGGCAGCTTGTACATGTCTTTACTGGCTTTTACTTGTCTTGTTTGCTAATGTTCTGTGTTAGAGTTCTCTGGGAAGCAGATGCCAAGACAGTGTTAGACATGTAAGAAATCTAGTGCCAAAATGCCAGAGAGGGAAAAATGGATAGGGAGCCAGAAGAGGCTCTGCAAGTACCGATGGTGATATAGGGATGACCCTTAGGAAAGAAAGAAGCAAGGAAGGAGGTGAGTAAAGATAAAATAAGAAAAATCCAAAACTCCAGTACAAGTTTTTAGAAAGCTTCAGATAGGCTAATGGGAAGTCCTTGAGCCTAGTAGTGTTCCCGCTATAATTAATGACTACAATTGGACAAACGTGTAACAGTCAGCGATCCTTTTGTAGAAGGTCTACAGGAATTATAGTATACACTTGTCTCAGTGAACAGGGACAGTGTCATTTCTCTTAGAGATCTGTTTCTTTTGTCAGTAGGCACTTGAAGATTGGCTTCAGTATGGAAACAGTAAGGGGTCATGGCTTTTTTGGTGGGTGTCCTCAGCTTTCGACTCTTCTGTTCATTTTTCTCATCAGTTGTAGATATTAAGCAGTATCTTTGCTTGCTGCTCATTATTCTCCCCCTAGGGATGCCATGTATTCTTTGCCACCTCTACAACTCCCAGTGCACAGAATGCCTTTGGGTGGCTCTGATTCTGCCAGTCATTGCAGTAATTGCAGCTTCTTGCTTTGAGTAATTAAACACTGAAACTGACTTTTATGACTTCAGGCTCCAGAACCCCATGACTATTACTGACCTGGCTCTATGACTAGTTCTGGGCTGCAGGGGAGAGCTGCCACACAGCTTCTTGATGATGCTTCCTCTCACCTATGCAGTTTTTGATAGCCTTGGTGAATGATGTTTCTTTCTAGGCCTGCCCTTAAAAAACAGTATTCTCTTATTTTCTGGTTGACAAAATACATCCATTTCAGCACGCTACTTCCCCCAATGGTCTCATTTTCTTAATCACGTACAGCTGAGTTGCTTTACTTGCTGTTGCCCTTCACTTTCCTAGGTATCTAATACTAGAGGCAGACATTTCCCTTTTCTGGGATCCTTGCTAGAGTATTAAATCCTGTGTTCAAAAGTAGTTCCACGGTTGGTTAAAAATGACTTAGCGGGTAAAGGCACTTGCCACCAAGCCTGGTGACCTGAGTTTGATCCCTGGAACCCACATGGTGGAGGGAGAGAACCTGACTCCTACATATGCATTGTGGCATGCCATGCACACCTAATAAATGTTAAAATAAATTTTAAAAATAAGTTCCCAAGCCAGGGGATATATCAGTGGCAGCTTAGCATGAGTAATGCTCTGGGTTCTTTCTTCAGTATTGTAAAAACAAACAAGCAGAAGAGTGCCTCAAACTGGTGAATCTTATTTGTCTGTTCTTTGTTGCTGTTTTGGTTTAGTTTTAGTTTTTTGAAACTCTCTGCAGGCCAGGCTGGCCTCAAACTCAAGAGGCTAAGGCGCCTGCCTAAGGCTCCCAAGTGCTATGAATAAGGTGCACATTAAACTTCTCATTGCTTGCTGGAATGGGGGAATTAGGCCCCCACCTTTGTTTTTGTGAGGCTCACACCACAATCTGCCCTTCACTAGGAGCAGACTGTACAGTCTGTACCACAGTATTCTACTTCAGCTATCTTCCTGACAGGATTCGTTGCCCTTACACTTCTCAGTACTTCTAGGACCCATGAATCTAAGGTCAGTGAACAATCTCCATCCTGGCCTATGAGTACCCTGTCCAAAACCAGTGCTGACAGACTTGGAGGAATTACAGCTCAAATGTACATAGGAGGAAAAGCATTGTGTCTGGATATAATTGGTCTGTATTTGATACTGGAATGAAAAAGCAGTTTAGGACCAAATTTTGGGCTTCAGTGTATGTGTAAGTTTATAGTCACTGTGCTTTATTGCAGCCTGGATCATGCTGTCAGCCCATCCCATGAGACCTCATAGCTAATGTGCCAGCATAGAGTTCAGTGCAGCAAATAGGCAGTCTCATGGACTGGAATCTTCAAGAGTGTTAGTGGCAAGGATCGATGACTGTGGTTTAGGTCATGTGTGACATGGAGCTCAGTTCTAAAACTGTTGCTTGCCATGCTCTAGGCCATGGGTTCCTTCCCCAACACTACCAAAAAATAAATACATAAAAGAAGATGAAGACCAGAAGTGAAGAGAGGAGAAAAAAGGAAGGAAGGAGAGAGGGAAGATAGAGGGAGGAAGGGAGAGAGAGATTGATTTCAGACTTTTCAGTAGGGGACATCCCTTAATGAAAGTGAAACAGGTGCAGTGCAGGTTGAAGTGAAGAGGGGGAAGGATTCTGTGGGTTCAGTGTGGCGGGATACCAACCATAGTCTAACGAAAATAACTTTTGTTTAGAGTTTATCTAGTCTTGTATCCCAGCTTCTTTAAGGAAACATCCCCCAAATCCTAACTCAAGGTATTTCATAGCCCCTGCCAGAAGCAGCTAGTTAGTTCTTCCATCTCTTTTGGTATGTGATCTCTCTTATCAGACCCAAAACTTCCCTAGCTGAGTAATAATGGGATTTAACCCTAGCTATTGATCTAGCAGCGAGGAGAAGAGGTAGGATCAGATCCTACCAGGAAGTATCTGTTTCCTTGTAGGGGAGGGACACTTGCAATGTCTTTTAGAAGTTCCTAGGCAAGAGTGGGTCACCTCTTTAAGCTGAGGGTTCCTGGGGTTTGAGGGTGGGTGTGTGGGGTATCTGTAGATCCAGTGGTCTGTGGGGGATCCATCTAAACATCCTCTTATGTGTCAGGGTCCCAGATTTTCCCAACTAGAAACTGACCTCAGGATAACAGAGCTGCCATAACTAGCCATTTAAATACTCCCAGATCTCTGTAAATCTTGTTTGTTGCTCAGTTGTGTCAGTTCTTTCATTGCAGGAGATGACATCTTTGAAAGCTACCAAAGTGGTCCCTGGTTCACTTGCTTAGTCTTTAGTTGTTTACCTGCTAATGGTTTCTGATTATCCCTTTGCAGAGTGTCAGTAGAACTTACCACTAAGCAGTCACTAGTGTAGTCTTTGTAGACAGTGCTCCTTCTAGCTTTGCATCTGCAAGGGCATTTGTTCTACCCAGCTGACTTTCAGTGAAATCTGTAGCAGTTATAAGAGTACCAAGTGGCTAGCATCTATCTGTACCCCAAATTGTACTTAGCACCTCTGTAACATGTGATTGAAAATATAAATATTGGATTTGTATACTTATAGCTTAGTTTGAAAATAGATTTTCAATAAGAAAGTTGTTTAATAAGGGTCTTAGGAATAAGTGTAAGGTAACAATCAAATATTAAAAGTCCAGTTTGTGAGGTAACCCAGTCCCTGCCTCCTCCTGCTCTCAGAGCCCTGTGATTTGACAGCACAGTTGCATTTCAGCACATTTTTATACCCACTACAGGCATCATAAACTGTGCCATTGAGAAGGTGGGGAGATAGTAGAGTCAGTGTAACTTTGTCTGTTTTTGAGCTGGGGAAGACAGTGTGGAAAGATATGACATTATTTTAAAAAGATTAGTAAACTGATACAAAACAGTATTAAGCAGGTTGGCCAGGTTCAAACTGGTTAATAAGCTTAAATCTTAGGCAAGCCAGTCTGGTTCTAGGACCAGTAAGCATTCTCTAATTTTTTTTCTATTTTAATCTAGTAATTCATTTAAACTTAATATATTTGATTCCATTGTTTCTATTTATTTTAATCATTTTTGAAAGCTCTTTGTCCCCTTTTAGTTTTGCTTTTGTTTTGTTTTATTTTGAGAGAGGATCTCATTCTCTTGGGAATTCACTATTTCCCAAGCTGGCCTTGAGCTTGTGGCAATCCTTCTGCCTCAGCCTCCCAAGTTCTGTGATCACAAGTAATAAGTCATCATACCTGGATGAGAGCTGTCCTTTTTGAGACATGCTAGACCAAGAGATAGACATTGAGATCTAGAAGGTGTAGAAACTCACTCATCCTCGATGTCACAAAAATGTTTAAATCATTGAGAAGTTCAGAAATTGATATGTTCAAGACTTTGTGGAAGGCATCATAGTTTTCTTACCAGGAGTAAAACTCTGTTCTCTGGCTCTTGCCTACTTTGTGATGATCTGCTGGCAATCAGACTTTTAAGATGGAAGCATCACTTGATCTGCCCCCTCCAAATGTGACCTTATTTGGAAATAGGGTCATTGCAGGTGTAATTAGTTAATAGTTAAAAGTAGCATAGGATGGGCATGGTGGCGCATGCCTTTAATCCCAGCACTTGGGAGACTGAGGCAGGGGGAGCTCTATGAGTTCAAGGCCAGCCTGGTCTACATAATGAGTTCCAGGACAGCTGGGACTACAGGGAGACCCTCTCAAAAAGACCCCCCCCAAAAAAAAGTAGCATGGGATATCCCATAGTAGTTGGTCTCCACATTTAAAAGGGGACTCTAGATGGGCTGACTAGACTCAACAGATGGACTTGCACTGGGGAATGGCTTGGGGGCACTGACAACAGAGTGGACAGCAACAGGGATGACAGAGTATTTGGGCTCCAGTGGGGAGGGGGTATGGGAGGGTGCCATTTGGGATGTGGGTATAAAGATGAATAAGATTGTTTGGGATATTCTGTATGAAATACACACACAAAAAAATCAATTAAAAGATTAAATTAGATGTAACTTTTGAAGTCCTAGCTGTAGAAGTTTCTCTATCAAAAGTAAAGTTTATTGACTATTTTTTATTTAGTATCATGTGTAATGCTATATTTAATTGTGAAATACTTGAAATGTACAAAATAATGCACAAAACATGTAGAACATAAATTACATATATGTCATTTACTTACGTAAAATAAATAAAATTTTTTAAATAAATAAAAAATACATGTTGTTTAAAGGGGCGGGGGATTGGATTTGGAGACAAATGGTGCATAGGAAGAACACCATGTAAAGATTAAGCAATCCCTCAAAATGGAATCATCTTGTTATCACCTAGATCTGGGGCTTCTGTCTTCCAGCTTTGTGAATTCTTGTTGTTTAAACTACTGAGTTTATGGTACTTCTTAAGGCAGTTCTTAGTAAACTAATCCACTAAATCTTAAAAACAAGGAATCAGTCATGGTATTGTACCTGTAATTTAAACATTTGGGAGGTCAAGCCAAGAGGATCATGAGTTCTATACCTACCTGTGCTATACAGTGAAACCTGTCTCAAAAACAAACGCAAACAAAAACAAACAAATAAGCAAAGTTCATCCACAAAATAATCTGTTTTGAAATTTAGACAAAGAATGTTGGAGCAGCATTTTATGATTTTGAGAGAAGGTCTTCTGGATAATTGTATTATAGTGTATACTATTGTCTATTAGAAGATAATGAGTGTATGTAATTTACACCTTTTAGGAAATTGTTTAAACTTAAAGAAGGCAATTTGTTGGATATTTGGGGCTGAGACCAAGTTAACAACCAGTGATAAGGGTAAAAATAAATAAATAATGAGAAGAATGTGATAATCTGGATCTTTTTTTTTTTAACTTTTTTTTTAGTTTTTTAGAAGAAGCATTTCATTACAGCTTTAATGTACTCAATAACAGTTTCCAGAACAAAGATACATCTTGTTCAAAAGTGGCTATAAAATTTTTAGGTGCACTGTTGAACCTAATATCCGCATACTTAGAAGAAGTATTTCATTACAACAGCATTGACATATTCAATAACAATTTTCAGAGCTAAGATGCTTGTCTTTCAAAGTTGCTGTAAAATTTTAGGTTTACAGTTGGATTAATACAGTTATACAATATTGTACTCATTATAAACCCTATAAAACATAAAATTAGACGAGGCTTTAACCTTTAAAAAGATCTCTATTTCATTATTAAAATACACAATTTCATACAGAAAACTTCATTTTTTAATGCAATTAACACTAAGGTGTTTGCACATGAGATTCTAATCTCTATATATCTCATGATTACTAGTCACAGTTGGTTACTTTCTGAGCTCCTTGGCATCTAAGCATGGATATAGTCATCAGGTAGATTTCAATGGTAATGTGTTTCACATCTACTAATTATTAAGGAGCAGATTTTTATGCTTTGAAGAATTTTTTTAATTAAAAAAAATTTACTAACCACATGATTAGATGAAGCATTTCATTATAGCTTTAACATATTCAGTAACACATTCCAGAGCAAGGAAACATCTCTTTTAAAAGTGGCTGTAAATTTTTAGGGTCACAGTTGAATTAATACCATTATACAGTATTGAACTCAGTATAAGCCCTGTAAGATATAAAATTGAATGAATTTTTTTAATAGTTTATTATTTTAATTTTATTTCCCACTGCAGCCTCACTTATTTTTCCCCAGTGAGAACTTCTTTCCTTTTCAGTCTTTTTGAGACAGGGTCTCTCTGTAGCCCCAGCTGACCTGAACTCACTATGTAGACCAGGCTGGCTTCGAATTCACAAAGATCTGCCTGCCTCTGCTTCCCAAGTGCTGGGATTAAAGGCGTGTGCTACCACACCTGGCCTATTTCCTACATTTTTAATGCTACATATGTCTTTAATCTCTATGTATCTGATGATTGCTAATCACAGTCGGTTACACTCGATCCTTAGTACCTGAGTATGGATATAAAGTCATCAAGTAGATTTCACTGGTAATATTTATCACCTCTACTATTTGAAGTAAATTTTTATGCTTCCTCAAATATGTCTTTTTAAAAAAAATTGTTGATTTTTCTGTGTGTATAACATAAAGAACATCCCACACAGTCTTATCTATATACCCACTTCCCAAATGGCACCCTCCCATAGCCTCCCTCCTCCCGCATACTGGAGCCCACATTCTCTGTCACCCTGTTACTGTCCTCTATGTTGTTGACACCCCCAGCCTTTCTCCAGTGCTTGTCCATCTGCTGAATCTAGTTAGCCTATCGAGAGAGCCTTGTTTGAGGATGATCAGCTGTTCCTCATCTAGCTGCAATCAGTTGTCAATATTCCTTGGGGTCTGCTGTTCATTTTCCCGGTTCTATGCTGGGTTACTATCTGGGAGTCTCTTGCGCCACCTTGGCCAATAACTCAAAGGAAGGTATCACTTGTCTGGTATTGTTTCTTGTTATGTAGCCTTTAGCTATACATACGGGCTCTTAAAAATTATATTGACCCTGCTAATCTTTGGTTGTACTTTCCTTTTTGGTGTTTAAACCCTACAGTTGTCCCAGACAAAACAATTTAATTTTACTCTTAAGGTCGTTTGAGGATCTGTTCCTCAGGGGTCACATGGGCTTGGGAGGAGCCCCTGGCTCCTTTCTTTTACCATTTCTGTCTATGTGAAGGTAAGTCAAAGGTTCTGCCCCACCGTGGCTGGCTTTGCTTGGAAGCATGAAGGAAATGTTTCCTCAGTGTTGACCCTCCTCTTTGTAGCCTAGACACTGGTTCAGGTCCATCTGGTTGGGTGTCCACGGCCTCCTTGCTCAAGAAGACAGGTGACTCACCACAGTTACAGGACATTGTGAGAGATGTTCATAGTCCCCTGGAACTTAGTCAATGTAGGAGGGCAAGGAGCAAAAACTGTCCTTTATGTCCCCCTGACCAAATTAGTATGGGCCTCAAAGTATGTCTGTTAAACATCCAAGAAGGTTGTTTCCACCAGTCTGGTACTTTTAATTACCATATACCATGTAGACAGAGCTTGAGCAAAGACCAAACGCTCTGTAAAGATAAGATAAACCTTGCCTAGGTATATATTACATTCTTTGATCTGGTTGTATGTATAATTTGTCAGTAGATTGTTGGCCTAATGTGGTTCCCCCTGGTTTTTTACAACTAGCTAGGCATTATTTATCTCTCACATTGTCTAACCCTTCCACCATGGTTTCCCCATTTAAAGTACCCCTATTTTTCTCATTTCTCCCTTAATAATACCTTCTACTATGGTCCCACCTCTCTTGAGCTCCTTCTTTCCCTTTATCCCCAAGATTCCGTGTATAACCCTCCCCCCTCTTAACCCCGTTTTTATCCATCACTCCCTTATTAAGGCCCATTTCCTACTGTTCTTCTCTTTGAGGTTCTTTCTTTTCCTTTACCTCCCTGGTTCCTTTTCATTATCCTGGTTCCTGTAGTTATGTCTGGATACATAATCATTTATCAGGATTTGGTGCTAGGATCTACATATGAGGGAAAACCTATGTGGTTTTTACTTTTTTTCCTGAGCCCGTGTTACTAAAGTTAGTATAACAGTTTCTAGGTCCATCCATTTACCTGCAAATTTCATTATTTCTTCTTGCTTTACTGCTGAGTAAA
>NW_008345884.1:2257475-2318988 GCF_000622305.1 Nannospalax galili
CGTAGAGAAGCTTTTTAGTTTAATGAGGTCCTATTTGTTGATTCTTGACCTTGTTTCCTAAGCAATTGATGTCCAGTTTAGAAAATCCTTTCCTACACCTGTATCTTGTAGGTTTTTTCCAATGTTTTCTTCTAACAGTTTCAGAGTTTCAGGCTTCATGTTGAGGCCTTTGATCCATTTGGAATTGACTTTTGTGCAAGGTGAAAGATAGGGGTTTAGTTTCATTTTTCTATAGGTGGAGATCCAGTTTTGCCAGCACCATTTGCTGAATATGCTGTCTTTCCTCCCGTGAATATTCTTGGCCCCTTTGTCAAATATCAATTGCCTGAAATTGCATGTACTCATATTTGGGTCTTCAGTTTTATTCCATTGATCTATAGGTCTATTTTTGTGCCAGTACCATATTGTTTTTATGACTATAGCTCTGTAGTACAGCTTAAAATCTGGTATAGTAATCCCGCCAGCATTGCTCTTAGTTCTCAGGGTTGTTTTTGCTATCCGGGCTCTCTTGTGCTTCCATATGAATCTTAGGATAGATTTTTCCAATTCTGTGAAAAATGTCATGGGGATTTTGATTGGCATTGCATTGAATCTATATATGACTCTTGGTAGGATGGTCATTTTCACAATATTAATTCTTCCAATCCATGAGCATGGGAGGTCCTTCCATCTTCTGATGTCTTCCTCAATTTCTTTCTTTAAAGAGTTAAAATTTTCTTTAATGTCTTTGGTCAGGTTTATTCCAAGGTATGATGTTGTGGCTATTGTGAATGGGAGGGTTTCCCTGTGCTCTTTCTCTGACTGCTTGTCATTGGTATATAGAAAGGCTATAGACTTTTGTAGGTTAATTTTGTAACCTGCCACTTTACTGAATGTGTTAATAAACAGTTTATACTGAACTTGTTAATAATTTTTAGGAGTTTCTGGTGGAATTTTTGGTGTCTCTTATATATAATATCATATCAGCTGCAAAAAGGGATAATTTGATCTCTTCTTTTCCAATTATTACTCCTTTAATTTCCTTCTCTTGTCTTATTGCTCTTGCAAGAGTTTCAAGTACTATGTTAAAGAGAAGTGGGGATAGTGGACAGCCTTGTCTGGTTCCTGATTTCAATGGGAATGCTTCCAATTTTTCTCCATTTAGAATGATATTGGCTGTGGGTTTGTTATATATGGCTTTAATTATGTTGAGGTATGTTCCCTCCAGTCCAATTCCCTCTAGGACTTTGAACATAAATGCATGTTGAATTTTGTCAAAGGCCTTCTCTGCATCTATTGAGATGACCACATGGTTCTTGTCTTTGAGCCCATTATATGATTTATGATGTTTATTGACTTAAATATATTGAACCATCCCTGTATCTCTGGGATAAAGCCAACTTGATCATGGTGGATGATCTTTTTGATGTGTGTCTGTATGCAGTTTGCAAGTATCTTGTTGAGAATTTTTGCATCTATGTTCATTAAGGATATGGGTCTGTAGTTTCCTTTTTTGGTATCTTTACCTGGCTTTGGTGTTAGTGTGATGCTGGCTTCATAGGAGGAATTTGAAAGTTCTCCCTCCATTTCTATCTTTTTGAATAAATTAAGTAGTATTGGATGTAGGTCTTCTTTAAATGTCTGATAGAATTCTGCTGTAAATACATCTTGTCCTGGGCTTTTTTTAGTCGGGAAGTTTTGTATTACTGTTTCTTTTTTTTTTTTTTTTTTCTGGTATGGGTCTGTTTAAGCTGTTAATCTCTTTTTGGTTTAGTTTTGGTGGTTCCCATGCCTTTAGATATAGTCCATTTCTTTTATGTTTTCGAATTTAGTAGCATATAAGTTTTTAAAGTTTTCCATTATAATGTTCTGTATCTTTCTTGTGTCTGTTGTGATGTTTCCCCTTTCATCTCTGATTTTGTGGATTTGGAGGTGTTCTTTCTTTCTTTTGGTTAACTGGGCTAGCGGTCTGTCAATCTTGTTTATCTTTTCAAAGAACCAGCTCTTGGATTTGTTGATTCTTTGTATTGTTTTCTTTGTTTCAATTTCATTAATTTCTGCCCGATTTTTGTTATTTCTTCTTTTCTTCTGGGTTTGGGTTTCCTTTGTTGTTGCTTTTCAAGTGTCTTGAGTTGCAATGTTAATTCATTTATTTGTATTCTTTCTGATTCTTTGAGGTAGGCACTTAGAGCTATAAACTTCCCTCTGAGGACAGCTTTCAGCATGTCCCAGAGCTTTTGTTGTGTTGTATTGTCCTTTTCATTTAGTTCCAGGAATACTTTTATTTCTTTTTTAATTTCTCTTTTGACCCGTTCATCATTCAGGAGTGTGTTGTTTAATCTCCATGTGTTCATGTGGTGATTAGGGTCCCTTCGGGTGTTGAGTGTAAGCTTTATTGCATTGTGGTCTGATAGGATGCATGGAATTATTTCAGTCTTTTTTGTATTTGTTGAGGTTTGTTTTGTGTCCCCAGTACATGGTTGATTTTGGAGAAGGTTTCATGGGGCACTGAATAGAAAGTATGTCGTTTGGTGCTTGGGTGGAATATTCAGTAGGTGTCTGTTAGGTCCATTTGATATATGGTATTGTTTAATTCACATGTCTCTCTGTTAACTCTCTGCCCTGTTGACCTATCTAATGGATACAGTGGGGTATTGATGTCCCCTACTATTAATGAGTTGGGATTAATCTGGGTCTTAAAGGTATGTAGAATTGTTTTTATGAAGTTGAGTGCACCAGAGTTTGGTGAATATATGTTCATATGTAATATCTCCTTGGTTTATTGTTCCTTTGATCAGAATTAAGTGGCCCTCTTTATCTCTTCTTATTAGTTTTAGTTTAAAGTCTTATTTTGTCAGATATTAGAATTGCAATGCCTGCTTTTTTCTTAGTACCGTTCGCTTGGTATATTTTTTTCCATCCTTTTGCCTTAAGATAGTGCCTGTGTCTGAAAGTGAGATGAGTTTCTTGCAGACAATAAAAAGATGGCTTTTGTTTCTTTGGTTTTTTTTTTTTTTTTTTTTTTTTTGGTGTCTTTGAGACAGGGTCTCCTTGTAGCCCCAGCTGTCCTGGATTGATTATGGAGACTGATATGCCTCCCTCTGCCTCCCAAGTGCTGGGATTAATCCATTCACCCAGTCTGTGTCTTTTGACTGAGGAGTTCAGCCCATTAGTATTTAAAGTTATTAATGAAAGATATGTATTGAATCCTGTCATTTTTATTTCTGTTCACATTCTTGATATGGCTGTACTTTTCCACAGTTATACCTTAATTGGATTTCTTTCCACAACCCCTTGGGTATAGTCATTCCTTTCTTCAGCTCTATGTAGTGCTTCCAGAACTCTCTGAAGGGCTTGTTTTTTGGACATGAATTCCTTCAGCCTATTTATGTCATGGAAAATTTTTCTTTCCCCTTGGACTATAATAGACATTTTGGCTGGATATAGTAACATAGGTTGGCATCTGTGGTCATTTAAAACTGGGACTACTTGGTCCAGGCTCTTCTGGCTTTCATAGTTTGCACTGAAAAGTCAGCTGTAATCCTAATGGTTTTCTTTTATATGTGACTTGTTTCTCTTTTGCAGCTTTTGGTATTGTCTCTTTGTTTTGTACATTTAGTGTTTTTACTATGAAGTGCTGTGAAGAGTTTGTTTTCCTGTCTTGTCTGGTGTTCTATATGCATCTTGTATTTGTATGGGGATGTCTTTCTTTAATTTTGGGAAATTTTCTTTCACAATTCTGTTGAAGATCTGGTCCATGCCATTATCTTGGGATTCTTCCCCTACCTGTATGCCTATGATTTGTAAATTTGTTCTTTTTATGGTGTCACAATTCCTGCATATTCCATTCTTGTGCTTTCTTAAATTTTTCATAACCTTTGCTTGAGTGGTCTAGTTCGTCCACTTTATCTTCCAGTCTTGATACTCTGTTTTCCATTTCATTCATCCTATTGGTGAGGCTTTCTCCTGTCATTTCTAATTGGCTCACTGAGTGTTTCACTTCCTTCTTCATTTTGCCCTGAGTAGTCTTCAATATTTCTAGCTCTTTTCTGAATTTATTCAGAAGCTTCTCTCTATCTTCCTTCAGTTCTTTGATTTCTTTGTGTGTTCTTTAAATTCACTGAATCCTTTTATCATGTTTATAATTGTTCTTTTGAGTTCCATGTCTTGTATTATCTCTAGAGAGTTCTCATTGTACTCCTGTAGAGAAGTATTGGTATTTTGTGGGGATAAGTTATTTTGGTTTTTCATGTTATTATTTTTTCTCTGTCATTTTGACATGTGTATTTGTTTTGTAGTTTCTGATTCTTGTGTGAGATTGAAGCATTCGCATTTATGTCTGCTTCTTTTTGTAAACTTTATGTGCCTTTGTGGTTTACTTTTTGGGCATGAAAATCTGGTTCATCGAAGGTTCCGGTTCTCTCTTCTGAATTTATATTTGCAGTGGCCGGATTGCTTTAGTCTTCAGGAATTCCCACAGTGGCCCAAGTCAGATGAGGATCAGATGCTCTCTGGCTTTCTCCTAAGGTCTGGATCCCTCCAGGAAAGATGTCCTCCTCCGAATTTGGGGTTTGGACTGGCCTGGGAGCTGCGCCCAGGGAAGATACTGGTCTCAGGCAGCTGGTGGCCATCCTATCCAGAGATGCAAAGGGAGTTGGGGGTGGGAAGAGGCCCCAAGGGCTCCTGGTGAGTGCCAGGAGGAACTGGGTTGGTCTGGATGCAAAGGATTAGGATGCTGAGAGGTCAGCCCTGGTGTCCAGGAAAGAGGCTGGTGGGTTGTGCAGCCCAGGGAAGAAGGGGGAGATGAAGGTGGGACCAGGCCCACAGGGCTCCTGGGATAGAGGTTGCCTGGTTGTGCAACCCAGGGAAGTAGAGGGAGGTGAGGGTGGGACCAGGCCTAGAGGGCTCCTGGACCTTGAGAAGGAAGTGGCTTGGTCTGGATGCAAAGGATCAGGAAGCAGTGGTGATACCCCTGGTGCCTGGCAAGACAAGGAATGGAACAGTACCCAGGCTAGGAGGAGAGTCCGGCCGGGAGATGGGAGGGTGAATGAGGCTGGGGAGGTCAAGGCTCAGCGGGTCCCATCCACTTGCCCAGGAGAGAGGCTGGTGGGTTGTGCAGGCCCAGGCAAGCAGAGGAAGGTGAGGACGGAACTAGGCCCATAGGGCTCCTGGGGTCCCTGAGAAGGAACTGGGTTCGTTTGAGTGTGAGGGATCAGGAAGCAGTGATAGTTCCAAGCCGAGGGGTCAGCCCCAGTGTTCAGGAAAGAGGCTGGCAGGTTCAGCATCCCAGGGAAGCAGAAGGAGGTGAGGGCGGGACCAGGCCCAGAGAGCTCCCTGGAGAGAGGCGCGTGGGTTATGCAGCCCAGGGAAGCAGAGGGAGATGAGGGCGGGACTAGGCCCAGAGGGCTCCTGGGGACCGTGAAAAGGAACTGGGCTCGTCTGGATGCAAGGTGAAAAGGAACTGGGTTCATCTGGATGCAAGGTATCAGGAAACAGTGGTGGCTCTGGGGGCGAGAGGTCAGCCTCAGTGTCCAGGAAAGGGGCTAGGGGGTTGTACAGCCCAGGGAAGCAGAGGGAGGTGATGGCCGCCGAGGCCCAGAGGGCTCCGGAGAGAGGCTTCCGGGATGTGCAGCCCAGGGAAACAAAGGGAGGTCGATAATCCAGATCTTTATACAGACTTAAATAGGGCAAGGTAAACAATTCCCAAAGAAGATTCTGGCAGCAAATCATGGTTGATCTGATTCTCCAGGGCATATGGTTAAATGTTGTGTGTATTGTAGAAATGTGTATTTATGACTGTGGACAATTACTTTCAGGAAAGTATTAAATATTCCATCTAAAAAATAACAGATATATAGAGATTAGAAACGCATGTGCAAACATCTTAATGTCAATTGCATTAAAAATGAATTTTTCTATATGAAACTGTGTATTTTAATAATGAAATGGAGATCTTTTTTAAAAGTTAAAAGCCTCGTTTAATTTTATGTCTTATAGGGTTTGTACTGAGTACAATATTGTATAACTGTAATAATTCAACTGTAAACCTAAAAATTACAGCCAATTTTGAAAGAGATACATTTTAGCTCAGGAAATTGTTATTGAAAATGTCAATGCTGTTGTAATGAAATGCTTTTTCTAAGTATGTGGTTAATAAATAAATAATTAAAAAAAAAAACTAGATAGACTTTCTTCATTGGTTTAGCCACTGATAAGTTGCCCGTGCCCCAGGAAGTAAGTCCTGCCCAGGCCTATGCAAGCAACCCTAATGTAACTTAGTAGGTCACACACTCAAAAAAGATGTGAAAGTAGGAAAGGGATGTGTTGGGAAGAAGGATTTCAGTGGGAGGAGGGGAAATGACGCATTGTAATAGGGGTAGAAGTAACTGAAATTTGTTATATGCATGTATGAAACTGTCAAATATAAATAACTTGAAAAATAACTAGACAAAACAAATAGGAGGGATAAAGATAAAAGGTGCTAGGTGAATCAAAGCTCCATTCTCAAAATGAGGATCTTTGCCAGAGATGCATCCTTGAAACTGGGGCTGCCTGGAAGTTGTATTTAGGATGAGGTACTGGAATGCTAAGGTGCTTACCAAGTGTTCTCTTTACTGTATCTGATTAGTTAGCTCCCTTCTTTTGTTTTTCAGGGCCCATTCCAGTATAGCTCCCTCCACAGAGGGCTACAGAGCATTGATGATCCTTTGAGCCCCAAGACTTATTTTCTTTCATGCTGTGTTCATTAAACAACTAAATGGTAATTGCAAGAATGTAACTGATTCCGTATTCATTACAGTTATATTTAAAACTCCACAGGCTCAGGAACTTTGGTTGCTTCATTTATCTTGGCACACCGCTGGGTGTGTAGTAGGTATTCAAATTTAGAAAAATAGCAGGACTGAATACACATTAAAAAAATGCCTACTACAAGATTCTCTGACAAGAATACTCTTCCTTGTCCCTGCTTCCTCCTCCTCTATATGATGGTTTTACTTTATCAGTTATTTCTGGGATTTATTTTTTCATGTTGTTCTTCCATCTTGGAGTTAGGACTGGGAACCTCTTCTCAGCTCTCAGGTGTCACTTAGTGTCCCTGATGCTGTGCTTGTTATTAGGGTAAGTAAGTGGGCACATTCTTTCAGGAGCTGCCAGCTCTTCAAGGAGAGAAGCCACATTTATCTCTGTATACTTTTGTTTCCTCTGCTTAACACATGGGATTTGCACACAGTTGATACCTACTTTTTTCAACAACTGAAGAATGCACCCTTTGATTCCGTGACCTTAGAAGCATGGTAGCTGCTACAAATGCCTATGACTGTGATAGAGAGCTAAGGGGCCAGTTTTCACTTGTTATGTTGTTATTTTTTAATGAACTGTCCTGCTTTGGGGTGATTTGTGTTCCTCATTAGTGGAAGCTTTTAGGTGTGAGCCCAAAGACTGTATGTCAGGGACATTGTTGGTGAAGTATATCATGAACTGTTTTGTGACTTGTTAAGGTTTGTCACAAGACCAGTGGAGATGGGGTCATGTGCATTCCCTTACCTTTGGCTCTGAAGAAAGGCCCACGTGCTGTCATGATCAGAAGCATTTCTTATCCTCTGCCATCAAATTATCCTAGTGTGTGTGTGTGTGTGTGTGTGTGTGTGTGTGTGTGTGTGTAGGTACGCATAAACACACATACAGAACTGGTTATTATAGAAGGTCCTTTATTAGACAGCAATACAGAGGATAAGGTTTTCAATGTGCCAGATTTTTCTCTAGGTAGGCCCCATTTTGTTGTAATTGACTTTCTAGGAATTTGCTCGTGCTGGTTACTGAATTATAACTGAGCAGCAAAATTGGTGCAGTAGATTTACTTTTGCAAATTATCAACTGTGCAAATATGTCAGGAGAAGCAAAAAGAGTATTAAGATTATTAAGACAATGGTTATAGCACAGTGTCTAAGTAGGTTTTTGGAATTCAGAGTCTCAGTTCTTCCTATAGAAACTATGTGAGTTTGGATAAATTTTTAAGTCCCAAGTGTAAAATGGGGACATAATGGTAGAACCAAACTTAAGAGAGTGATTGTCAGGTTCAAATAGGTAAGGTAAGTTAAAGATAGAGTACCTAGGATATATGCTAAGCATTTGTGTTACTTTACCTATAGTCATATATAATTTTCTGGATGATAAAATGAAGATTTCTTGCCACAAAAATGGTGTCCTCTGAATATAGGTGAGATGCTCACACTTTGCTTGTCTTTACAAACAGGTTCATCCTAAATTTCACTATAAACAGGCTCATAACCCTGGCACAGATACTTCTTGTGTAGCTTTTTCCTATGATGGTAATGTCCTTGCCTCTCGTGGAGGTAGGTTAAAAGCTCTTTTTTCATGTGTTTCTGTGTATAAGATGATCTAACAAATGTCATGCCAATATCCTAGTGCTTTGTAAAGTTAGCTGTACTTTTGTTAATGTACCTGTGCCAATCTGATTTTTTTTTTTAAAGTCCTTTTGGAGAAAGGGTCTCCCTGTAATCCCAGCTGGCTTGGAACTCATTATGTAGACCAGGCTGGCCTAGATCTCATAGAATTCCCCCTGCCTCTGTCTCCTGAGTGATGGGATTAAAAGTGACAGGATTAAAGGTATATACCACCGTGACCAGTCCGATTTTTTAAATTAAAATGTGTTTCAACTTGGAAACTTTGTCTGAATCAAAACTTTCCATTTAGGCTGGTGAGATGACTCAGTAGATAAATGTGTTTGCTGCCAGGCCTGACAACCTACATTCAATTCCTGGAGCTCTCATAATAGCAGGAGAGAACCAGCTCCATAAAGTTGTCCTTTGACCTTTATACATGAGATCTTTGTGCGCACGTGTACACACACACTCACATACCCCAAACAAATAAATGTAAAAAAAAGTTACCAAGCAAAATTTAGACATTATGTACTTTTTTCTTAAGTTTTTATTTTAGCTTCCAATTTCATAGATGTTTGCAGTCTTCATGAATGACTGCCTTTGGAATCTTGAAAATGATCATCTGCATTCTTTTCTTCTCTGTGTATATGTGCGCAGGGTCAGGCCCAGGGCCCAACAATGGTAAGCAAGCAGCCTGTCACTGAGCTCCATCCCTGGGCCTTGGTTTCTTTGAGCCAGGGTCTTACTAAGTAGCTCAAGCTTGCACTTGCTATATAGCCTAACATGGCCTCAAACTTTTGGTTCTCTTGCAGATGTCTACTAGCATGCCCAGCTACATTCCTTTAATTTTTTTTCTCTATCATTTTATAATTCTTTGCCTGGTCTTTAAAAATCCTGCTTGTTGACTGTTGATTTTTTTCTTCAAGTTTAAACACTTAATACAATTCATTTGTTTCATTTTGTTTTTAAAGCTGTGTATCTAGCTGCTGTATTTATTTTGTATTGTTGTAAGTTTATGTGTACTCATGGTTGGATGTGGGTTCTTTCTGTTTTTGGTTTTGGTTTTTTTCCTCCCACATTATTCTCACATGGGGTAGGCTGTATGATGGACAATATTTGGGCAGCCTATGAACCATGTATTATGGGGTGTGGCTGGGGATTCTTCTTGTAGATTTATCTGTGACAATATGGTAACATTCCAAAAGTGAATTTTATGAAATTCTCACAGTACAAAGCTGTAAGTTCAACTAGTTATAGATTACTGTGCCTGCCAAAAGTTGGGTTTCCCTTGGGAAAGAGGGGGATTTTATTAACTCTACACTCACCTCACATATGATCCTGATTCCTTATTGGGCCCAAAGGGCTCAGGCTGGTCTCAGGCTGTGGGCCCTGAAGAGAAAGAACAGCAAAGACATTACTTATGTCGCCTTGACTTTTGTTCTGGTCAGGAATTTGTTAGTAAACCTATAGAAGTACAAAAAAAAATTATTAAAAGAATATTTCTTACTCTTCAACTTGAAAAAGTAATATCTCTCTCAGCAATAATGAGGACTAATAATCCCAACTAGCATCACACTGGAGGACAAAGGATAACATGGTCACTCTCATTAATGTTGGTGGGTTGCTCTACCCACACACTGATGGGGAAAGAATCTGTTGTGAGTTGAATTATTTTAAGTCCTATTGGTTCTTAAATTGAGATCTTCCCAAAAAGTCAGGTTATATATATGAAAACATACCACTGGAGAACTGCCATCTGCTTTAAAGTAATGCTTTGGAGTAGGTCCTCCAGGGTTCCTTCCAGCCTACAGATGCTAATCAATCTGGAAAGTAATTCTGGAAGACTGGCTTATTATCATATAACTGTATTCTATTCTTACAACTATTACTGCTTTTTCAAGCTCCCCGAACAGTTTAAAAGAAAATGTGCTTATGTGCACCTGGGCTACCCTTCATCCTCCTTCTTCCCTCCCTCTTTGCCCCTCCATCTTTCTTCTTGCTCCCCTTTTCCCACTCTCCTTTCCTTACTGTTCTGTGTTACGTTTAGCAAACTAAAACTTGAAGTGAGTTTATTTGCACAAAATTCACTTGTCTTTTTTTTTAATTTCTTTATCAGGTGATGATACATTAAAATTATGGGATGTCCGACAATTTAATAAGCCATTATTTTCAGCCTCAGGTCTTCCCACCATGTTCCCGATGTAAGTGACATTTTTAATATTTGACTAGCATAAGAGAGTAGAAAATAAATTTCTTTAATGTTAATTTACATAAAGCATTTAAAATCTTCTAGGAAAGATCTTGAGAAGGATCTGCTTTATCTTTTTTCACATTACTAATTGTTTTGAGGTTGAATGATGTCTGTGTGTGATTATCTACATGTTTGTGTATGTATATGTTATGTGCACATAGAAGTCACATGTTTGTGTATGTGTATGATATATGCACACAGAGATCATGTGTTTGTGTATCTGTATGCTATGTGCACACAGAAGTCTTTTAGTTATTCATACTGTCTTTTTCTAAATGGCCAAACACTATTGTCGCTATTCTCCTGTTGGGCAACTGAAGCTTTCAAAGATTATTCTGAGGCAGCTGAGGTGGGATTTAACCTCTAAGTCCTATAATTGGTGTCTAGGAAACGGTTTCTATTTTGGAAGAAGTGAAACTTCACATCTGTCTTAAATAATGAGCAGCAGGGCGAGTGTGAAGGCAATGGAAGCATCAAGTGAAAGGAGCTATGCAGGAGGGGCAACAGACACAAATCTAGGATCCAGGAGAGTGTGTTGAGCTGTTATGCCTCTTAAAATAATGCTAACTGCATAACTTCTTTGGATAATGCTTAATTTCTTCACAATTAGGTGGCCAGGCCTCTAATAATAAAAGGTGTGGAATTGGAAACATCAGTTTGTTTACAGCAGTGTGACTTGCATCTTTCATAGTGCTGGACTTGATGTGACTGAAGTAATCATTTGGAGGGGATAAGAGTGGTGGCAGCACAGGTAGTCTAAAAAGTGGCAAGAGCTGTCATAACTTCACCACATACTTCTGGAGACACTCTGTATTGAATTTTTCTCACATTCTTTTTACATTAAAACATGTCATAATGTGGAAGTTAAGAGCACAGATTCTGGAGTCTGACTGTCTATATTTCTATATTTGAATCCCAGATGTACCACATCTTTGTGTGATACTGGGCAAGGTTTATTTAACCTGTTTGCTTAGCTTTCTCATCAGTACAATGAGGATATCTACCTCAGAGCACTGTGAAAATTAAAGTTATTGAAGGTGGCTAACTCGTAAGGCCTATGTAAGAATTAGCTCTCGTGTGTTTGTGTGTGTGTGTGTGTGTGTGTGTGTGTGTGCGCGCACGCACGCACGCGTGTGTGCACTGTTGTTTGGTTTAGTTTTTTGAGTCAGGATCTTGCTATGTAGCTCTGGCTGTCCTGGAACTTGTTATATAGAGTAGGTGACCTTGATCTCACAGAGCTCTGCATGCCTCTCCCTCCCAAGTGCTGGGATTAAAGATGTGCCACCACACTTGACTGAATGTTTATGTATGTTTTTAAATCATTCATTATTGCTGTACTGTTGTGGGAATCATGAGCTTATACATGTGAACTCTTTTGTCTGTAGGACCGACTGTTGTTTCAGTCCTGACGATAAACTCATAGTCACTGGTACCTCTGTTCAAAGGGGATGTGGCAATGGCAAACTTGTCTTCTTTGAGCGCAGGACATTCCAAAGGGTATATGAAATAGACATCACAGATGCGGTATGTATCATCTTTTTCTTCCCAGTCTTGAGAAAGTTTTTAATGGAACATAAGCGCCATTAAAATAGGGTGGTAGTCTCTTTTTTCTCCAACACAAGAATTTGTCAGTACATTGCAGATTGGCTGACCTACTTTATCCCTCCCTTCAACCCAGTATTTCCTATAGGCTCAGACTTTAGTCAGAATTTCAGGTGGGCGTGCATTGCTTTTCCCTCTGCCACCCAAACTGAGGAAGGATGAAGCTGGTACTCATAGTACACAGAACAAGTGCCCCTCACTGTGGGTGTTTCGGGGAAAATGATAGAAGTTATGCCCTCAGAGAGAATGACGTTTATCATTGTTTCTTAAACCTTTAAAACTTCGAAATAATTCTGCTTGTCAAAGTCAGAGTTGTATGGTAAGGTCGCTTTCCACTGACCCTAGTAGCTGTTAGTATTTGCAAGTTTAAAACATCTCATATTTAATTCTGATATCTTTTAAAAAAGACCTGGAATCTTTAGTTTTCTATTCACATTTGTAAGAACTAGTATTGAATACTAGTATTCATGTGTTCATTCACTCATGTATCCTGAAACTGGAGCTTCCAAGAAGGTTCCAAGAAGAAAATTTGCATTCTTCTAAAGTGTATGATGTTATTTAGATGGTAAAGCAAATCACTGTAATTTTCTGACTATGAAACAAGCCTCTTGGTGTGTCCATGTAAATTTTCTTCGGCTCACTGTCAGATCCTTTAGTAATGTCCTGTGTCTCAACAGTGCTCGTGTGCAGCTTTCTCCAGTTGTTTCAGCTCTTTGTAAACAGTTGAGACATATTATACACTTAAGTGATTCAGACAGTTGAACAACTGTTGTTAAGTCACCAGTACAAAGCTCTTGTCTCTAATGTCTAGTATTACTTTGGAGTCTTAATTTGTAGGTCCCAAATTTGAAACCATGTTATAGTTTGAATATTACAGAAAATGTGAATTAGTGATGAGACAGGTTCTAGATGTGCCCTCGAGTTTTATAGATTCTAGTACCATGACATAATTTGAAATGTGCCAGCACTTGCGATATTTTTTGGAGGGGGTTGTCGTATTGAAGAACCAACTATAAAATACTAGAATCAAAGAAAAATAATTGACTATCAGCTTTAGTTGCAAAAGTAAAATGACTATAGCTGGTTGTTCCAGAAGTCAGCTGTGCTCTGCTGTACCTCACAATGACTGCAGATCGTCAGGATTGTTCATTAAAAAGTAATTCATTATTTTTATTTTATGCATATGAGTGTATTGTCTGCATATATGTAAGTGCACCCATGTCATGCACTGCCCTCGGAGTGCTTCAGATCCCCTGGAAAGCTTGGTTTACAAGAGACCCTATCCTGTCTGAAAAAGAAAGAAACACACACACACACACACACACACCTTTAATAAATAAAGCAGATTTTAGAAGAAAAACAGTGAAATCTGTTGTTGATCCGCGAGACTGAAGTATGTGCCAGATTTTTAGGTTATAGGTACTTACTATAGATGGGTAAATGAGTTTGGTGCATAAGAAAAAGTGGGTATGGTTTGAAGGGAAGAATTTATAGTTCATAGATGAAATGCTGGTTGCTGGTGTGTTTGATTAAGTGAAGGGTATAGACGATAGAAAAGATTTCCCTTAAGTAATAGCACATAAGAGGGCTGAGCAGGCCAAAAAAAAAAAAAAAAAAAAAGTAACAAAGGAAAAGGCCCATTAAATAGAGTGTTCAATACATCAAATCATTTTAGAAAGACCAGAAACAGATTTTCAGTTCCATTTGAATAGATGGATGAAGAGAGAACTTGAGACAGGGACAAAACCACACACCTTAAGGAGGCCTTTTAAAGTCATTGATTTAGTGGTGATCTTGAGGGGGTTTGTTGTTAACATCAAACAGCATAGTTTTCTGTTTATATAATAGAATGTTAGGTTAAAGGGACTTTAAACTGCCCTTTTGACCTATTGCCTTAAGTTTTAAGTCTTCTTGGAATGTAAGAAAATAAACACATCCCTTGGAATAAAGAATGAATACTTTGCTAGAAGAGCCAAAAGGTGTGGGGGACCACTTATTTTATTATATGGTGGTTTTTGGCATTAAAAACTAAAATGGTCAGCATTCCTTTAGGCACTCAATGAGTCAGTATAGTAAGGTACGTACCACTTGTGTTGAGTTTTGATTTGCATAAAAGGCAGTATCAGATATTAGCACTAACAGTTGTTAGGGCACAGGCAGTGGCACTTTATGATTACCCTAGATGTGTCCCTTTACCTTTGTGATATGATTGGTTTTACTCTTCCAGTACTGTATGCTAAAACAGAATAAACTCTTAACTACTTATAGCCTAGAACAGGAAGCATAACATACAATGTGGACCCAAACATTTCTAATCTATGTAATTAATATCCTGTCAACTAAAATGTACTCAATAATCTTTATCCAAAAATCGCTTTTTAATATATAACAAATGCAGGGCCAGCCAGATGACTCAGTGATCAGAGCATGTGTCACACAGGCCTGACCACCTGAGTTCAATGGAAAGAGAGAACCAACTCCACAGAGTTGTCTTCTGACCGCCACATGTGCTAGTGTCCTTCCCCCATACACACACACACACACACACACACACACACACACACACATGCACGCACGCACGCACGCGCTCACGACGTGCATACACACACACAAAATAACAAAATATAACAAGTGTATTTTCTATGTTTAGTGTTTAGGCAAATATTTGAAAAGCTTACTTCAGTTCTGTTACCTGCATTGTCATAGTGTGAGTACTTTCCTGTCCTTGTGACTTAACTAGTATGCTTGGCCCATTTCTAAGGGGAACTCCAGAATATAACTTAAAACTTGAATCTGTGGTTGTTTGTTTTTGATACAGGCTGCCACTATGTTAGCCCAGTCTGTCTTGGAACTTGCTGTGGAGCCTAGAGGATGGCTTTGAACTCTGGATCCTTCTGCCTCAGCCTTTGAGTGCTGGGATCACAGGTATTCATCACCAGGCCTGACATAACTAGAATTTTGAGTTTGCAAACTCATTTTTGTTTTCATGTACATAGTACCTTAATGTTTATTAGATATTGTGCAAAAGGCTTTTTGGAAAATTTAATAGGCAAAAAGAATGAATAAAGTAAAATCTTATGACATCAGATGACATCATCCTTATTCAGTTATACCACCATACTTCCACTTTTACTTTTTAAATTATTATTTTTATTTATTTTATGTGTATGACATCAGATGACATCATCCTTATTCAGTTATACCACCATACTTCCACTTTTACTTTTTAAATTATTATTTTTATTTATTTTATGTGTATGAGTGTATTGCCTACACCTGTGTTGTGCAGTGCTCTCGGAGGTCAGAAGAAGGCATTGAATTCCCCTGAAACTGGAGTTACAGATCGTTGTTAGCCACCATGTAGGTGCTGGGAATCAAACCCAGGTCCTCTACAAGAGCAGTTATTGCTCTTGACTGTTGAACCATCTCTCCAGCCCCTGACTTTTACTTTTTTAACCCAAGCTTGGTTAATAACATTGTTTTTGACCTATATTAAGATGTAGGCGCTTCATCTCATTCACATCTGGAACTGGTTTAGAAGGGATAGCTGACCTTCCCAGGGGTAAAGTGGAAAATGGTGGAAAGGAAAAACACAAGTTTCTCAGATGAGCCTTACTTCTTTTTGAATTTGTTTCTTTGCTTAGGTATCCCGGTGAGGGATCTCTGTGTTTGTTTGTTTTTTATAAAGAACAAAATGAGGACAGAAAAGAAATAAAGGACTAAACTTTGGTTTAGAAATGCAACCCCAGCATCTAGTACAACTGATGTGGATAGTCTTCAGGGGTCGGGGGTTGGGAGTTGAGGAGGGAGTTGCTGGATATTTTCAACTATACTGTCTTGGATATGTCAAGGTTGATTGGAAAACTGCACTAACATAAGAAACATAAAGATGTTTCAGGAAAGAAAAGTTAGGTTGATTGGAAAACTGCACTAACATAAGAAACGTAAAGATGTTTCAGGAAAGAAAAGTTCATTTGTGATTAGCTAGAGAGTATTAAATTTTAGGAAGGAAACTTTTTTTAACCAGCAAAGAGAATAACCAAAAAGAACACAGTTATCTCAGATTTTCACTTTTTTTCTGCCACTGCTTGTTCTCCAGAACACCCTCTTCCTATGAGAAATGAAATTTAGATCATACACACTCATTCATATTCCTGGAAAAAAAGGAAAGCTTAGAATGTCTGAATAGTATATGCCTTCTGTGGGTTTGAAATCCTGTAGCTTTTTATATGGAGCTGAGTCTGTGGCTTGAGAAGCTATATATTCTGAACCTGCTTTGCTGAAACTTTATATTTTCCTTTCCCTAAGTGGAGGAAGGTAAAATAAACATAATAGTGTTTCTATGTTATTAACTCTGGCCTTCCCTCAAACAGGAAGTACTTGAATTTTTTTCTGCAATGGGACAAGATTGATTTATTGGCTTTCTTAGTGACCACTGGTTTTAGTACCGCCTCTGATTTTCATGAGTATTAGGTGAAATATACATGATCACTGTTAAAATTATGTTTACGTGAAGTTCATATACTTAACTAAAAGAAAGGAAAAAGTTTTTATTTAAGGTCTGTCTGATAATACAAATAGTCAGCTACATCGACTGAGGGAAAAGTAAGCTCCGTAATTGCATTTTGTAGAACAAAGAGATAGGCATGGCGGCTCACGCTGAAATCCTGGCACTGGGGAGGCTAAGGCATGAGGATCACTGAGTTTGAGGCCACCTGGGCTAACTGCCTAAGCTGCAGAATGAGACCCCGTCTCAATAAAAATAAAATAAAATAAAATACCACAAACAAAACCCAAAAATATTTCTTTTGAAAAACAAATGTTTTCTAAGAAAATACTGGCTGTTTATTTAATTGTGTGAGTTTCTGAAGAGAACTTGAATTCACATTATTTTTTCTTTAGAAGATCTATTTTTTCATCGATACATTTCATTGAGAATAATAACTTTTTTGTATATTAATTCTATTTTTCTTATTAAAAAAGAGCACATATAAAATCTTGGAAATTGGTGAAGATAGAAAAGATCATGAAGGAAGTAAATGCATGTCTACTCACACTACCCATAGATTCCAAATGTGGCATTGAAATTAGTAAGTTTGATGTTCAGGAAAATCGATGTACGTGTTAATGTAAGTGTATAAAATGATAATATAAAATAAAAGTATTACACATAAATATGTTTAACATCTAATTATGCATAGCAGTGTTACCACTTTTATTTCACATGTGTTCTTATTAGGGAAGAATATTGATTTTTTAAGTCCAAAGAGATTGAAGAGAAAGAATAAATGATATAAAAGAGCTATAAAATAAAAGACCCTTCATGAAGCTGGCTATTCACCTTAATTTATAAGTCATGACTGTTCAGTCTGTAGTCAGCCTCTATTATTTATATGTGTGGAGGAGAGCAAAAAGATAATTCAAATTAATGGATATTCCAGAAGTAATGCAGAATTGCTTTGGAATGCATCTTTGTTCTTGCATTTGAATACAGATATATCTGATCTGGGAATTAACCAAACAGATTACTGAAGCTATGCATGTGAAAGCTTGTCTCTGAAGGAGCAGAGTCTGTTCCGTGTAGCAAAGGAAGAACAGATGGATTCCTCTGCTCCTTACTGATATAAAGCCCCAGTTGAGGTAGAATTTTCTTCCTTGCAAGTTTTATTTAAGTGCAAGAGTAGTAACTTTGGCCAATCAGGACCATACAAGTAGCACATAGAGAAAACTTAAACTATCAACGGTGCCAATGGTAACAGAAAAGAAACTTTAAAGACTGTTATTTGGCATTTATCTGCCGTCTCAAATATAGTAAAACCTTCTTAATGCAAAACACAAGGAGATGGAAAAAAGTGGGCTTTGAATTAACTAGCTTTCCATTATCTGACTTTTATTACAGAGCAATCAGGCAGCTGGTTGCCTAGAGAATAGCATTTGCTTTGAATTTATGTATTATTTTGAATCAAGTCATTTTACTGTAATTCACTTTTTTGGAGTATTAAGCAATGTAGATCCTAGGAGGAGCCTCTTGGCATATTTGTATGTAATAAATTATGTGTATTTGCCCACAGCCAAAGGATAGTACAGTTTACTTAACAGAAAGGCAAGTTGTAAGAGCTTGTTTCCTGGTGTTCCAAGATGTGTGAATATTTGATAAAGAACCTGAGAGTAAGTAGACAGTGTTGGAGTTTAGTCTAATCTGCCACTATAGCATGCATGGCATTTACTTTTCAGGGTCAACCTGTAACTTTTATCGTGGCTCTTAGGCCAGTGTTTCATAGTGGTCAGTCAGTACTACTTTTTCTAGGAGCAGTTTTTAAAAATATTTTTATTGAGTTTTTGTGCATTTCATATAATGCATCTTAATAAAATTTAGACCCCCTCCCTGCCCTCCAAAGGTCCCCCTCCCCCACCACATCTCAAGTATTCTGTCATGTATGTTAAGTCCTATCCTGTCAAGCATTTCTACCCAGGTGTCCATCAGTGCAAGTTCATTCACTGGAGTCTAGTCAGCTTATCTAGAGTCACTCCCTTAAAGAAGATCTCCTCTCCCTCAACCTACAGTAATCATTTGCCAATAGTTCCTTGTCTAGGATTAGGGCCTGCTGCCCATTTCCCTAGTTCTTTGCTGGGTTTTTGTCTGATTTAGTTGGCATAGGTCTTGTGCATGCTGTCAGCATTGCTGCAAGTTCATATGAACAAGTTTCCTGTGGCCTGAAAGCCTGTTTCCTTATGTTCATGCACCAACCCTGGCCCTTACAATTTTTCTGCCCCCCTCTTTCACAATGGTCCCCTATCTGTAGGTGGGTGAGATTTAATATAGGAGTCCTACCAGAGACACACACTCTGCGGTCTCTTATTCTCTAAAACTTAGAGCCAGTTGTGGCCTTCTGCATACATCTCTCTCTATTGTATGAGGAAGCTTCGCTAGTGACAGTTGAGGGATGTATTAGTATTCTCTCTATACCTTGTTCCATTCTTTTCCATCAGCCTTAGGTTCCACTTAGGACTGGACATCGCTCAGACCTATATTCTCTGTGTGTGACCAGTTGTGGAACTCTGTACTAGCTTCCATCTATTGCAAAAAGAAGCTTCTTTGATTAATGTTACATAGTACATTTGTCTGTAAATATAAGGATCCATATTTAGCATACAGTAAGAAATTTCATTTGTCTAGGGATATGACAGAGATAGGGTTTTCTCTAGGATCTGTGATCTCTCCAGCCATGTGTATTTGGCTATATTTATAGTGCCACCAATGAGCTCCCTCCCATTGAGAGGGCTTTAAGTCCAATTAGGTAGCTGTTGATTTCCCCCTTGATAACAGTGCCACTATTGTACCAATAGTAGTTTGCTGTGCCAATGATTGTGGTTATTAGGCTTTAGTGATGAGCTGGACTGTTGATTGATTTTCTCCCTTAGCAACTTGCATAGTGTGAGAGCTACTGTTTAGAGAGAAGGCTTCTAGGTCAGTTCTACCTCCATTGTAGGAACAGTTTTTAATCACTGATCTTTGGTAGTAGGACTTAGTGAAAACCAGCGTTTTGTTTTTGCCCCCTTCATAATATGGAGGATATGGCCATTATGAAGTCATTAAACCCTTTCTTGAGATTTCCTGAACCAAGCAGCATACATACATAATTTATACATAACTGAAACTTAGCTTGAGTCGCATGCTGAGGTAGCCTTATAATGTTCAATAAGTATCAGTAAAGCTTGAGGAAATGACCCCTTTGTTCTCATTGAACCTGAAGGTATCATGCTGTTGAAGGTTCCATTACAGTAGTACTCAGGAATTAAAGAATGTCTCTCTGTAGGCACATGAACATGTAAAGAAAAGAAACCATTGATTTCCTTGGAGTTTAATGATATCTGCCTTATTAAACTCTTAAAATGTTTTAGGAAGGGAAGATAATAGGTTTAGTACTGATTCTGGTGTATTATTTAAACAATTTTTATACAATGAAATTCACCTTCCTCTGCAGAGTATATAGTTCAGTGTTTTTTAAAGACACATTGTTGTAGAGCACAATGCTCCAAGCATAACAGCATCCTCTTCATCAGAACGGCTGTGACTACTTGTAAGAGACCCCAAGAATAGGCTTGTTGACTGCCAAAGTTCCTTCATAGAAATAGGGGTTGGGGAGGATCATTGGACCCTCACCTGAGATTCTAGCCACCCACTCCTGCACCTCCAGCCATTTGTATGTAATTCTGCCTTAGTTGCAGGTAACTTCATGGTCTTGGGATGTGTTAGAGCATATAAACTATGGACAGTTAACTGGAGGAGGGACTCCTATCTATTCAGCTTTGGGGAAGTTATCTTCCATGCTGAGGTGAGACTTCTGGTGGTCCAGCTGGTTTGGGGTCACTCACACTCCTATAAGTAAACCCTCAATCATGCTTTGTAAGTAAGCCCAATAAATTCACTGGTTTGACAAGTCAAACTTGATGGAACTGTACTTTGGTTTGCCATTGGGGCCTTTACAGAGGGGGCAGACATTTGTTTATTTCTTCCTAGTGAAGGAATTCTTGCCCCATATGTAGATTTATGCAGCCACCACTACCAGTGCAATCAAGATGCAGAACAATCTCACCAACTCCCCCAAACCTCATTTTCCTTATCCTTCCATATCCCTGTCTATATCCCTCTCCTGGTTCCCCACTCCTAATCCTTGGCATTCACTTATTTCTCTTTATCACTACTGTGTTCTTTTTAAAGAATGTCATAAAAGCGGATTCATCCAACGTGCAACCTTTTGAGACTGGCTTCTTTCAACAGAATGCCTTTGGATATTAATCCAGATTGTTATGTGTATTCATAGCTTGGACCACAATTAAAGAATATTTTAATCTCAATTTTTAAACTAGATAAAGCTTCCATAGGCATTTCATATGTGGACTTCTGTAGAGAAAATACCTAAGAATAGGATTCCGGGGTCATATGCTTGGTATATGTTTATTTTTATAAGAGACTGCCAAACTATTTTTCAGAGCACCTGTACCCTTTTGTATCCTACCAGCAGTGTATGCATTTTCCAGATGTTCCTCATCCTTGCCCACACTGTGTATTGCCAGTATTTTTATGTTGTCTATTCTAATAGATGTGGACTAGTAGCTTATCATGACTATGACTTGCATTTCTATAATTGTAATGATGTTGAAGAGCTATGCACAGGCGTTTTTTTATCCTTTTGTCGTTTTTGGTGAAATAGCTTTTCAAGACTTTTTTTTTCCCTTTTAGAAATTATTTTCTTACTGTTAAGAGCTGTTTATTCTTTTTATATTAGACATACCAGGCTTTTGGTGGGCTATGTGCTTCGCAAATACTTTATTATAATCCGTTGCTTATTTTTATTTTATTTTTTCTTTTTCCCTTTTTAAATTATTATATGTGGGAGGGTATATATGTCACAGCACACGTGTGGATGCCTGAGGACAACAGAACAACTTCTCATGGGTTCTGGGTATCAAATTCAGGTTTTAGACTTGCATTACTGGGCATCAAATACCTTTTACCTGTTGAGCCCACCTTGCTAGCTCTCATTTTTCTTTTCTAATAATGTGTTTGAGAAAGCAAAAGTTTGAAATTTTGATGATGTCAAATCAAACACATCATTTTTTTTTCTTTTTCAGATTATACAATTGTGGTCATATCCAGGAACTACTTTACCAACCTCATTGCTCCTAGATTTTCCCATATTCTCTCTTTTAAAAGTTGTGTAGTTTTAAGTCTGTGACTCATTGTAAGTTAATTTTTATGCAGTAAAAGGTATAAGTTGAGGCAAGGCCAACACTAGGGTGAAAGTAAATGGTTAGTAGTGTGTTTTGTTTTGGTTTCTTTTTGCATTGCTGGGGTCTTTGCATGCTAGATACAAACTCTGCCACTTAGCTACATCCCTAGCTCCAAAATATCAGCCAAAAAGATAAATTCATACATTCCTGCAACATTATTTTTATTTTATGTGTATGAGTGTTTTGCCTACCTGTAAATGTACCACATGCTCCCTAGCAGGATATATTAAAACTACTGATTAGTGTTTAAGCCCAGTACTTACTAGTGTCAGTTTTCACAAGTAAATGTTTTCTACTTCCATTTCCAGTCCTTCAAAACCACCAAATAATATTTTTCCTCTAATTAAATAGAAACTTTTTATTCCCTTCTCTACATGAGTTTGTTTTACTTAACAGGTGTTTAAACTCATCTGTGTTTCTTTCTGTAGACAGGTTGGCTGTGAATGGCAAAGCCAGATGAGGAATCAGATACTAAATAACATAACCCTAAGGGAAAAACATAAGTATTCTATAAAATCACACAGACAGAAAGAGAGCACCTTGTTTTATAGATGTGTGAAGATGTTCAGAATCATACACTATTCTTGAAGTAATGTATAAGCAAACATTACAAATAATGACTAGTGCTTAGTCCTCTAACCCTAGTACCATATTGTGTTCACTGATGGGCCAGTGAAGGACTTGGTGTCTTGTAGAATTATCAGTGTTTTTCTTCCCCCAACCTGAATCTGATGAGTGGTCGTTGGTAACACATTTTCCAGCTGTTCTATCAGAACTGACAAATATAGTGTAGAAGACAAATAGTCTATAATTAACCTGTCTTAGGATAATGTTTTCCCTCTCTGAAGTGATAGATAATAGTATTGTAGGAAAAAGAGCTTTGAGACCTCCGAAGACTTAAATAAAAGAATATGATATTTAAAACATCTTTACTAGTACTGTTAGATGAATGATGCTTTTTTTAATGCCCTGTGTAGCTTATCTATACAAGGAGATTATTTTCTTCTGTTTCTGCTTCCCCTTCCCCTTCCTTTTCCTCTCCTGCTCCCTCCCCCCCTTCTTCCCTCCCAATGAGTTCCAAGATTTGATCACACTTGTATTCTTGTCTAGCAGTTAGAGATTTTGTAAGTTTTATGCATTTGTGTTTTGTTCAGATAAACAAAAGACTGGTGATTATTATTTCCTTTATGCCCATCTCTAAATATTGACAAGTAAAGAAAGGTAAAGGGTCTGGGTCTGTGTGAATTACGTTGGAAGAGATGGTATAGGTAATGCTTCCAAAACCCTTTCACAACCTGTTTCCTATGATAAATGGTAATGTGTGATATCCTAGATACTGCTTTTCTTTTCTGAAAGTGATTAGCCTGAGACTTCAGCGCCTCAGATACCATTCAGGTTTGAGGGACTTGGTGTCCTGGCACACCTGTAACCCATTTTGTGCCCATCAGTGGTAAGTTCTGCTGCTCTAAGTATCACCTGTCTAGGGCTTCTGATCTCTGAAGCTTGCAGGAAAATCATCCACCCATCACTCATTCTGTGGATTCTAGCTTCAGCCTCCTGTTGTTTCCTGCTCCCAGACTCTCATTAATAAAGTAATTAACACAGACTTTCTCCAGTTATTATTTGTACTTTGCTTTCATAATTTCTTCTCAAGTACCAGGATTAGAACAAACTAACATTTGGTGTTTTATATTAGATGAAGAAAATTGTATTTAATTTTCTTACCCAAGAGGCCTTCTATTTTCTCTGAGATCTTTTCTTGTGATGAAATTCTTTAAGCAAATTTATTATCAGGTACAGATGTGATTCATTTAGTGCCAAGGACAACTACCAGGTTCCAGATTTTTGCTGCTATAGTGGTTACCTTTTAGAGCACAGACTAAAAGTAAATTGATCTTAATAAATGTATTTTCCATGTGTTTGATGGGAATTAACTTGATAATTAGATGGAAAATTTAAAAAGCATAGTCCATGCATCTGTATCAGATATTTATGGCAGGTGCAGCACAAGACTCCCTTGCTTGTTTCTCCTGTACCAACTTCTACATTTATAAAAGTGCTCTGATGTTTTTCTTGTTGCTATCAGGCTTCTGTCTGGCTTATCAAGGAAAGAATTATTTGAGACAGAGAATGGAAAAAGATTTCCAGGAAAAATGACAATTGCTACAAGCCCATAGTAGAAATATCTTGTGATTGGAGTGTGTGAGAAGCCAGTTGTGGTTGCACACACTTCTAATCTTAACACTCAGGGGGCAGATGCACAAAGATCACAGGATGTTCAAGACCATCCTGGGTTACATAGCAAGTTCCAGGCCAGCCAAGGCTGTATAGTAAGACCCTGACTCAAAAACAGAAAAAGAAAAGTATGGAGAAAGTGTTTGTCCTTACTCTCTTCATTCAGGGATGTCTCCATGGGGACCAGGTGGGTGCTGAGGACTATTATTTATTGGAGACTGAGGCTTAACAAACATATTTACTTCCTGAGCTTAAAGAGATGATGCCAAACCCCAGCCCATGTGTGCTGCAAAGCTCTACCAAGATTGGGAATAACAAGGCTGTGGGAGAGAGTAGAGGGGACAAGAACAGGACAAATAGCCTGGAAGAACTGAAGTGACCCCATGTTGCTTTTCTGCCTCCATGGCCCAATGCTTTAATGTAGAAAACAGTTTTGGGGGATTTTTTTTTTTTTTTTTGCCTGTAAAGTAAGACTTAGACTTGTGGAAACCTGAATAGAACTCTCTCTAGAACCTTCCTGTTTTCATCTTATTTCTTTGTTTTGAGCTCACATTTTGATCTGTGTTGTTAGCCTTGTGGGTCAACACACATGTCCACTCAAATGTATTAGTTCTGAGGATGCCCCTGATGCTAAGGCTCCTTATGGGCAGATCACACAACTGTAGTAGTCTCCTTTGTGAACAGGTGTCAGGCTTATTACTGGCAATATCTGAAAGTACTTGTTCTTCAAGGAATCAGTTTGCCTATTCGTTCTTGTACTACATGATAGAAACCAAACATGAAAAAAACAGATGGGGTGTGGTTTACAATGATGGTCAGCAGCTGGGAAGGATCAGGAAGTGGTATTTCACCATAATCATGTTTAAGGCCTAAAATTATTAAGGATGCTGGGTTTCTTTTAGCATATAAAGTAAAATGAGCTCAGTGGTGTTTGGATATGCACATTGCAGACACCAAGATGTTGCACAGGCATTGATTTCTTTTATAGTAACATTTGTGAACTGGGATTTTTCTTTTCTGGGTTTAGTGATACCATCTGCTTTTCTCTCCTGGTCTTGTTGGGATCAAACTCAGGGCCCTTGAATGCTAGGCAAGCATTATACCACTGAGCTGCATCCCCAGCCCCTATCTCATTTTAATAAAAACATACTAAGGTTCTACTTCTGGGTTAGATGGGTTTGGAAATTATTTAAAACCTTCCACTTTCCTTCTCCTTCATTTTTCAAAACCGGACTTTGCAGGGTAAGTGGTTTAAGGAATGAATACTGAAATTGGAAGAACTTGCCCCCATTCTATCTCCTGTGTGTATAACTTATGTAACCTGGGAGTTTTACTCTCTCATGGGCTCAGTTTTTCATCTATGAAGTGGAATGAGATTCCTAGTTTTGTAGTATTTTTGTAAAGACTCAATTACATTTAAAAAGTTCTAAGGCTGGTGAGATGGCTCAGTGGGTAAAGATGCTTACAGACCAGTCTGATGACCTGAGTTCAATCCCTAAAACCTACATGGTGGAAAGAGAGAACCAACTCCCATAGGTCATCCTGTGACGTCCTATGACACATACTGTGGCACGTGCACATGTACACACATGCACAATAAGTAAATAAAGGTAATAAAAATCTACTACTACTACTACTACTACTACTACTACTACTACTACTAATAATAATAATAATATAAAGTTCCATACACTTCATAGCTTCTTTCCCACATGTCCTGAAATACATGTTCATTTCTTTCTATGGTTTTTCTCTTCCTCCTCTCCTTATTTCCATGGTTTCACTAAAAGTAAACCAGAAAACCACAGAAATAATTATTTGGGATTTTTGTGCCATTTCACTTTTGCTAAGGGGTAATTTCAAAAGTCCTGTTTCAGAGTTTTGACACTTGGTAGTACTCACTGCTCTATGCATCTCCCCCTTTTCGTATGCTGTCTTCAAGGAAGAAAGATCTTTGTGTTGTTCTCATAACTCCCTCTGATCATCTTGCTTATGAGCACCAATATGACTTACTATCTCTTGGTGGTTGCTGCTATTTTGAGGGCAGTTTGTAGTTATTCTGAACGCCCAGGTTCTAAGACTGAAAGGAGAGTGAGCTTTGGTTTAAAATATAAAACTAATTTTGGAACAAAGTGGAATTTAACTTTGGTACCTAAAGGGAACCATTAATGGGCTCACATGTTTTAATAAGATGAAATGGGTTAGTATAAGAATAAAATACTTTATCAACTTAATTAAGCAAACGGTATATTATAGTAAACAGATTAATTTCAGAACCCACTCTTGCACTGCAGTGGCCTTCTGTCACATGGCTGTCAGCATAAGGTAAAGGCCTTCTCTTCGATCTTGTAGCTTTTAGGACTGGGTTCTTTTCTGATTCTTTGATTCAGGCATGTCCCTTCCCTTCCTTTGCTGCATTTCTCAGTAAATGTTACAGTCTGGATGTGTTACCAAGGAAACACCTCCCCCAAAAGAGGACAGAGGAATTTGGCTGGTTGGCTGAATGACTGACTGCATGTTTTGTATTTATTTGTTACCCATCCATCTCCCAGTGCTTCCTTGGGCTCCTAGCAGGCACGTGTCCATTATTGTTGAGCAAAGCCCCATATGTATGTTTGACAAGTTAGCAGCCTTGTAACTCTGCTTGCTGCCATCGTCTCAAAGATTGTTTGGTTTGGCCGATGGCCAACTCTCTGCTATAAGATGCATTTTCTTGACAGGACAGAGTATGGAGGCGCATTAGCTGCAGAGTTTACAAAGGTTAGCTAAACACACACAATAAATATTAATAAACAAAAAAGGCCC
The DNA here is from genome assembly GCF_000622305.1 of Nannospalax galili. NCBI lineage: Eukaryota > Metazoa > Chordata > Mammalia > Rodentia > Spalacidae > Nannospalax > Nannospalax galili. The sequence goes on from NW_008345884.1 coordinate 2,284,548, forward strand.
ACCCCACCTTTGACTTTAAATTCTGTTTCTTCATTCTATGTTTTGGAATCCCTGTAGTATTTGATTAATAATCAGTCTTAGTGTAATTGAGCCTTAAGTGTCTTTGCCTAAGTTAGTCTGCTCACAGGCCCCTCATTGGCTGCTTTGCTGACTCATTGCCACAGTGGACAGATCTCTGGAATGACTGTTTAGTACAAGGGGTCTTTCCCTGCTTCTACATGAGAGGAAAATAAATGTGCTTCCCCTTAAGAGCTTATGCTAAGCAGTCATGTGTATGGTGTGACTTAGGACTCTGAAGGATAAAGGATATGAACAGGAATAGAGGTGAAATGCCCTCAGACTCCCTGGAAAGCAGTCAGACGTTTGGTCTGTTGGCCTGAGCAGTTGCCTCTCTAACATTTACACCCTCAGCGGAGAGGGAGAGAATAACAGTGACCTGCTGCCCCTGGAAACTGCCTATTTGGCTGGGTGTCTTGGAATTTATCAGGCCTACATTGTGGATCTTTTCCAATTCTGCACCCTGCTCACTTGAAAACATATTTGAGACTAGACTGCTTAGCCAGACCTCTAGAGAACCATGGAAGAGAAATAACTGTAAAACTATGTCCTTAAAACTATGACCATTTATAGGTGGCGGAAGTTTCTGGAGGCCTTGTAAACCCTTCCTTTTCTTCTGTTGCTCCCTGGGTCATGCACTCACTCTCTTTCCAGATCCACAGAAGGAAGAGATGAATACCACTGTACTTGTAGGATACTTGGCTATAATAATGATGCAGAAAAATAAAATTCTTCCTCAGAAAGAATGATTTTTTTTAACTTGAAAATTATCTCAAACTCTGTCTAACAAGTAACCCGTTTAGACATAGCTTTTAATTCATTCAGTACCAGATACTAATCTAAGAATCTGAATACACTGTCAGACAATACAGACCTGAATCTTTGGCCACAGGACATCAATTTTAGTTGAGGAGACAAGCATAAATAAATAATAAATAAATTAGATTTTACTTTAGAAGATGATATGTGCTACAAAAAAACCCAAAAAGCACAGTGAACAGAGGTAATGAACAGGTCACAGTTCTAAAATGGCATTTAAGAAGAGATGAGACGGTGTTGGCTCAGATGAACTTATTTTAGATAGGGTTACACAAATGTGACATTAGGAAGTTATATTTGCTACTCACCTTGTGTTTCCATGTTCCTGGCTGTGACCACCAGGAAGTTTCCAGTGGTCTAGGCATAGTTCCTAAATTAGTCTCAATGGAGAGTACCTGGAAGTCATCAGCTATTTGTTAGACCTAATTCCGCCTTTCGAACCTGGACCAGTTTTATTAGGAAGAAAATCTGACTTTAATACATACCCATCCAAAAGTAGGTTTTGTGAACATGTGTGTAAAGCAGCAGTATCAAAGAAAGAAGGGAAAGGGAGGGATGGGGAGGAGAGGGAGAGAGAGCGAGAGGAGAGGGGAGGGGAGGGAGAGGGAGAGGGGGAGAGAGGGAGAGGGAGAGGGAGAGGGAGAGGGAGAGGAAGAGGATCTCACAGGGTTGCTTAGCAGGTAAGGGCATGACCTGAGTTCAGTTCCCAGAACCCATATAGTAGAAGGAGAGGGTCAACTTCTGCAAATTGTCCTCTGACTTCCACATGTATGCCATGGCCTGCATGTATCCCTCCCTCCCCAACTAAGCAAAGATGGGGAACCAAACTGTCGACCATAATCTATTATTTTCAAGTTTTTCTCTTGTTACCATTTTATTATCTTTTCAATACTTGTTAGCAGACGTTGGGCAGCAGGCATTAGAGATTTAAGGAAAATTGTGAAAAGAAACCTGAAAAATAAGAAAACCTGTCTTTGTTGAATTTTTGTGTATTTTATACAGAGCATCTCAAACTTAATCACTTTTATACCCCCTTCCCCATTGTCAATTGTCACCCTCCCATAGTTCCCCCCTCCCCGCAACCACTGGAATTCATACATTCTGTCATTTGTCTTAAGGCCTATTGTGTCAAGTTAGTGTTCCCAGATATCACTCAGTGCAAGTTCATCTACTGAAGTCTAGTCAGCCTATCTAGAGTCTCTTGCTTTAGGAAGATCAGCTCTTCCTCAGCAATAATCAGTTGCCAATATTTCTTCAGCAAGATTGGGGTCAGCTGTCTATGCTGGGCTTTTGTTTGTTGGAGTTTGCATGGGTCCTGTGCATGATGACACCATTGCTGTAGGTTCATATGAGCAGGGTCCCAAGAGCTTGTAGGACTCTGTTTCTATATGGCCATGTACCTCCTCCCTGGCTCTTAAAATCTTTCTGCCCCCACTTCTGCAATTGTCCCTGAGCCCTGGGTGGATATAGTTTATAGGAGTCTTGTCCAAGGACTAGCATTCTTTAGACTTTTAGTCTCTACACTTTGGTCATTTGTGACTTTTTGTGTTCCTGGCCCTCTGTTGCATGAGGGAACTTCATTAATGAGAGCTGAGATATTCATTATTGTCTTCTTTACCCCTTGTCCTATGTTCCATGAGCCTTAGGTATAGAGGTTGCATTGTAGATTGCCACTTAGACTTGGGCAATTCACAGACAATGTCTGTGTGTGACCAGTTGTGGTACTCTGCAATAGTCTCTATCTGGTGCAAAAGAAGCTTCTTTGATGAGTGGTGCCTGAGATATTTGTCTTTAAATATAAGGATGCATAGCATTTTGCACATAGAAAGAAATTATATTAGTCTAGGGCTGTGATCATTTGGGGCTTTTCTGTAAGATCTATGAGCTCTCCAGCCATGTGTATTTATGTTTACAGTACCACAGATGTTTCCTCCCATTGAGTGGGTTTGAGTCCAATTAGGTAGCTGTTACTTGCCCCTAAGATGAAAGTGCCACTACTGCTGTCGTATGCCGTGTAGGTCTGATGTGGCTATTTGGTCTTGAAGCTGGTGTTGGACTATCGATTGATGTTCTCCCTTAGCACCTTGCAGAGTGCTTTCCAAAGCTATGAAAGCTGCCTTCAGGGGAAGGGGCTTCCAGGTCAGTTCAGCTCCATTGCTCCAAATCCTGTGTCTGAAGTATATTCTCTCTTTAGCAGCAGTAGAGTCTTATCTTCAAGTTCTGGGAACCCATCATGGACTGTGGCAATAGCCTGTGTAATTTTGGGAGTCTCTTGGACCACCCTGGCCAGCAACTCAAAGGAAAGTTTCTCCTGTCTGGCATGGTTTCTTGTTATGTAGCCTTTAACTATATACATGGATGCTAAAAGAGATATTATATGTGTAATTTGTCATTAGGTTGTTGGACTAATATGATTTCCTTTGGTTTTTTACACTAGGCATTATTTATTTCTCCTGTCTCTCTCCCTATCTAACCCTTTCTCCATGACTTCTCCATTTAAAGTGTCCCCTCTTTTCCCCCATTTCTCCCTTAAAAATACCAGTCTCCTATGGTCCCATCTCCCTTGAACTCCTTTCCCTTTATCCCCAAAGTTCCTTTTAAACTTAGTCTTCCCCCTTCCAATGGAGAAAATACAAAGACTCTGACTCTCTACAGAATGCTGCCATCTTTTTAGTGACACATAGTTCCAGAAGTACTCTGGAGTATTACTGGATATGAATTAGAAGTCCTGCAGCTCTTCTTAGCTTCCTTTTTTAGCTCTTCTGTAATATCAGAAAAGGGTTTGTAACCATCTGACTGTAGCCAGATGAGAGTCAGAATTGCTGCCTAAAGGAATCTCAGTTTCCCAGGTATTTTGTCTTAATGAAAGAATGAGATGCTTAGAGGCAAGGAACCAAAGTATTAGAACTGTAAAATATCAGTACCTAATTGTACCCCCTTTTCCCTTTAGTCCTAATACATAGCTTGGCAAGGAGCAGGCTATTAATAAATGAATTAGTGCTTCCCCCAGAACTTAGTGTGTGGTGGTTGTGCCTTCCAGTGTTAGCGTTGTCTTTGCCCCCTTCGATTCTCCTTCTGCTGTCCCTCCTGCCTCTGCCCTCTTACCACAGACAAAAATTAAAAACAGGCTGTGAGAACTCAGAACGTATGTTCTTGTGACCCCAGAGTACCACTTATTTGCTCAGCAGAAATGAATTTGGAGGATCATAACCTCTAGTGAGCCATCTCTTTAAATAGCTTTTCATTCAGGTTAATATCAAGTCTTTGTGTTTGGTTTCTCTGTTTTACTTCTACCGTTGCTTTGCTGTTTTATCTCATAGGCAGGGAGAGATTATTAATTGCCTACCAATATGTATTTTTTTTTTGACAAAGCTTAATTAAACTTGGATCTTTGTGAACTAAAGACAGTAACCACCTGGCCCTAATGTGAGTCCAGAGGGACATATTGTGTGTATAAAAGCATGAAACACAGATCTAAATCTGCTTTGGTGGTGAACATCATGTGGTTCAGCGTGCCACAATGCCAGCCTCACATGGTAATGGAACTGGACCAACTAACTGTGGTTCCAAGGCTGTCAGGAGAAAGGGGTCATGTACAGAAGGGGACATCTTTTGTATTTTTGTAGTGTTTTACATGGATAACAAGTGTTGAGATAGAGCTTAATCTATAGAGCACAATGTTATAATTTAGAAGAAAATACCTAAAAAGTTACAGGTTACTATCAAGATGGTATTTGATTTAGTAAACTTACCCTCAAAGTACCAGTAAGATTTTTCTCCCTTATTTTTATTCATTCTCTTTAATTGACCTCTGTGCCTGTCCTTTTTAGAGTGTTGTCCGCTGCCTGTGGCATCCAAAGCTGAACCAGATCATGGTTGGAACTGGAAACGGACTGGCAAAAGTCTATTATGACCCCAACAAGAGTCAGAGGTATTTCATAAGTATTGCCTGTTTGAGATGGATAACAACAACTGGGGGGAGGGCTTTGATTCACCCCTGCTTTATTCATTTCTCTCTTTGATGAGGATCCACCCTTTTAGAAAAGGCAGCTGGCACAGAGTAAAGCCTCAAACTCCTAGTATTGTGCTTTAAAGAGGATTTAGATATCACCCTTGATCCATACTGAATTCAAAGTGAAAGTTGCCTGGGGATTTGCAGTTCTTTGGCTGAAATGTTGAGTGCAGGGAGAGAAGCCCCGCTTGCCTGCATACCACCCTGGACAGTGGCATTAGTGGTGATGCATGTGAGGGATTAGCAAAACAGAGGACTGACCACTGACAGGAAATGGAAGCAGCTTTTCCATTTTCTTACCTTTCTTTTTTGACTTTTAGCAGTTACAAGTTTTGGTATCTGACAAGGTTATACTGTGCTAGCAAAAAGTGACAGCATATGTACTTCCCCTCAACTCCTAGCCCACCCAGTGTCGAGCATAAGCATACCTATCTATTACCAAGGTCCGGAAAACGTGAGAGCCTCATTCAATTCCTCGGTTACTTCCATTCTCTTTTCCACAGGGTGGACATGTGTCACCACTCCAAAGAGGATGGCCTTTTTCTTTCTGTTAGTGTACATATACACATGCCAAATTCAGGTTCTCTATAAGTGTATTTTGAGGTCTCACATACTGTCAGAGGAAAGGAAAACTATTCTCTGTTGATGAATTTTCAATGGCCACAATTTTGCTGTAAATAGGAGCAGACATTCCTAACTCTCCCGAGAGTTTCTGGACTATGCTTACCCTATAAAGTTATTTGTTACAATCTTTACTAATAAATAGGAATTTATTTGTTTCTTAATAAAGTAAAATTGTTGATGAATTATTATGAGGGGAGTCTGCTTTACTTCAAAAGATGATGGGCCTCATGTTATAAGCACCTATTTGGAAGGGTACTATCTTCACCTGGGATCTTTAAGATTTGCTAAATTGACACTTACTTCTAAGAGATAGCTCAACTTTGATAAGGAGAAGGAACATGCTTCAAGCACACTTCTGGTTAAACCTACACAGTCTTGGGTTGTAGCCCTAGGGCAGTGCTGCTAGACTCACTCCATCTAGACACTTGCTCTCTTGTATCAGAGGTGTGGACAGTATGCCATGTTGGGCGTAGGATACTGGGTTGCTTTCATCTGGAACATAGACTAAAATTTTAAAAGCCTATGATGTTAAAGGTGAAAAGGTTGGTTAATTTTGTAAAATTTCTTTACCATCTTATATTTTTAAGTTATTTTTATAGATTTTTTTTTTCTTTAAATGCGCGTGGTAAATGCCTTGGTACCTTTCAAACCCTTTCACTTGGTAGTGACCACGTTCATCCATGTTCATTTCTAGAAGTTTAATCAGTGTCACCAAGACCCCCTCAGAAAATCAAGGACTTGACAGGATGGTATACACAGATTGTGTTTCTAAAAGCACCTGTTGAGGGATTTTCACTGAACTGGAAACTCACAGTTTCACCTATATCTGTTCCTAAAACTAAAGAAAATAATTTTTTTTTTTTTTATCCAACTTAGGGGAGCAAAATTATGTGTGGTTAAAACCCAGCGGAAGGCAAAACAAGCTGAGACTCTAACCCAGGACTATATCATCACCCGTGAGTTGCTAACATGCCTCTCAGTCCTACATTATTCTTTTCTGCTGTGCTGTTCAATGCTTGGTTTTAAAGTCAGAACAGCCCTCAGAGTTGTGGCATCTGTTACAGCCTTTCCAATTATGTGCAAGCGTACAAGTCATGACAGCTTGCTCCTTTAGCTTCTGTGACCCTTTGTGAGAATCGGGTTTACCTTATGTAACTTTGAACCCTAATGGAAAGCACCTATTTGAACTGAAAGCATTGTTCCACCACAGGCTTTTAAAGAGTAGTAGTCTATTCTGTGACTTATCCAACTTAGGGGAGCAAAATTATGTGTGGTTAAAACCCAGCGGAAGGCAAAACAAGCTGAGACTCTAACCCAGGACTATATCATCACCCGTGAGTTGCTAACATGCCTCTCAGTCCTACATTATTCTTTTCTGCTGTGCTGTTCAATGCTTGGTTTTAAAGTCAGAACAGCCCTCAGAGTTGTGGCATCTGTTACAGCCTTTCCAATTATGTGCAAGCGTACAAGTCATGACAGCTTGCTCCTTTAGCTTCTGTGACCCTTTGTGAGAATCGGGTTTACCTTATGTAACTTTGAACCCTAATGGAAAGCACCTATTTGAACTGAAAGCATTGTTCCACCACAGGCTTTTAAAGAGTAGTAGTCTATTCTGTGACTAAACAAGAAATAGTGCTGGTCTTAGAATCAGGAGGCCTACTGTTGTCTGTTCGCACCAGACTGGCCGTGTGATGTTGAAAAACTAGAATTTATCAGGCAAGTGAGATTAGATAAGGCTTTCCTCATCTCCCTCAGGAATCTTATGACCATGTGCTACAGCCACCTAGAGGAATTTCTATATCAAATTAACTATCTAGGGTATGAATAGAAAGCTTACCAGGGCAGAGTAGTTTCTCTTAGGTCTGTCACAAGCTGTGTCAGTTTGGTAGACCTATGCTCCCAGAACTACAACCTTAGACCTGGAACAGACTGAGAGGGGAATCTTGGACATGACAGAGGTGGGTTTGTTATCAAGTGGTGCTGTGGACTTTACCAGTACCTCAGTCTAAAGCCCAGGGGACACTCTACTGCTGGGCTTGTTTCTGGTGGTGGGTCTCTTGTAAGACCAATTTCCTTGGAGCTTGTGATCAGTCAAGAGATCCCATGATGCTTTTGGAAAGAGTATAAGTGTTAAAGTAGGGGTCATGGCCCATCCAGCTCATGTAATTACACGCGGCCTACTTAAATTCCTCTAGCTGTTTTAAGTGAAAAGTGATTTTCCTCGCTTAAAAAGACTGTGTGTCGTGTCACCTGACAGTGACAAAGGGTGATGTTCTCAGCTTCCCTGACTCAAGGAGGCATGCTTTACTGTGAATGATTGGGGCTGGCCTTATTGCAAGAGGGGCAGAGGGGATGAGGGGATACTGGAAGAGTTGTTGAGGTGTTAGTGTATTATAAATTCCACTTAAGCCTTTGTCTTTTAAAAGCTCTTGCTTTTAAAACAGGTTTTAATTTGTTCATAAGAGTTGAAAGAAATTCCAATGGCTTTTGTCAGGAAACAGAAGCCTAGCTATTTAAACTCCCCAATAACCCTCTCCCCAAGAATATTACACTGTTTTCCTTTTAGATTCTTATTTTCTTTATATTCTAAAATTTAATTCTGACATTGAGTTGAATATACCTGCCTCTGATTTTTATCCTCCTGCTTTGAGTACCATGTAAAAGGAGGGGTAAGGCCTAGTTAAGTGCCCATGCCGGGAGATTCAGGTGCCCCTGCATTCAAGGCAACCTTTATCCCAGTTTCAGTGGGATAAGTGCTCCTCTCTTCCGGTCACTCAGCCTTGCCACTCCTCTTGAGAGGTGGTCACATTTCAGAAACTTGTGAAGTGATTCCAGTGCTTAGGAGGCATCCGAGGAAACTTCAGGGCTGACAGGCAAGCTACTGGTATCATTCACATTTGGGTCCTGTAAGAAAAAAAAAGTGTTTCCGTTAAGTGTTTCTTTTCAAAACCACAGAAACTAAGCTGTAGCCTATGGTTTGGGAGATGAGGAGCCTCACCAGTGTTTCCATGACAGTGTTTGACAGTGTTTCCTGAGGCCATTAGCTGCCGGCAGAGGTGAACAATGGGTCTGGTATCAAACAAAATTGACTAATTGGTCACAGTAAGACTGTCTTTTATTATTAGAAGAAGGCTGTCATTATGATTTCCATTTCATGTTTCAGTTAGTCATGCATTAGCTATGTTTTTGGATGAAAGGCTGTTATAACAAAAATTTTCAAATGTGACTCCTCACAGCTCATGCCTTGCCTATGTTCCGTGAGCCCCGCCAACGGAGTACGAGGAAACAGCTGGAGAAGGACAGACTGGACCCCCTGAAGTCACACAAACCTGAACCTCCTGTAGCAGGCCCAGGTGACGTGATCCAGCTAGTTGTGCTAAGGGAATGAGGGGGTAGGATGGTGTCATTGTTATGGAGATGGTAAGATCTTTGAGACCTGGGTACTTCTTTCTCTTCAGAGAGGCTTTACTAGGTAGTGGTTTTCAATTTATTTTTCAGACCCAGAATGTTTTACATAGAGTTCTGATGCAGAATTGATGTATAAATCTGATAAAGATGGAGATGCTGCGCTGAAATAGAACATCTGGGGCTTTCTTCTCTCCAGCTTGAGCCTTTTGGGTGACCTGAGTGGAACTCTGGGGCTCCATGGAAGCCAGCTTTAAAACCACTGCTCTCATACTGGCTTCATATGCAACATTGGTCACTCAGACCAGGATCCAAACTGGATCAGGTTTCACACAGGCAAAAAGTGACCATGACTTAATTCTGTGTTCATAAAATAGAGCTACTCATTTTACTAAAAGATGACTAAAAGACCGTAGGTATCAGAAAGAAGCGGCTGTCCTATGGCACTCACTTTTCACTAGAATTTCATTTTGTGTGACTACATGCATAGTTGCTATTTGTAACAGGCACCTGGCTCTGCAGTCTTTGCCTTGTTCATTCATCCGAGCCTGAACTCGTGACCTCCTCCCATTTGCCCCTTTAGCATTTGAAAATATTCACATTTCTATATCAATGATTTTTAAATAATATTTTTATTGATTCTTCTATAATTTCATACGATATATTTTGACCATATTCAGACATCCTCCCCCTTTCCTCTCAGACCCACCCCCACCTCCCTACCCCCCTCCTTTCATGTCCTCGATTATTTTTTTTAAGGCCTATTGAGTCTAATTTGTGTTCCCAAAATGCTCTTGGCTGCGGGCCTGTTCCCTGGATCAGTTATTTTTTAACTTTTCCTGCCACCAGTCAGAGTTCCTAAATAATATCCTGTTACTCAATTGTTCTGATATTCTAATATATAGTATTCTTTCCTAGATTATTTCAGATCCTTCTAGTTCGGCACCATCTCTCAAGTCTCTCCCTGTCCCCGCTGCACCTCCCTTCCTACACACAGCTTATTACCCTCTCTTCTAGCTTTCATGCTGTGACTGCCAGGCTCCATCAGCCTCCCCCATGCACTTCTATTTCCAGAGTCAAAGTTCTCTACAGCCTGACCCTTGCCCACTTTTGTAGCCTTACACTTCATGCCTCTCCTACTCTGGTCTCTAATGTGACTGTTGGTTTACTATTGTCTCCACACACCCGTGGATTATATCTCCGTCTACATTTTTTGGACATAAATTCATGTGCTCATTGAAAATAGCAGTCTCTATCTACTTTGTGAATCTTTCCCAAATGGTCCATTGCATTCAAAAAGACCCTCTCAGCCACCTACCTCCATATAAAGTCCTATCTCCTTCCTCCAAGTGCTGTAATGGTCACTGGCCACACAGTTTCTGGAGCTGATCATTTACTTAAGTTTCTGTGTTGTTCATGTTTATTTAAAAATCAGTTCTAAAAAGAACTTTCTAAGTGGTCAGGCAGTTACGGGTTAGCAGGCACCATCCTACTGGCTATTAGGGATCCATCAGGGAGATAGTCCTTGCCCTTGAGATTCCCATTATCTCAGCAGTTACAGTGCAGTAAAGTAAGGGGAATCAGTATGTTCGTATGGTTTGTTTTCTCTCAGAATACACAGCAAAGTACCTATAAGGTACACAGAATATGGCAAACCCTAAAATATGTTTATTTAAAACTAAACTAGCAGCTGTTGAATATTGGTTATTTTTAGAATTAAATTTTAATAAATTCCTTATTTGATTTACTTATTTTCATTTTATATGTTTGAATGTTTTGCCTGCATGTAGGTAAGTATAGCACATGTATGCACACCTGCAGAGGCCAAAAGAGGGCATCAGATCCCCTGAAACTGGCGTTATAGATGGTTGTTAATCGTGGGTGCTAGGAACTGAACCTGAAAGAGCAGCCCCAGATTTTAATAATAATAATAATAATAATAATAATAATAGCAGCATACTCTTAACCACTGAGCCATCTCTCCAGCCCCAGATTTCAATAAATTCTTGCTAGTGGAATTTTTAACACAATTTGTTTTTCTTTATCAATATCATTTTATGAATTAAGAGCTAAAATATTTTTTAACATGTCTCTTCCTGTTTTAAAATGCTGAGGATATTTAAAATGCCGGGGCTTGGTGAGTCCTCGCTTTGGCTTTAATCCGTGTAAGCTGAAAGGATGATCCTCAAGTACTCTTGAGATTTGTACTCGGTACTTACCACATAGACAGATGTCATCATGTCCTGTCTGTTTCTAATCTGGTGTTTTTCTTTTTAAACAGGTCGTGGTGGCCGAGTTGGAACTCATGGGGGCACCCTGTCATCCTATATTGTGAAAAACATTGCTTTGGACAAGACTGATGACAGCAATCCCCGGGAGGCCATTTTGCGTCATGCCAAAGCAGCAGAAGACAACCCATATTGGGTTTCACCAGCGTATTCCAAGTAAGAAAGTAGTTTTTACAATAGAAAATTGGAGGTTGGTGAGATGGCTTACCTGGTAAAGTCACTTACTTGTTATGCAAACCTGGTGGCCTCAGTTCAATCCCTGGAACCCATGTAGATGTGGAAGGAGAATTGACTCCACAAAGATGTCCTCCGGCCTCCACATACATGCCATGGCACACAAACATCCATACACACCCCCACCCTCCCCAACTTAATAACAACATGTTTTTAAAATAAAATTAAAAAAAAAAAAAAGGAACTGGCAGTGTAGCTCCTCAGTAGCAGAGCATGTTCTTAGCATGAACAAAGCCATGGATTCAATTCCCAACAATAACAAAAAGAATAAAAATAGAAAATTATTATGCCTAATGAACTGAGAAGAACATAACAACAGTACTTGGGGTTTTAACTTCCTCTTTTCTTATTTCATACTTGTACATAAGAATGGGCCAGGAAAACTAGGTGTGATGGCACATGTCTGTAATCCCACCTTTTAAGAGGTAGAGACAGAAGGTGAGTTGAAGGCCAGTCTTGGCTACTTAGTGAAGCCCTGTTTCAAGAGAACAAGAACAACAACCAGCTCTTGGGAGATGAAGGCAGGAAGATTGGAGTTCAAGATCATCCTCACCTACAGAATGAGTTCAAGGCCAACCTGGGCTATAAGAGACCTTGCCCCAAACACCAACAACCACAACAACAAAGGACCAGGAACTCACAGTCTTGAAAGCCTATGCATTTTTTAATGTCATAAGACTCTAAAATGATGAATTTGAAAACTACAGCAGTTTCATCAGAATTATGGCCAGATATAAACCGTTATACAAGCTCATTTGACCTAATTAAAAGAAATAGCTCTATTGCCTTAGTGGAGAAGAGCTCAAACAAAATAGACCAACTGGTGTGTCCCTTAGTAAGGGCTAGAGCTTTGTTATTGTTTGGTTGGTTGGTTCTTTTGGTTTGGTTTGATTTTCTCAAATAATCTCACTAGTTATCCCTGGCTGGCCTGGAACTCACTGTGGAGTTGGCCTTGAACTTGTATGATGTTTCTGAATCTGTCTCCCTGCACCCACAACAAGCTAGGGGTAGTTTTGGGGGAGCCAAATGTGCAACCCTATTCGTAAATCCAGCCTTTTTGATTCCCTCAGTTAGCCCAATATGGGTGAGTATGCCATGGTTCCTAATGCTGCTAAACCACCTACATTTACACCTAGGAAAGTAGTACTGTTAAATTTTTAGTTATTAATTTTTTTTTTTTTGGGGGGTCTTTTTGAGACAGGGTCTCCCTGTAGCCCCAGCTGTCCTGGAACTCACTATGTAGACAAGGCTGGCCTTGAACTCACAGAGATCTCTGCTTCTGCCTCCCAAGTGCTGGGATTAAAGGCGTGTGCCACCACCCCCAACATAGTTACTAAAATTTTTAACTTTTTATTAGAACTAGTTTTAGACTTAGGCAAATGCTAATGCCTTAGTATATAATCATAGTATAATTAGTTATTAAAATCACAAAGCTGCCGGGTGTGGTGGTGAATGCCTTTAATCACAGCACTTGGGAGGCAGAGGCAGGCGGATCTTTGTGAGTTTCACACCAGCCTAGTCTACATAGCGAGTTCCAGGCCAGCTAGGGTTACAGGGAGACCCTGTCTCAAAAAGTAAATAAATAAATAAGTAAATAAAATCACAAAGGTAACACGAGTACAATACTATCAACTAAGGTACAACCTTCCTTGGTCTTCACTAGTTTTTCCTCTCCTATCTGTTACTCCAGAAGCCTCTGCTGTGTTCAGTTGTTATTAAAAACTTCGTGCTCTCCCTTAGTCATAATAGTTTCTCAGCATTACTTGTCTTTCATGACCTTAGTGCTTTTAGTAAGTAATGGTCAGTAATTCTTTGGACTTTCAGGTTGGGTTTGTCTGGCATTCCCATAATTGGAACGAAGCTGGGCATCTTTGGTAAAAATAACAGAAGTGATATTAAATCTGTGTGCATCACACCAAGGGGTTTATTGATACTAAAATGTATTATTAGTAATGTTGCTGACTTTGGTCACTTCGTGTAAGTGTTATCTGCCATCAGATAACACTCCACTGTGTTTCTCCACTATGAAGTTGGTATTGTGCTTCAGATTGATGCATTTTTTGGAGTACAGTTTTAGAGTGTGCAGATCCCCTTCTCCCTCAGACTCTTGACTGATATATCTGATTTTTGTCCATATTGATTTTGCCTGTAGCAGCCATTATTGTGGTGATTATCCCATGGTGGTTTTCCTCTCTCCCTCTTGTTTTCTGTATTTATTTTTATTTTATTTATTATTTTTACTTTATGTGTTTGAGTGTTTTGCTTGTATATTTAAGTGCACCCGTGTTGTGCAGTGCCTGTGGGGGTCAGAAGAGGGTGTCAGATTCCCCTGGAACTGCAGTTACAGATGGATGTTAGCCACCGTGTGAATGCTAGGAATCAAACCCAGGTCCTCTGCAAAAGCAGCCACTGCTCTGAACTGTTTTCTGTATTTAAGTTACACTCTCTTAAGGGAAGTTGTCCCTTCTCCTATGTGTATTTGTTCTTCAGAGTTTTTATTTAGTACTCTGGGAACTCAATAAAATGCTTTCTTTATTCTGTGGGTTAAACTCTAATACTCTCAACATTTGGCTTGTTACTCAGATTGTTCCAGCTTTGGCCAATAGAAGCTCCTTCTAAGTAATTCCTGTCTTCTTTCAACAGGCCTGCCCCCACTCTCCTTTGGGGTGATACCACAACATGTTCCAGGTTCAAGTTTGTTTTTCTTGCCCCTGGGGTTGAGTACTTCTCCACACAGCCCTAACTCCCTCTCTTAAAGAGTGGTATTTAGAGACTACTAGTTGGATACTAGATGTGCCCAGTGCTGCTAAGAGTGCTCTTGCTTTTAGATGCTCTCTGCTGACAAGGCCAGGAGATGTATATGTATGTGTATGTGTGTGTATGTGTATGTGTATACATATACAAAATAATCTCCTGTCCAGAGTTGTAACCTCTTCCTTCAGCAATGAGACCAGCTCTTATTTTTTCAGTTCTGGTATGCACATAAAGTAATTTCAGAATTACTGAAACTTTGTAAGAAGTACTTGTACTAAGTCTGTTATAGCATTTGTGTATAAGTCTTAGACTGTGGGTCCTTGGGTTGTTTGTTGTCCAGAGTTACTTTAATCAGGTTTATTTGGAGTGTGTAAAATATTACTGTTGTGCAGGGGAAGTCAGAGCTTGAAGAGACCTTCCCAGAGCAGTTTCTCCTGCCTCATCCCTGCTCTTATTACCATTCCTATCCCAGTCCTTCCTTTGAGTCCCTTTCCTTCCCACATCCTGTAGCAAATCAGTCTCCTTTGTTTCTGCTTTATCTTCCTCACCTTTCTTCTGCCCAAATGAGCAGACGCTTGAATATTTTCCTATGTCTCCTTTTCTAAAAAGATATTTTTACTAAAATTTTATGTATATGAGTGTTTTGCCTGCACGTATGTGAGTACATTACGTGTGTAGACCCTGAGATAATGATTCATGTGAAGGTGATTCATTAGAATATGTTCCTAGAAAAAACCAGCAGGAAGGTAGAGAGTTGTAATGAAGCAAGCAAGAGCTCAGCATGAAGCCAAGTCCCATGGAAGGCCACTTCAGCTCAGTCTTGCAGTATATCTCTGGCCAGTGGGCAGAGTTGTCTTGATCAGGGGCATAGCGGCTAGAGTGTCTAGACGCGTCTATCTTGTGCTCATTGGTAATGGCTGGAGATGGAGTTAGAATACATATTCACAGGCCCTGCCAACTCTGCACAGCTTTAGAGATAGGTGTCACTGCTGTGGTGAAAACACACTGCACAAAGATGCTCATGGAATTGAGATCTGGAAGGGGAGGCACTGTGTTGTCTCCTGTGTGTTGTAGAACAGGCTTTCCAGTGCAGTGTCAATGGTGGTTGTTTATGGTGTGTATTACTGTATTAGTTACTTTTCTGTTACTGTTATAGAAACACCATAACCAAGGGAACTTTTAAAAGGATGAGTTTATTTAGCTTACAGTTCCAAGGGGTAGGGAGGCATGGTGGCAGAGGTTGCTGGAGTAGGAACAGAAGCTAGGCTCTCACGCCTTCAAACAGGCACAGGAAGCAAAGAGCAACTGGAGATCTGGCAAAGCTTAAGAACTCTGTAAGCCTGCCCCCAGTGATATATTTCCACCATCATGGTCACACCTTCTAAGACCTCCCAAAACAGCAGCACCAACTGGAGACAAAATGTTCAAGTACTTGGAGCCTATGGGGGACATTCTCATTCAAACCACCACAATTAATAATCAAACATGGAGGCCAGTGAGATGCCTCAGCAGGTAATGGTACTTGCCACCATGTCTAAGAGCCTGAATTTGATCCCTGGAATACATGTATCATGGCACATGCACCTGCACATACACAAAATAAATAAATAAATAAATAAATAAATAAATAAATAAATACCTAATAAGTTGTTTGGCCACCAAACCCAAAACTTAAAAAAAAAAAAAAAAAAAAGCTTTTAAAGCCCCTTTGAAAATTTGAAACAGGAACAAAAAAAAAAAAATAAATAAATAAATAAATAAATAAATAAATAAATAAATAAATAAATAAATAAATAAATGTAATAACCAAAGAGCACAGATAGGAATCTTTGAGCACCGAGTTGCATAATGTTACAACTTCGGTGAGGGTCATTTGTAGCCTGGCTAGCTGAATAGTGTGCATCTAGCGTTCTGCATAAAATGTGTGTATATGTAAGCTCATGCACATCGATGCATGTCACTGACAGATAAGTTTAGACCTTGTGCCTGTGTTGACACTTCTGTTTGTAATGGAGTTGTTCGTTGTCTTCTGTTGCTATAAGAAATCTCATTCAGGAATATCCAAAGATTAGCCAAGAAAGAAGAGAAAGCAGAGATAAAATTTGTTAAACATAATGAACATCATTTTGATAACTAACTGCTTCAAATATGTATGTTTGAATAAATTACTATACAAAATAAATCATTGAAATGTCTCCAAAATATTGAAATATTGCAGCTTGCTGGTTATTGGTAGATATTAGCAATATATAGTGCATGGGACGGTGTCAAAGATCCAACTTAACACTGAAGAAAATAAAGAACTAAGAAGGCTGCTTTGGGAACCTGCTGGAAAGCAGCTCATTGCTGCAACCTAGAACAGAAAATGCACCTTAGAATTTCCTTGTTATAGTTCTAGTAACTGGTAAAAAAATACTTTGCTAAAGGGTCAACTTCAATTCAGAATGTAATTTTTATATTTGAGTTTTTAAGTAATACATTCATATGTGGGGCAGGGAGTTCCTCCAGAACTTGTTGATCAATCTCTCCAAAGTATTACTTTTCATTTTATTCCTACTTTATCTTTATATGCTCTTATAAGTAGAACCTTCTGCTATATTTATAATTCCCTTATATATGGAAATGCCATATGTCAAATGCCATGTGCCTGCATCTCCTTGAATTATTTACATGTATTAGTTTTTTATCCATCTGTTTATTGTGTTTTCCCATTATTTTAAATAGTTTCTATCCAAATTTCTGGGTTTTGTAGATATAAAATCATATGTAAATGGTGTTGTTATCCCCTTTTCCAATTTTTATATCTACTATTTTTTTCTCACCTAATTGTGTTGATTACTGCCAAAATGGGAGCGAATATGTCACATTGGTAGCACAGTCTTTGCTCACTTTCGATTAAAACTGTGTGAAATTTCCCTTTTTTTTAAGTGAAAAAAAACCAAGCAGCAGTTTCATATCCTTTAATCTCATATTTCCCCTTGAATATACCTTTTGAAAGCGTACATGTAAGATCTTAAGAAAGAATTAATCTCTTTCTATTTTATTTATTCACTCAACAAGATTTACTGAATACCTCCTATGTATGAGGTGGTGTTCTGGATGTGTCAGTATAGCTGTCCTGGAGCTTATTTTGTGATATACAGAGGCAAATAATACAGGGACCCACCCATAAATGTTAGATGATAGGTACTGCTAGAAAGAAAACTCAGTTAGGGAAAAGGAGACACAGGGTAACCAGGGTGGGGCCAGGTGCTATTTTAGGTAGGGTTGTCAGAGAACTGCTTGTGCCCTGAGTGAATGGGGGAGCAGGACATGCAGGTGCCAGGGAATTGACATTCTATGCAAAGGAAAATACTTTGTCTATTGAAGTACTCCCAAGATTTTCCTGCTTTGACTTATAGTAAAATGACTTTGGATTCAAACTTCATGGAGTTGTGGTTTACTTGTTATCTGGTTGTTAGGCTGGCTTTCTAAAAAATTTGCATGTTTTTTTCTTTCCTATGTCCTTAACTGTTTTGAAATTTCCCTATTTTGTAAAGATTTAATTTAATTCGCCTGTAAAACTGTCCACGTAGAAGGCGAATCTTCATTCCTTCATCTTCTCAGTCTCGCCCACTGCCTCCTGGCAGTCTGTTTGGATTTTATGACTTTTCCAAGGTGGCTTCATAATTAGTATGTTTTTCGGCAGCCATCCATTCAGGCTTTCAGGTTTATTTAAATAGAATCAGTTGAAGCTGAAGGCGTTTTGTTCACTTGTCACTACTGCCTAAAGATATTTATGTTTATATTGAAAAACGTGCTAGGTGGGGAGGGCATGCGTTGCCATGCTGAGCCTTACTTCTGAGGAGACTGCAGGCTCCCAGGGCCTGAAGCCAGCACCACCTTCATTCTCTGATCCCTGGTCTCATGAGCTTTCCCCAGCACTATGCTCTAAGGGTATATACCATTCTACTTCTGCGTTTTATTCCCATTTCTTCCCTTCCACCCAATTTTGTCACCTTACATTTATTACATACTAAGTTCATGGCACTGTCTTGTCTGTGGCATGCAATTTGTTAGCCAGGATCCAGTGCTGTTTCTCCTGTGTTCACCTGCTACAGTATACTGTTTACTGCCAAGTGGCAAAGTGTTCGAAAGGAAGCTAATATTTAAAAGGATCTTTTTGTAAAGGTCACTGTAATTGAGAACGTGTGTCTGGTTGTTTTTCTTCACTGCAATTGACTTCTGTCAGTGATGAAATGAAGATTTATTTACTATATCTTGCTTTAACACAGAAAAGCCCAGCTAGACAGTCCATACATTTCCCTGCCTACACGTGTATATATTCTCACCTGTATTTTCTAGTGCTGATAATAGAAAGTCTGAAGACTTTACATATATCAATTGAGTGTTTAAACTCAATTTAGTCCTGACACTAGCAGTGTACTAGCCATGAAAGTTTCAAACATAGCAGGATTACAGATGATTCTTGTTCAGCCACACTTGCAGATTCAGTTACAGTTTCTCGTTCAAAGATGCTGCTGGAGGGAGAGGAAAAGATCTGGCTGGGGAAGGGGCAGGATGTAGATCCAGAATGCTATTAGCTTACATATCAGACAGGGATAGATGTGTGTGGGAGCCTGGAGCCTGACCAGCAGCCTGCCAGGATGACAGCTCTGTCAACTGTGGCCACTTTTCTTGCCAGATAAGCTGTCATTATTGCTGGTTCAGTCAGTTTAATTTCACCATGCCTGTCTTGTATGATACAGGATATGTGGATATGCATGTGACTGTATATGTTTTAAAATATCATTCACACGTATAAAGGATCCATTTAAACTCATGTTGAGCACAGAGGCAGTATTTAAAGAGGGGACTGTGAGAAAGTAAAGATTTATATATTATGTCAGGAAGAGACATAAACCCACAGAGAGAAAATTATCTTTTTTTTCCCCAAGTTATAGTTAGGTGACTGTCACTGTCTACCATATTCCTATATAAAGGACAGTGTTTCTCAGGTTGGTTTTGTGAACTGTCTGCATCCTAGGCAGTGGGGAAAAGGGCTGAAATGGAGATTTCTAGATTTCTAGGTTCTATCCCAGACTAACAGACTCTGTGGGATTCAGGCTGAGAATCTTAAATTTTAAGAAGTGCCTTAAACCTGGCATGATGGCACATACCTTAGCACTCAGGAGGCAGTGGCAGGCAGATCTCTGTGAGTTTGAGGCCAGCCTGGTCTACATAGTGAGTTCCAGACCAGTCAGTGCTACATAATGTGGCCTTGTCTCAAAAAAAATAAAAAAATAAAATTCCTTAAGTGATAATTTTCCACACTAATGTTAGGAGATAATACAAAAGTAATTACTCAATACCACAAATAATTTCTCCTTAAGAAAATTCACACTTAGAGACCAGACAGTTTCATTTACAAAAGGGTCAGTGAATTATTTCCATAACAACAGAATTCTCCCCGGGGTTTGAAAAAAAATAACATGTTGCAATGTTGTATTTAACATAGGAATTATATATCTCCTACATAGAACTTTTTGAAAATGCATTGGTTATATGAAGTAAGGAACCCCTATCATCTAAAGCAACTTAAAGAATACTAATGGCACTTTTATTAGACTAATACTATGACAGGCTTGTTAAAAACTTAAGGTATTTTATCATATAATCCCCACAACCCATAAGGTAAGCAATATTATTGCCCCTGTTTTGTAGATGAGGAAATTGAGGTTTATAACTTAGTTATAAACTGAGGTGGCAGATTGGAATTGAATGTAGGCAGACTCCCTGCACAGATCAGCCTGTGGTTTCTAAGTACAGTAGACTGTTTCTCATCACAGTGCAGCTAGTAGTCATTATTAGGAAGGCTGAACAATCATGATTGGAAAGATTATTGTGTGAGCTAACATGGCTCAGCAGAGGGAACACTGGACTGAGAATCAGCAGTCCTGGGTAGAGGCAGCTCTGCCACTACCCGGTGAGTCTCCTACCTTCACCAAGGCTATTTTCCTTATCCACAAAGTTAGGAGGGCAGGGCTCCACCACGGCTCAGCTCTCATGTATGCTTTGAGTAGAAATTGTGCCACATAGCTACAGGTTTTTGTAAACCATAACTTAAAAGGGTTTTGATGAGACCTGGCCTGTCACTAGCTTGTTTTTCAAAGGTTTCATCATTCTTCCTCTTAATAGGAGGGTAGCTACTGGTCATTTTCCAGGTTTCTTCTGTTTTATTTTTCTTTTCCTTTCATTTTTACATCTGTGCCCACAGTTGCATATTTGTCCTTTTCTGTACTCTTGGAGTCTCTGAACTCACACATAGCATTGTGAGTTGGTGTGCTCTATTTATGAGTCTAAAAGGTGTTTATTTTCCAAAATGTTATGTATTCATTTCCTGAAAATAGAAAATTCTTTATCTAGAAACATCTTGTTGCCTCTTGTTTTCTTGGTGTCAAAAAAAAAAAAATCTTTGATTAGAAGAAACCATTTCAAGTTGAATCTTTTTTGGTCGAGCCTTTTATTTAATCCTAATAATTCTGCAATTGTGATGACTGGGTCAGAGGTCAGCTGGGCTGTATTCATCCTAACAGGGTTAACAAGTGTGTCAGATTGTCACGTCATGGCTATAATTGACTTTGGCTTTGAGGTTTTCCTTCATAATAAGCAATGGGCCCTAAGCCAAAAAAGCTTGTCATTTATATTCGCATACTGATGACTAAATAATACAAGTGATTTCCCCTCATTCTCCTTTTACCCAGGAGCTTGCCTTCTGCTTCTTAAGTAAATTATATCAGAAGCACACCCATAAATTAAAGCAACCAAAATTAAAAGAATGTGACCTCTGAGCTTTTCATTGTAGCCGAAAACATTGTGATGGCATCACCGTGGTTTGAACACTAGTGGAGCACAGTGGCATAGGTTAGAGCTTAGTCAGAAGAGAAAACACAGTCCTCCTGACACTTTGAGGCTCTCACACAAACAGTGTGCCCCAGATGCCCTTTAGAAGACTGGGTGCAGGGATCTTCACTCATCACTGACTGCTTGCTGCAAACTTGGGCTGGATGGAAACATTGAAGGAGCCTTACTTTCCATGGATACCTGACAAAGTTGCTTGAAAAGTCCACTTGGTACAAATAACTTTGAGAATCAGTTCCTTTAAAAGTATGAAGGGGGGTAATGGAATACATGTGGCATGAAAGCAGGAATATTTGTGGGGAGGAAGGAGACCAGTAAGGGGACAACAGGGTCATTGGGAAGGAAGAAGAATAAGAACAAAGTATAGTGACATATGTACATGAAAAATGCCACAATGAGCCCTACTACTTTGTATGCTAACTTAAAATGTTTTAAAATCAAGAGAGAAATTAACACAAAGTATCACCAAATTATGATTTGTAGATTAATACACATTTGCTTAAGCTTATATTTGCTTCATGAAATCTTAGTTACTCATGGCAAATGTAGAATATGCTGGAGCTATAACAAAGTAAAAGTTTTCATTGTCCATTTGCTTTGGTTTAACATACTACTTCTCATAGACACACCCAGTGGAGACTATATTAAGATAAGCATATTAATTCCATTTCTTTAGCCACCCAGAAAGGCATCCTTACTTTAACAGGCTTAAAGGGTATGTTGGTTGTTACTGCTGTTTGTTTACTATTGGCTTTAAAAGCAGGCATTTCTAGGCCAGCCTTTAAGTGTTTACAAATGCATTAATATTTTGTCTTTTTGCCTTGGTCATCTTACTTTTCCTTGACATTGTTGGTTTATTTTTATAGTACTTTTGTGTGCCAAGGGCAAATTAAGCCATTCCCTAGAGAAGAAACCTGCTAGTTCTATTCTTAACTTGATTTGAGATTGCCTAATCATCTCTGTTCTTCATTGTCTTGGTAAAGTGGTGACTAAAGAAGTCTGTTTAGAATGCCCCAGATTGTCCTGAATTGAGTTTTTAAGATCTTTCTCCTGTATGAATTTCCAAACTTTTCAAAAGAATAACTTTTGTAAATAAATTCAAAGGTAAGAATTGCTGAAAAGAAAGCTACAAAATTGAAAGCTATGATTTTCTCACTGTGTTCCTAAAGACACTGGCATTTATTATGTTAAATAGATTTCAATGAGCTAAGAACCTCATCTTTAAAAATAGCATCTTTAGGGACTGGAGAGATGGCTCAGCAGTTAAGAACACTGGTTGTTCTTGCAGAAGACCAGGGTTTAAATCCCAGCACCCACATGGCAGCTAACAACTCTCCGTAACTCCATTCCTAGGGGATCCAACAGCCTTTTCTGACTTCCATGGGCTTTGCACAACATGGGTGCACTTACCTACATACAGGCAATACACGCATACACATAAAATCGAAATAATAAAATTTTTTGAAAACGTTTAAAAATAATATTTTTAAAGCTTCCAAAATGCTATGAAGGTGCCAAGGGAAAACATCAATGGATGATCCAACACCACCTTCAAGACCAAATAACATCCATGGCCGGCACAGCATATGTCATTGGTGCAGTAGTGGCACTCTTATCTTGGGGGCAATCGGTAGCTACCTAATTTGACTAAACACTCACTCAAAGGGAGAAAACTCAAGTGCGGTACTGTAAACATAACCTAATGTACATGGCTGGAGTGGCTATAGATCTTAGAGAAAACCCCAAGACTATCACATTGCTAGACTAATATGATTTCTTACAACATGCAAAATATGTATCCTTACATTTACAGATAAATACCCCAGTCACCACTCATCAAAGAAGCCTATTTTGCACCAGTCAGAGACTATTACCAAGTACCACAACTGGTCACACACACACATTGTCTGTGACTTGCCCAGGCCTAAGTGACACATCTACAATGCAACCTCTACATCTAAGGCTCATGGAACATAGAACAGAGATAATGTGTCAGAGAGTAAAGCACCAAACTTTGCTTTTTACCATCTTCGGTGGTTTCATACAATTTCTTCAGGTAGAGCAATATCTTCTGACAGTTGAGGAATTCAACCATATTTTTATATTAAGAAGACAATTTCTTATGCTACCACCTTGTTGCAGAGCCTTGTCATTTTCTTTGTTTCTAGAAGCAGGATGGAGGTCTCTATAGGCACTTACCACAGTGCTCTACCAACCTGCAAGGGAAGTAGAAATTAGGGTGATCACTTAGAAAAATCTTATAGTAGTTTGATACATTTTTTGAATCTAGTAAAATATTTTAATTCATTTTTGGTAATTACATACATACTGTCTTTTGCTCATATTGATTTCCCCATTACCCTCTCTTGTTTCCTCCATTCCCAATGAACCCTTCTTCCCAACAAGTTGTCTTCCTATTGTGTGCATGCACAGGTGTGTGTGTGTTTGTGTGTGTGTGTGTGTGTGTGTGTGCGTGCGCACGCACACACAGACTTGTGCACATGTGTGTTTGTTTCTGCAAATGTCATATTTGTCAGTAAGGGGTTAAAAATAAGAAAGCAAAGACTAGCCCTGGTCACAGATGGTTTTAGGGGCATTGCCTAGGCACTGCCCCAGGTTGGGAATTAAGACTTTCTCTAAGGTATTTTCCTTTTT
Organism: Nannospalax galili; assembly: GCF_000622305.1. Taxonomy (NCBI): domain Eukaryota; kingdom Metazoa; phylum Chordata; class Mammalia; order Rodentia; family Spalacidae; genus Nannospalax; species Nannospalax galili. Next base: position 2,308,296 of record NW_008345884.1, read on the forward strand.
GTTCCAGGAAGAGGGTTCATTCTTCCTTTTAAGACCAAGGGATTTTTTAAATTATTGTTTAAAAAATATTTAATACAGGTAAAATACACATGTAAAATTTATCATCCTATTTTAATTGTGCAATGCAGCAGTATTCAATTCATTCAAAGTGTGCTTCTGATCTTTGTTCTGCAAAACTAAAACTGTGTATGTATTATACAGCTCTTCCTCCCCCACCCAACTGCTCACAATTGCCATTCTAATTTCTGTCTTTATGAACCTGGTTATTCTAAGTACCTGATATAAATGGGATTGTACAGTAATTATCTTTTTTGTGATTGGCTTATGTCACTTAGCAAAATGCCCTCAAGCTATGTCATGTTAGAATTCCATCTGTCATGATTTGAATATGAAATGCCCCCCATAGGCTCTTGTGTTTGAACTCTTAGTCCCCAACTTGTGGGCTTGTTTTGTGAGGTTGTGGAACCTTTATGAGGTGGGGCCTAGGTAGAGGAGATGAGTTGCTAGGTAACAGGTCTTACGGGTTATAACTCAGCTCCATTTCTGGCCCAGACTCTGTTCTATGTAACAAGAAACTGCAGGTGCTTCTACTCCTGTGAATCAAGCCCAACACCATTCCTTCCTTCCGTGATGGACTGTATGCCTTGAACCATGAGCCAAAATAAACCCCCCTCCTCCCTTACTTCTCTTAGGCATTTGATCACAAGGATGAGAAAAGTAACTAATACATTACCTCTTTTCAGAATGAATACTATTCCATTTGCACATATACCACATTTTGCTTATTATTCATTCATGCATCAGCAAACACTTGGGTTGCTTCTCCCCTTTGACTATTATGAATAATGCTGCCATGAATACACCTGTGCAAATATCTCTTCACAACTATGCTTTTGATTCTTTTGCGTATGTATATAATCAGAAATGGAATTACTAGGTCACCTGGTAATGCTATTTTTCAGACTCCATTCTATTTTCCATAGTGTCTGTCCCATTTTACATTCTCATTAACAGCGTACAGTTATACCAACTTCAACACTTTCTGGCCACACTTTTGGTAGTAGCCATTCCAATGGGTCTGAAGTGATAACTCAGAATTATTTTTCTGTCTTTAGAGAAATGCCTGTTCAAGGCCTATGCCAATTTTTAAGTATTTTTTTTATTCTCATCTCATGCTTCTTTATTGTCTTTCTCTCTCTCTCTCTCACATACACACACAGAGAGAGAGAGAGAGAGAGAGAGAGAGAGAGAGAGAGAGATTTTCCAACTCAAAATAGTATTTTTTTTTCATCAAGGATTAAAATTTCTTTAAAACTCCCAAAGACGCATAGAATCAGAGGCCGCTGAGGCTTGAGAGATTACTTAGTGCTTAAGATTGCTTGCTAGGGCTAGAGAGGTGGCTCAGAGGGTAAGAGCACTTTCTGCTCTTTCAGGGGACCTGAGTTTAGTTCTCAGTGGTTCATAACTGCCTGAACTCCAGTTCTGATGACCTCTTCTGGTCTCCATGGGCACCTGCATGTACATAGTATACATACATACACTTAGGCATACACATACACATAAAACAATAAGTAAATCTTTTAAAAATAAATAGTAGCTTGATTGTACTTTTAAAAAGAAGCTACCTTTTATAATCCTTCTAACATATTCAATGAAGTTCTTTTAACATCATTTTATATACCAGTGGTTAAATGTAGAACAGAAGTAAACACAACTCCAGGTTTTTTTGTTTTGTTTTGTTTTAAGACAGAGTCTTGTGCAGCCCAAGGTATTCTTTAACTCACTACATAGCTAAGAATGAACTTGAACTCCTGATCTTCTTACCTCTACTTCCTGATTGCTGGGATGAAAGTATGTACCACCATACTCAGCTTTTTTGCCTTTTAAAAAAACAGAAGCAGGGCGTGGTGGCACACGCCTTTTATCCCAGCACTCAGGAGGCAGAGGGAGCAGATCTCTGTGAGTTCAAGGCCAGCCTGGTCTACATAACAAGTTCCAGGACAGCTGGGGCTACAGGGAGACCCTGTCTCAAAAAAAAAAAAAAAGACCAAAAAATAATATTTATGTGAGTATAACATTTGTGCACATATGTTTGTGTGTGAAGTATATGCATGCCATGGCAGATGTGTAGAGGTGAGAAGGTAACCTTGGGTGTCAATCCTCACCTTCCAACTTGTTTGAGGCAGTAGTATCTCTCTTTTTTTCCACCATGCTGTGTGCTCCAGCCTCCCTGACCCTAGAACTTCTGGGATTCTCTTGTCTCTGCCTCCTATCTTGCAGTAGGCATGCTAGGATAACAGACAAATGTTGTGGTATCTAGCTGTTTTTACATGGTTTTCTAGAACCCAAGCCCAGGTTGTCAGGTTTGCATGGTAAACACTTTTTTTTTTTGGTCTTTTTGAGACAGGGTCTCCCTGTAGCCCCAGCTGTCCTGGAACTTGCTATGTAGACCAGGCTGGCCTTGAACTCACAGAGATCCGCCTGCCTCTGCCTCCCAAGTGCTGGGATTAAAGGTGTGTGCTACCACGCCCGGCCCGGTAAACACTTTTACCCATTGAGTAAACTCGTTGGCCCTCCTTTGCCCATTTTTTTTAGTGAGGGTAGTTTGTTCTCGTTAAAGGAGTTCTTTATGTATTCTGCATGCTAATCCCTTATCAGGCATATGATTTGCAGTATTTTCTCCCTATCAGGCCAACAGGAAAAATCACCAGCAAGCATTGAGAAAATTGCTTGGAAAAAAAATTGAACATGAGTATATGTCTCAATTATTGCAATTTAAAGGACTTTTCATGGCAGCTTGAAAGCTAGGTGTCAGGATCTAAGATACATAGACATAGTATACCCATTTTGCTGGTTAGCACCTGGCTTTAATCCCAGCACTCAGGAGGCAGAGGCAGGTAGATCTCTGTGAGTTCAAGTCCAATCTGGTCTACATAGTGAGTTACAGGCCAGCTGGGGCTATAGGGAAACCCTGTCTCAAAAAGACCGAAAAAAAAAAAAAGAAATTAAAATGAATTTCATGGAGTTTTGTAAGAATAACTATGAGTTTTAGGTGTCCCACAATCAAACCAATTTGATATTCTCTAAATTTAAATTCTTGATGAGGACCTAGAAAATTATTGAGGGTTTAATCATTGGAAGCAACAGTCCAAGTGACCCTGATATAAAATGTATCTTGTTTATTCAGTAAGTTCACTGAGTTCCATGCTAGGGAGAAAAGGGGGTATTTATTTTGAAAAACTAGTATTTCTCTTTTGTCTTTTGTTTTGGCTGCTAAAAAATTCAGTGCCAATATTTGTGTGTATGTGTGTATGTGTATGCAGGTGCATACATGGAAGCCAAAGGAAGATGTCAGATGTCCTCTGTCACTCTGTCCCTTATTATCTGGAGACAGAGTCTTTCACTGAACCTTGAGCTAGTCTGGCAGCCAGCATGCCCCAGCCATCCTCCTGTCTGTCTCCCACAGCACTGGAATTATAGACACACATTGACCATGCTCAACTTTATAAAAATTTTATCTGTTATTTTTATTTTATTTTGTATGTATGGGTGTATTGCCCGCATGTATGTAAGTGTACCTGTGTCTTGGAGTGCCCATGGAGGTCAGAAGAGGGCATCACATTCCCTGGAACTAGAGTTATGGATGGTTATTAGCTGCCATATGGGTGCTGGGAAACAAACCCAGGTCCTCTGCAAGAGCAGCCAGTGCTTGAGCCATTTTCTCAGCTCCTCCATGCCATTTTATGTTCAGTTGTGTATGTTTTTATGTCTTAGTTCTGAGTTTTCTCATTTGTTTTGTTTTGGTTATTCTTATATCAACTTTATTAAGGCACAGTTCATAACACTGAAGCATAAAATGCAGCATTTTAAGTTTTGACGGTCACATACACTTGTGTAGCCAGTGCTTCACTTTCTGTCCCAGAGAAGCACTGCCCCGAGCCTCAGCTGTTACTAAACAGTTTGATTGATTCTGTGTCCTATCACATAGCCACCAATCTGCTTCAAGTACTTTTGGAAGTAGGTAGACTGTGTAAAAGTAACCCCTTTCTAGGATCTGCCATGTCAGTTTCATATATATTAACATATCTCCAAAACGTTATTGCCACTTCTTAGTACTTAAGTCTCATTACAGTTGACATTGGTAAACTAGGATCTTATGAAGCATTGCCAGATATCCTTGAAAACCTTGTTCTTTTTGGTTAATCAAACTGTGTTTAGAAGGAAATCACAGTGGTTTGACAAGAGGGGGAGCACATTATAGCCACTGGGCACTTTCTTGGAATTATTTTGTGAAAGATGACATAGGAATATCATTGAACTAGGTGTGTTTACAAAGCATAGAAGGTCCTCATCCATGATTGTTTGATGAATTGTGTAGTGTTTAGCAGTGTTATAGCTGTGCTTTGTGATATATCCTAACATGCTTGACTATTGAATGCTCATTTATTTTATTTTTAAATTTTTTACTGACACAAGTTACTAAATATGTGTTAGTCATTATTTTAAACTCACCAGATAGAAAACTGTTTACTCAAATTCTCCTGTTTGTATCATAATCACATGTACCTAGACTACTTAGACCCAAGAATAAGCTAGGGAGATATAAGTAAATACCATGTAGAGTCTTGCTTGGTGATTATGTAGTTTGTCTTCTGGATGGGATGGTCCCACTTTGCCAGATGGAGACAGAGGATGTATGAGAATGCACTGAATGCAATGCATTTAATTTTAGCTAAGAAAAGGACAGTGTACAGTGTCTGCCACAGAGGGAAAACCTTCAAAAGAATGTTTAGTTCTTTTCCTGAACATAATTAAATTTTCATTACACTTTTCTTTGCCAGAAGTGTAATGATATATATTCAGTAATTGAAATCCAATCAATTCCCCTCATTTGTTCCTGCTTGATGAAAGAACCAATGCCTAGTACAATAAATACTGACTAAACTTTTCCTCCTCTTTTTAACTTTTGTTTTAGAACGCAGCCCAAAACCATGTTTGCCCAAGTTGAATCTGATGACGAGGAATCGAAAAATGAACCAGAATGGAAAAAACGTAAAATTTGAAGAATCCCATCTAGGAGTTGTTTGCATGAGGTGGGAGGATAAGGAGCAGTGTGGCTTTGGTTGTTGTTTTGTTTCTTTTTTCCCCTCTCTCTCTTAATGCTTAGGAAATAAAAAATACATTTTTATGAGAAGATTTTCTTCTTTCTGTTATTGAATTATTCAGATTAATGGGTGTCATTTAAATTGATTGTGCTTACATTTTCTTACCTATAATTATTAAGCTGTGTTACATGTAAACAAGAAACAGACTGATCCTATTACCAAGTACTTTAGGTATTCAGAGGCTTTGTTTAACAATTACTGATCTTGTGCAGATTCTCCATAACCTTAGAGAAGAAAACATATGTTGAAACGTATATCTGTCTTTAGCAAATGGAACATAACATGGAAATAGAGATCAAGAAGCTTGATATTTCTGTACAATGTCACAATAGTTGTTTACATGACTGTAAATAATTAGATGAGTTCAAACCAAAAGCATGGCCTTACTTGGAAAGAACATGTATCTGATTATGTTTCACTGCAGTACATGATGATTTGGAGTTAGGAGAACATGCTTTGAAGTCAGACCACTGCAAGCACTTTGCTCTCTGGGTCACCTTGGGGAGTCATTAAACATCTCTCTTCTGGCCTTGTGTAGTAGCACCTATTCTGCAGGTTTCTCACAGGGTTCAATGAGTTGCTCCATGTAAAACATTTGGCCCAGTGCTTGACATACAGTAAATCTACACTAAATATTTGTTTTAAAATACAGTTAATAATGTTACTTTGTCTTACTTTTTTGTTACTATTCAATTAGAAAGGCATGAAAATGCTTCAGAAATGCAAGGGCTATATAAAAAGACATTAAAAATCATTCTAAAATTCTACTTGTGACTAGAAAACTAAAACAAATGTTGGCAGTTTGTCCAAAGTAATAGTGAGTCAATAGAATAAAATTCTGTGGACTGGTTTCCTGTACACATGGGCTCATTTTGCATGTTAAGTAGAACCCACTTGACAATTCCGGTTTTTTTTTTGTTTGTTTCTTTTTGTCTTTTTGAGACAGCGTCTCCCTGTAGCCCCAGCTGGCCTGGAACTCACTCTGTAGACCAGGCTGGCCTCAAACTCACAAGAGATCTGCCTGCCTCTTCCTCCCAAGTGCTGGGAGTGCCACCATGCCTGGCTGACAATTCAGGGTTTTAATACTTACCTTTTACCCTCCTGTTCTCATTTGTTCTAGTGAATTAAGTAATTATAAAAGGGAATGATGAGCTGGGCATGGTGGCGCACTCCTTTAATCCCAGCACTCAGGAGGCAGAGGCAGGCGGATCTCTGCAAGTTCAACGCCAGCCTGGTCTACGTGATGAGTTCCAGGCCAGCTGGAGCTACAGGGAGACACTGTCTCAAAAAGACCGAAAAAAAAAAACCAAAAACAAAAAAAAAAACAAAACAAGGAATGATGAGTCAAAAGTATGTCAGAAAATTCTGGTTCTTTAAGTTTTGTCTTCCTTCTGCCTCACATCTACCCCTCTTGAAAAGCATCTATTTTTGCAAGCTCATACACAGCTCCAACCCTCATCTATATCGCATTCCGCTTTCTTTGTGAGTTAACCTATATGGTGATAAGGCTGAGAACTAGTGTCTGCCAGGTGCCTGGAGCCTGATAAGTACTGTTCTTATGTTCTTCTGTTGAATGAATTCCCACAAATCCTCAAAAACAGGCATATTATTAGTTACTTTTCTGTTGCTGTGATAAAACACCATGACAAATGCCGCTTACAGAAGGAAGGGTTTATTTGGCTTACAGTTCCAGAGGGCTAGGCATGACAGGAGTACCAGAGAGCTGAGAGCTCACATCATCAGGTATGCACAGAATGCAGAGAGCAAAACTGGAAGTGGGGCAAGGCTATGAACTCTCAAAGCCTGCCCTCATGATGCCTCACATGCTTCTTCCAGCTAGGCCACACCTCCTAAAGGTTCCATACCCCTCCCGAAACAGTGCCACCAACTGACCAAATAAATGTTCAAATACTGGAGCCAGTGGGGGACACTTCTCATTCAAACCACCACAACAGGTGAAATTACTAAACCACTTTTACAGATGAAGCACAAGGGGTTTGAGTCAGTCTATCTAAGATCACAGCCACAAGAGCTGTATGAAGACACAACAATAATTAACGTGCCACCAATTTCTTGCTCCTGTTGAAATGTACTTCATTGAAAATCAATCACAGGCCAATATTTTGTTCCAGCTGCTTAGAATTTATAAATTCATGGCATCAAGGATAAAATTTACTGAAAGCCCCCCCCATCCCAATATAAACATTGCACCATATGGAAATACTCTTTTTTTACAGCCAAAAGTTACTGTGGAGGACTGGGGCAGGAATAAAAACTTGATCATAGTGGTCTTGGCCAAGTCTGCTATGATGTAAGGTCAGAGAAAGGGAAGTTTAAAATGAAGATGAGTTTCTCACTATTACCCACGACAAAAGTGGTCCTTTTTTGTTTGAGATTATTTCACTCCAGAGAGTTGTATAAAGAATTATTTCCTTCATAAAAAATTGGCAAACCTTTAAGTAGTTCAGTTTTAAATGTGATGAACATTAGAACCAGGACTGGGCAAACAGGAGGCTTTCATTTGACCTGTACTCCTGTCACCAGTGTGGACAGTACCAGTTGGCTGTCCCCTAGACCCCTTCTTCTACATGGCTCTCAGAACTGCTTAAAGGAGGAGCCTGGAAGTCCTCATTATGATCTAACTCCCTGATTCCTACCTCATTTAATTGTGTGCCAATTTCTGCCTGAACTGTGAGTCTCTTACATTTGCCAAAAATTAGGCTCTTTCAGCCTTCATCAGCATCACTCTGGAACCCTCTTCACAACTTATAGTCCCTCTTTTTTTATTGGTCCCTAACTATTTTCATTTGTGACTTACTTTAGAGTTAAATAAAAATATCTACCTAAACTAAATCTATCTAACTATAAATCCATCATTTTGTTCCTTTGCCAAGAACCTTCTAGAGGCTCTAGCCAGTAATTCTTACCCACTTAGGTGGCACTTAAAGACATCCAGGATTCAACCTCTCTCTGTCTTGCTTGACTCCTGCTGGTCTGACACATGCTTCTGAGGTCCAGCCATGTTGTATGCTAAGTCTTGAGCACCTGAATGTTTCTGCACATGTTGTCTTCTCCTTTGCTTGTCTGCTGGGAAAATTCCCACTTGTTTTTAGAGATGGGAATTCATTTCACCTTCCCTGAGCATGACCTAACCAAGCACAGGCTCTCCTTTCTCCTCTGCTCTCGTGATTGCTTACATACTTCTCTACTATTGCATATTTATGTTGCATTGTGAGTGGATACATATGCATGGTTTTGTGGGCCTGGGGTATGTGCATATGTATCTCCCACTGGGTTGTAAATCATAAAAACTAAAGAGTACTAGGTTCAGTAACTATTCCATAAATTTGTTTAATGGGTTAAAAGAGCCATGTTCTATTCCTGTTTGTCTCCCTAGACCTTAGCCCTGAGAAAAGTGTTCAAAGATGCTCATTAAATCTTTGGCAGAAAGGAGAGCATCAGCCATGGTGACATACCCCATATCCCAGCACATGGGAAGCAGAGGCAAGAGGATCCCTGAGTTCAAGCCTGGCTTGGAATATATAATGACACCATCTCAAAAAAACAAAAGAAAAGGAAGGAAAAAAAGAAGAAAGAGAGAAAAGAGGGAGGGAGGGAAGGAAGGAGGGAGGACAAAGAAGAAAGAACCAGCAGGGTATGGTAGCACACACTTGTAATACTAGCCCTTGGAAGGTGGAATCAGGAGAATGAGGAGATCAAGGTCAACCCCAACTATGTATTGAGTTTGTGGCCAGTCTGGGCTACGTAGGACCCTGTCTCAAACAGCAACAGCAGAAATAATGAAGGGAAGGGAGGAAGGGAGAGAGGAAAGGAGGGAGGATAGCAGTGGCAAAGAGTGAGGAGATAGAAAAGAGGACGAAGTGTGACAAGGGCTTCTCCCTTGCAGACAGAAAGACCTGAGCACTGAAGGCTACTCTGTATCTGGGCTGCACTGACCTCTTCTCTGTTCAGATCCATTAACAGGTAACTCCTGTCACGGAAAGAAGCAGGATTGTCCATGCATCTCCTGGCATGGCACAAGCCCAAGACATCATGACATGTTTTTTTTGTTTGTTTGTTTGTTTGGTCTATACCCTCATTAAAGACAAAGGAAGACCAGGCCAGGAAGGAGTGCTTGAAGATGGGAGATCTTGTGTGTGTGTCTAAAGGTATGGTAATTAGGGAAGAGTATTTGAGTATAAAGAGTAGAGGATTATTCTAAGAACTTTTATGAATTACCAGAGAATTTAAGTCTTCAAGCTTTTAAATAAAACATTAAAAAAGGCATTATTTTTTTTTTTAAAAGTATTACCATGTCTCTACTTGTAATACTTATTCACAAATAATGGGGAAAGTTGGTTGATGCTGATAGATTTAACATTGGCCATGGTTCTTTGATGTTCCCCCTTTGGCAGTTTGACTAGAACATGGCAGAGGTGATGCTTTGCTGGGTAATAGCCAAGGCCTTGACAGCTTGTACTTGCCTTCTCTTGGGACATTTTTTCTGGAAACTAAACAGCTATGATATGAAGAAAACTGAGGAGTCCCAACTGGATAGAAACAACCCCAACTAAGCTCCTAGCTAACAGAGCCCACCTCACCTTTTGAGACAGAATCTTGCTATGGAGCCCAGTCTGGCCTCAAAGTCATGATGCATTTACCTTTCTAGTGTTGGGAGTAAAGGTGTAACCACCATGCCTTGTTTCATTCCCTCTTATAAAGCAAATTCTTTCATAATTTGGTCCCAGTTGAGTCAAAGCAACATGAAGCAGAAATGAGTCAACCCTTACAAGACCTCCTGCCCAGGATGTAGATTAATGATCTAAATAAGTGATTGCTGTTATTTGAAGCTACGGAGTTGTGAATTTGTGATACAGAAACATATGGCTAGAATAACTTCAAAGATAAATTATTCAACCATTAAAATAAAAACTGCTATTTTTTAAATAAATAATTTATTGAGAATTTCATACATGCATATAAGGTGTTTTGATCAAATCCATGCCCACTCCCTCTCCCCTCCAACTTCTCCCATATATCCCCATCACTTTTTTCTGATAACTTCATGTACTCTTCTTTGATTTACTTATTACTACTTATTACTTATTATTTATGGGGCTAAAATCTTTTAAGGATTAGATACAAGCTCCCAAATATTTTTGACATTTGTTGCTAAGAGGCCCAAGGACACTGTGAGTTTTAGCAAAGAAACTGGCAACTTTTCTTTGGGGTCTTTTTACCTTCACTACCTAGCCAATTCCTGTTTTCTATTCTTATCACACCATCCTCTGAAGAGGTTACCCAAATTGCCAATAGGGAATTGGGACGCAGACCACTCTGGCTTCTTCCATGCTGAACAGGGATGCAGGGTGAGGCAACTGGAGTACCCCTTCAGTGGGCCTATCTAAAAGACTCCCAAATTGTATAACTCCTGTCTCTAGGGGGAAAAGAAAGTCCTTGAATTGTGACTAGGAGACGTAAAGGAGAAGTAAAGGCAAGAGTAGTTAGCATTACAAGTTCTAGACAGG
>NW_008345884.1:2319428-2319916 GCF_000622305.1 Nannospalax galili
CTGATGACTTTACTCTTTGGTTATACTTTCCTTTTGGGTGTTTAAGACCATACAGTTGGCCCAAATAAATCCATTTATTTTTATCCTTAAGGTCATTTGAGGATCTGTTCCTCCAGGGTCACATGAGCTTGGGAGGAGCTCCTGGCTCCTTTCTTTTCCATTTATGTAAATTTATGTTCCATTTATGTAAAGAAAAGTTAAAGGTCCTTGACCATGTCTTGCTTCACTTGGAAGCATGAATGAGATGTTTCCTCTGAGTTGACCCTCCTCTTTGTAGACTGGACAGTGATTCAAGTCCATCTGGTGGGGTCTCCATGTCCTCCCTGAACAAGAGGACAGGTGACTCACCACAGTTACAGGACATTTTGAGAGATGTTCCATAGTTCCCTGGAACTTAGTTGACCTAGGAGGGCAAGGGGCAAAACCTGTCCTTCAAATCCCTTTGACCACATTAGTATAGGCCTCAAACTATGGCTGTTAAACATCCA
>NW_008345884.1:2320075-2345062 GCF_000622305.1 Nannospalax galili
TTTTTACCTCATCCTTTATATATCATAACAAACCTACACAGACCTTCATCACTTGCTTAGGCTTTCTTGTTTTTTCTGTTTTGGGAAATATCTCCATTCCCATATCCTTAAAACAGTGCTATTTTGATGGCTCAACTTTGAATGTTTTTCTTGTATATACGATTTTAGAAAAATTTTTTGTACTTTTTTTTTTTTCCCCGTTTTTAGTCTTTTTGAGATGTCTTCCTATAGCCCCAGCTGACCTGGAATGCTCTATGTAGATCAGCCTGGCCTTGCTCTCACGGATATCCACCTGCCTCTGTCTCCCAGGTGCTGGGGTTAAAGGCATGCGCCACCACACCTGGCTCTACTTCTTTTTAAAAATTTATTTTGGCCAGGCGTGGTGGCGCATGCCTTTAATCCCAGCACTCGGGAGGCAGAGGCAGGTGGATCTCTGTGAGTTCAAGGCCAGCCTGGTCCACATAGTGAGTTCAGGACAGCTGGGGCTACAGAGAGACCCTGTCTCAAAAAGACCTATTTAAAAAAAAAAAGTTTTATTTTATTTGTATGTGTGAGTGCCTGTGTGTATATGCACCATATTCATGCCTGGTGCCCAAGGCTAGAAAAGGGTGTCAGATACCCTGGAACTGTAATTAGTGATTATAGGCAGTTGTGAGCCACCTCACATGGGTGCTGGGAACCAAACCTTGGCTGCTCTACAAGAGCAGAAAGTGCTCTTAACTACTGAGCCATCTCCAGCCTTTTTTTTCTACTTAAAGCATGATTACAATAATACTTAAAAACAATATAGTATTTTCGTACTTGTTAAAGAAGCATGTAAAATTTCTAGTACTATAAACTTCATATATAATCCTAGTAGCTAGTTAGTCCTTTATGAAATGTATTATCTATACTTGACTACTCCCCTATTATTGAAAATATAATTATTTTTAAACTAGCTGTTATAAACAATGCTTACTTGAGGACCTCTGTATTAGTCACTGTTCTGTTGCTGTGATAGAAACACTGACCCAAGCAATTCATAGAAGGAAGAGTTTATTTGAGCTTACGGTTCCAGGAGAATTACAGCCTGTCATGTCAGGGAGGCATGGTGGCTGGAGGTGGCTGGAGCAGGAGCTGCAGAAGCTAAGCTCTCACATCATCACCAGGCACAGGAAGCAAGAGGGTGACTGGAGATCTGGCAATGCTTAAGAACTCTTCTAAGCCCACCCCCAGTGATGTGTTTCCTCCAAGATGGCCACACCTTCTAAAACCTCCCAAAACAGTGCCACCAGTGCTACAGAATGTCCAAATACTTGGAGCCTATGGGGGACATTTTCATTCAAACCATCACAACCTCTATGCCTAAAATGTTTAATGCATGGTAGAATTACTTTGTTAGAAGTGGTTACTGAAAAATGGAATTATGGAGGTCTACAAAGAATGTTTCATCTTTGCTAGATGTGGTCATTATAATCTTGGATATTGCTTTGTCAATGGATGCCCAACTGGAGAGGAAAAATATGGTTCCAGGGAATACTGCTAAGATACTATACTAGGCTTAATAGTGTCTATCTGAAATTTATGTCCACCCAGAACCTCAGGATATGACTTTATTTGGAAGAATCTTTGTAGATATTACGTTAAGATGAACTCATACTAAAGGATGAGACCACTGTTGTGAATCAACTACTTGGGTTAGCCCAGAAATTTTAACTGTAGAAAATTATAGTATTTTTTTTTCTATTCTTTTGAGGCAGCAGAGTGCTATTTCCTTCTGCTTTTTTCTCACAGTCATTTTGCCTGGTAGAGGTTCTCCAAACCACTATAGCTTCTTGGACTTACTCTCAGGACAGACACAGCTAAGAGCGTGTCTTCCTAATTCAAAGTGTCCATACGGAATAAGCGATGATGGTTTTACTGTTTATAATTCACTTTGAAGTGTGCGTGGCTGGCAACAACTGGACTCTCCTTGTAGCTGCCTGGCAGAGCTGACCTGACCAGATGTCTGGTGCCACTCCTCAGATCTCTGATGTTCATCAGCCATGACAAAGGATAAACATATGATCGAAGTATGTTTATCATGTTAATCAAGTTGTCTGAAGTGGTATGGCTGGTATCTTAGAAGTCTCATGAACTATGAAGTTTGGGATTCCTCCTTTACTATGTAGTAATTTTGTGGGTTTATGAAAGTCACATAAACTATGAATCTTCAGCTTCTTTGTATAATGGGTACAGTATTAACCACCTAGTCAACATCCAGAAGAATATTTATTTTATTTTTTAAAAAGATTTATTAGCTGGGTGTGGTCGTGCACACCTTTAATCCCAACACTTGGGAGGCAGAGGCAGGCAGATCTTTGTGAGTTCAAGGCCAGCCTTGTCTACATAGTGAGTTCCAGGACAGCTGGGGCTACAGGGAGAGCCTGTCTCAAAAAGCCAAAAAAAAAAAAAGATTTATTAGGGCCAGGTGGTGCACACCTTTAATTTTAGTACTTGGGAGGCTGAGGCAGATGGAGCTCTGTGAGTTTAAGGCCAGCCCAGCCTACCTAGAGAGTTACAGGTTAGCCAGTGCTGCACCTAGTGAGACCCTGTTCTAAAAAACAAAAACAAAATATTTTTTAATTATGTGTATGCAGGTGTGCCTGTTGGGGGTATCTGCACATGAGTGCAAGTGCCTGGGGAGACCAGAAGAGGTTGTTGGATCCCCCAGAACTGGAGTTACAGGTGGTTGTGAGCTGCCTGACTTGGGTCATGAAAACCAAACTTAAGGTTCTTTGCAAAAATAGTACCACTCAGTACCACTGAGCCATCTCTCCAGACCTCAGATGAATGTTTTATGGTTTAAATAAAAGAGGGAGACAGGAAGACAGGGAGAAGGAAAAGGGAAAGGGAGAGGGAGAGAAATTTGCAAACCAAGAAGTACTAATATAGTTTTGGTCCCTTGTGCCTATATATTATTAATATATCAGTGCATATACATGAAAGTCCTATTCTTAGAAGGCAAGCCCAAGTCTGTATCAGCCCCATAATCACGAGTTATTGTGGTAGCCAAAAGGATGCTCTTTTATTAGGGAAAATTTGATGAGACATGTTTGAGAGGTTGCCATTCAATGTGAAAGTTATCCAGGATTTGGCTAAGGTTGTCTCAGGTGGGCCCGTGGTCTGGTTGATTCAGCTTCTGGAGCCAACTGGGATCCTGACTAGTTCCTATCAGCCTCACTGTTGGGCATGCTTGACACAAGGGCCCTCATGATGCTGGCTGTGACAGCATCTGAAACCTTTCCAAATTTAGAATAATGGGAAAGCTGTCTTCTGTTTTTCTCATAGGCTATTTTGATACTGCCTCGTTCCTTTTTTGCCCTTGTTTCTCCCCCATATTAAAAAGTATTGTGCTCATTTCATGGGGAGCTGTATGGTTCCTTTGACTCTACTGCCTCTTGTTTATGAAAAACAGCAAGTCAACCATGTCAGATGGCCAGCAGCAATCTTGCCTCCAAAGTACAGAGACTTTTTTCTTCCCCTAATTTTGTTTTAGAATTAAGAAACTGGTTTTCCTTTAGTTGGAGGAATATTATCATTCAGAGGTACATTAATGTAGAGAAAAGCCTTGGAGGCAGGAGACCTATGTTCAAATCCCAGGTTGCTGAAGTCCTATAATCTCTCTGGAGCCTCGATGATTCTGGGAGTAGCTTTAATGAGTAGCAAGAAAATATTACATAAATATCCTAATTACTCTGTGTGTGTGTGTGTGTGTGTGTGTGTGTGTGTGTGTGTGTGTGCCACTGCATGCATTTGAAGGTTTTTCCAGAGGGACCCTTTTTTGAGATTCTGATTCTGATTCAAGATATTTCTCAGAAATGCAATGTCAGGGCATATGTGTTTGATCTGAAACAAGAAAGTACTACTGAACATGTTATAGATCTACCTGTTTGCCTCAAAAACATGTAGTCCTACTTTTGAAATCTAGCCCCTTCCTGCTCATTGCCTCCCACAGTCAGGGTTCCCCCTGGGAGTTGGAGACCAGCCTCTGAGCCATGCCCTGAAACTTTTTCCTGTTGATCCATTATGTTCTTTCTCCTACTCAGGTCTCAGGCTGGCAGAACTCTAAGAGAGTCACACATGACGATTCTCTTTTCAGAAAATGTGGGCTCGTGGATCAGCTTCAGGGCCAGATATGAGGTCCAAAGCTAGCTGTGACTGGAATTCCTTGTATCTTCCAAGATTCTGGTCATTATAAACAATCAACAACAATCAACATTCTTTTAATTTATGTGCAGTCAGCTTTCAATTTTTCCTTTATAGAGAGCCATGAAAGTGTAAATAAGAAGATGGAACAGCACAAAAAGCAAATGTTCTTGTTTTTATCTCTGGAGATGTCTGACATGCAGTCCCTCACCTTTGCCTCAGTGTGCCTTGGGAATTGCGTCATAACCTATGCTGTAGCAAAGCAGACACTTGTCAAGCAGATTGTATTTACCCATAAAAACAATGTTATAATTGAAAGGTTGAGAAGATCAAGGACTGAACATCCCATAAGTCATAGTTATGACCAACCATGTGTCATGAAATCCAGAGAAGGCAGCAGAAGGCCTCCAGAATGCTATGCATAAGCAAAGCTATAATTAGAGATGGTTAGCCCTGGAAAGAATATTAGATGCCTCCACTCTGAACCCCATTTTCTACAGATAAGAAATCTGGGGTCCTGAGCGTCAGCCACTGGTGCTAAGATACACTATAGAGTTACCCAGTGTTCCTTCAGCTCTGCCACACTTGGAGTCCATTTCTATAATTATATATTGGGCTGAGAAGGGCCCAGTCTGGGATCCCAGCTCTGCCATGTACTGTGTGACCCGAGCCAATCCTTGAGCCTCAGTGTCCCTCTTATAGGCTAAACTGTGCCTCCTCCAAATCCATATGTTGAATCCCTAATCCCAGTACCTTGAAATGTAGTTATTTGGAGATAGGGCCTTGTAATAGTTTTGATTGTGAATGTTCTCCAAAGTCCCATGTGTTAAATGTTTGGTTCCTAAGATGGTTCTATTGGGAGATGTCTCCAGGTATTTGGGAGCATGTCCTTAAAAGAGACTGTATGATCCCAGCCCACTCCTCACAGTTTTCTGAATCCTGGCTGTGGGATAAGCAGTTTTATTCTAGCATAGCATGCCTGCCACAGTGTTGTCTCATTATAGGCCAAAATCAATGGGACCAATCAATCATGGACTTAAAGCTCCAAAAATCTTTTCTTCATCATGCATTGAGTATTTCAGGTATTTCAGTATAATGATAAAAAGCTGACTAACACCCTTTAAGGAAGTGCTTAAGTGACTAGACAAAGCAATCCTTAGCTGAAGGAACACTGCTGGAGGTATCACAATACCTGATCACGAATTATACTACAGAGCCATGACAAAGCCTGGTACTGGCACAGAAATCAACATGTAGACCAATGGGATAGAAGGAAGGGCCCAGAAATAAACCTATACAGTTAGGGCCACCTAATTTTTGACAAATATGTCAGAAACATACACTGGAGAAAAAGGTGGCCTATCCAACAAACAGTGCTGGCAAAACTGAATTACCTATCTATAGAAGAATGAAATATACCCCTATCTCTTGCCCTGTGTAACGATGAGTTTGAAGTGGGTCAAATATCTCAATTTAAAATCTGAAATGCTGAAACTGCTAGAGGAAAACAGAGAATTCACTTGCAATTGTAGGGTTAGGCAAGAACTTTCTGAATAGGATGCCAATAACATGGGAAATGGCCCCAGGAATTGACAAATGGAACTGAATGAAATTAAAAATGTTGAAACTATTAAAAGAAAATATAGTACCTTGCAAGATATAGGTGCAGGAAAGGACTTTCCAAATTGAACTCCATTTGCTTAGGAATTAAGGCTAGCAATTGACAAATGGGACCTCATTAAACAAAAATACTTCTGTACAGCAAAGGAAACATCGAGTGAAGAGGAAGCCCATGCAGAGTGGGAGAGGATCTTTGCCAGCTGTACATCTTACAGAGGATTAATATCCAGAATATACAAAGTACTCAAAAAACAATTAACAAAACAAATGACCCCATTTTTAAAAATGGGCTATGACTGGGGTATGGTGGCACACACATTTAATCCCAGCTCTTGGGAGGCAGAAGCAGGAGGATCTCTGTGAGATCCAGGCCAACCTGGTCAACATAGCAAATTCCAGGCTAGCTGAGGCTACAGAGAGACTCTGTCTCACCCCCCTCCCCAAAGGGGAGTACTATGAATCTGAACAGAGTTCTCAAAAGAAGAAATAAAAATGGCTCAGAAATATCTTAAAATGTGTTTGACATTTTTAGCAATCAGGAAAATGCAAATTAAACTTAAGATTTCATCTTACCAGTTATAATAGCCAAGATCAAGAAGACAGCTGACCACAAATGTTGGTGAGGATGGGGGAAAGAGGAACACTCAAGCACTGCAAATGGGATCAAACTGGTACAGCCACTATGGAATCAGTATGGAGAACTCTCAAAAAAACTAAAAGTAGATATGACCCAGCTATACCACTCCTTGGCATCTACCCAAAGGACTTGACATCCTGCCACAGAGATACTCAGTCATGTTCACTGCCACTCTATTCACAGTAGCTAGTAAATGGAAACAACCTAAATCTCCTCAACTGATGAATGGATAATGAAAATGCAGTACATATACACAAGGAAGTTCTACTCAGCTGTGCAGAAAAATGAAATCATGAAATTTTTAGGTAAATGAATGGAATTGGAAAACACACTGAGAAAACCCAGATCCAGAAAAACAAACACTGCAGGTGCTCTATTACTCATGGATCCTAGCTCTAAATCTTTAGATAGGAGTATATAACCTGAAGTAACCTCAAAAGCCAGGGAAGTAGAAAAGGACCATGGGAGGAGGGTAAAGTTCTAGAGAGGGGGATAATATGACATAAGTGCTATCAAGGGGAAAATGGGGGGATAATACATAGGAAGAGGGAAGGAGGGATAAATAATACTAAGGATTTCTGAAAAAGCCATAGGAAAAAAGTATTATAAGCTTACTTAAAAATACATATATATGGGCTGGAGAGATGGCTCAGTGGTTAAGCACACTGGTTGTTCTTGCAGAGGACCCGGTTCAGTTCCTAGCACCCACTTGGCAGCTAATAACTGTTACTCATTTCCAGGGGATCTGATGCCTTCTTCTGGCCTCCATGGGCTTACATGCATTGGTGCACTTACATACATGTAGGCAAAACACACATATAAAATAAAATTTAAAAATATATGTGTATGTGAGAAAGAGTGAGCTGAAGGCTATCTAACAAAAATCCCAGTGCCCGGCAAGGGAAGCCTCCCTTTCAGTTGTTTGTTGGGGTAGTCCAAGAGACTCCCAAAACTATGTAGGTTGTTTCTGTAACCCTTGATTGCCTCTAAGGACTTGAAGGTAAGACCCTGTTGCTGAAGACACCATGTATGTCATACACATGTCTTGGTAAAATTGACCTGGAAGCCTCCTCCTCGAAGACTTGCTCTCATTGTATCAGAAGGTAGTATACAGGCTGGGGGCCGGGGTGCACACCTTTAATCCCAGCACTTGGGAGGCAGAGGCAGGTGGATCTTTGTGAGTTCAAGGCCAGCCAGGGCTACAGGGAGACCCTGTCTCAAAAATACAATAAAGAGAAGACACTATACAAGCTACTAAGGGAGAAAAACAATCAATGGTCTTACCTAGCTGTAAAGCCTACAAACCACACAAATGATCAGTCTAGCAAAATATCCCTATTGGTGTAATAGTGATACTTTTAGCTTTGGGGTAATCATTAGCTGTCTAGTTGGACTTGAGGCCCACTCAGTAGGAGGGAATCCATGTCTGGTACTGTAAACATAGCCAAATATCCATGGCTAGAGAGGTCATAGACCCCAGAGAAGAGCCTACTGCTGCCACTTTCCTAAACCAATATAATTTCTCACTGTCATCTAAATACTTAGCCTTATATTCAGATAAGTATAGCTCTCACCACTCATCTTTTGCTTCTTGCAAAAGATGGAGACTATTATAAGGTTCCACAACTGGCCAAAATGCAGAGAATTAGTGTCTACAGAACTCCTGGCCCCAGTTGGTACATCTACAATACAACTGCTATACCTATTGGGGAACATCATAGAAGACTAAGGGGCAGAAAGATTGTAAGGGACAGAGGACCAGGACACCTGCTACTATGATAGGGTGTTTTGGAAATGGCAGGAAAGCTGCACCCATGAAATCTCAACAATATGATTGCCTAAACAAGGCCTGCGTAATGACAATACCAGTTGACATGCCAGTGTGGATGGGGGAAATTTCACAGAGTCCCACTTCCAGGTGGAGAGGTACAAGCAATCAATGGCTGCTGAGGGAGGGAGAGTAAGTTTTCTCCAGGGATGAGCGCCCTGATAGATTATCTAGTTCCAAATAGCCCTAAACATATGAGCATGTAAGTACCACTAAAGAACTCAGTAGATCATATATGTATCTCTATATATATGCATACGTACATATATATGTATATCCAGGTATATATAAATCAAAGAATAAGTCACAAAATTGAGAGGAGGGAGCATGAAGAGAGTTGGAGGGGGAAAGAGGGGTTGAAATGATGTAAATACAATACTCATGTATGAGATTCTCAAAAAATAAGAAATAAAAGAAAAAAGTTTCTTCACAGCAAGGAAAACTATTAGAGAAAACTATTAGTCTACAGAATGATAAACAATCCATGCCAGCTATACATCAGTTAGAGAATTAATGTCTAGAATTAACTGTAAAAATTTAATAGCAAAACCCCCAATCTGTCCATCAATAAATGGGCTAACAAAATGAATAGATGATTCACCAAAGAAGAGACACAGGTGGCCAGTAAGTACTTTAAAAAGTGTTCAACATCCTTAGCCATCAGAGAATGCAAATTAAAACTACTTTGATATTCCATCTAACCCCAATCAGAATGACTATTATCAATTAAAGCCCCAACAACAAATGCTGGTGAGGCTATGGAGAAAGAGGAACCTCTATTCATTGCCGGTCATAATGCAACCTAATACAACCATTATGCAAATCAATATAAAGGTTTCTCAAAAAATTTAAAATGTCTCTGCGTGGATTCTGGCTTCATGCTTATACGTATAGAAGGGGGTGAGTATGGGTATAGGCTCTGAAACTAGGGAGGAGACCACAGAGGGGAGAAAGAAGTGTTGAGGAGTGGGGCAATAAGACACACGTGACATGAAAACAAAAAGGAGGCTGGGGTGGTGTTGGATGGAAGGATACAAGGGGACAAGGTAGGGGGATGGGGTAGAAGGTGTTGGGGAGAATCAACAAAAATAATTTTTGTTCAAAAATGCCAAAATGAAGCCCAATACTATGTATGCTAACTTCTATGTATATTTCTATTGAGTTTTTGTATATTTCATATAATAGATCCTAATCAAATTTAGCTCCCTTCTCCATATGCACCCTCCCAAAGGCCCTCCACCAGATTTCATGCATTCTGTTATATATGTTAAGGCCTATCCAGTCAAGCATTTGTACCGAGATACCCCTTGGGTGCAAGTTCATTCACTGGAGTCTGGTCAGCTTATCTAGAGTCAGTCCCTTTAAGATCAGCTCTTCCTCACTCAGCTGTAAACAGTTGCCAGTAGTTCCTTGGCTAGTGTTGGAGCCTGCTGTCCATTTCCCTCATTTTATGTTGGGTTTTTGTCTGAGTCAGTATGAGTCTTATGCATGCTGTCACCATTGTTGCAAGTTCATATGAGCAAGTTCCCAGAGGCCTGAAAGCTTCTGTTTCCTTATGTTCATGTACCAACCGTGGCTCTTACAATCTTTCCACCTCCTCTTCTGCAATGGATGCTATTTTTTAAAAAAACTAAATGAAGTGAGAAACAAACAAACAAAAAAAGCCACTTTTACATTCCTCCACTGATTTTGGTGTAGGACCTGAAATTAGAATTTAACCGAGCTGTAATTAAATGTGAGACAACATAGATCAATATTAACAATGCTGTTAGAAATCAGGCTTTGCCAATCAAAACTTTCTAATCATTTTATATAAACTATGAGGCTGAAACTCTGAGAGAATGGAAGTAAAATTCTCATGCTATACTGTATGCTCTGTGGGGACAAGAAAGCAACAGATTCTGGTGATACGTGTGAGACTACACCTTTTATAGTAACAGTATATATGAACTGATTTAATAACTTTTTTCACTCTTCATTAATGCCTTGGCTCAGTAAATAACAATTTGGAGTTCCCTAGTTATGTCTAGTAATTATTTCCTGAGTATTTAAGTACTTAAATAAAAATGAGTTTTGAAAAGAAATGATTGGGGTTGAAGAGATAGCTCAGTGGTTAAGAGCACTGGCCCCTCTTGCAGAGGACCTGGGTTTGGTTCCCAGCACCCAGATGGTGGCTAACAACCATCCATAATTCAGAGTTCCAGTTCCAGAAGATCTGATGTCCTCTTCTGTGGGCATTGCATGATGTGGGTGTGCTTACATATATGTAGGCAATACACTTATACACATAAAATAAAAATAAGTGCAATTTTTTTTAGAAATGAGTAAGTTAAAAAGAGATTGTTAAGGTGAGCCCTAATCCATTCTGACTGATGTTCTTGGAGCAAGAGGAAATGTGAGTTAGGCCTATAATCCCAGCTACTACTGCAACTGAAGCAGAAGGCTCTGAGATACAGAACCAGTTCAAGGCCAGCCTAAGCAACTTAGTGAGACCTTGCCTCAAAATAAAACATATAACAAAGACTGAGTATGGGGGTTGGAGAGATGGCTCAGTGGTTAAGAACACTTGTTCTTGCAGAAGACCTGGGTTCGAATCCCAGCACCCACACGGCAGCTAACAACTGTCTGTAACTGCAGTTCCAGGGCATCCGATAGTCTCTTCTGATCTCTGCGGGCATTGCATGACACAGGTGCACTTTCCTACATGCAGGCAATACACGCATACACATAAAAATAATAAAATGTTAAAAAAAAAGACTGAGTATGTGGCTGAGTGGTAGAGCACTTGCCCAATAGTCCCAAAGCCCTGGCTTCAATTCCCATTACCAGAAAAGGAGAAAAAAAAAAAAAAAGAAATTTGGACACAAGAAAAGACACCTGGGATGGATGGACATGTGTGTAGAGAAGAGACCATGTAAGGACACAGCGAGAAGGTGACCATATGCAAACCAAGAAAAGATAGCTCAGAAATTACCAGATGTGCCAACACTGTGGTCTTGGACTTCTAGCCAGACTCTAGAACTATGAAGCAAAAACATTTCTGTGGTTTAAGCCATCCAGTCTGTGGTATTTCACCATGGCAGCCCTAGCAAATGAATATAGTCCTTGTAAAACTGAGATACGAATACTGAACGCAATGGGACTGTTGTCAAGATCAAGTGAGATACTTAATCTAAGAAAAAGAATTAACCAGAGGCCCTGACAATAAGTAGGCGTGATTTGGTTATGCAGAGAGCCAGCAAAGTAGACCTAAATCACTCAACCATGACATCAGTTTGGCCTAACTAAAATGAACTGGTAATTCTGGACTAAGCCCCTCATTTTCTCTCAGTTTAGTTTGCCTGCTATTGGTCTTTGAAAGGCTTTTAGAAATAGATCAAGATTATCTAATTGTCCTTTGTCTTTCAAATAAAGACCAGGGCAACTGAAATTCAACTCTTCATTTTTATCCTGATAACTTTCTCAGCCATAATTAGTAATATTGGAGTCTTTTCACACAGCTGAGATGTCTACTTAAAATTCAGATTGTTCTTTTAAAAATAGACGTTGGTGAATGTAGATTATTCTGAGACCTCTCTGAAGACTTCAGACGCTGCAGGATTCTGAGCATAGGTCACTCTTGAAGATGTTCCCTCTCCTGGCTTTTCTTTTTTTTTTATGGCTTAATGGAATACATTCATTTCTTTTTTATTAATAAATAGTTTTATTTTCTTTGAGATGTCATGCAGTGTATTTTGATCATATTTACTTCCTGGTTTTTTCAACCACCCTCTGAGGCTGCTTTGAATCCTGTGAAATGAAAGAAATACCCAGGACCCCCTGAGAAGAAAGTGCAGGGTGAGGAGGGGGAGCGCTCCCTGGCAGCTTTCTGCTTTTAAAGCAGTGGAAAAAATCCAGTGTGTCTCAACAGTCACCCCCTTCCCTGCACTGTTCTATGCCTGACCCCTCCCTACGCTTCCTCCAAGGGTTGGCAGTGAACCATCCCAGACTGAAGGCTCTGGCTGAGTGGGCCTGCGGGTTGTTGAATTAAGTGTATGGAAGGGTCTGATCCAGGACAAGGTTAAACTCTGAAATGCCTGGAGTCCTTGTGTAGGATGAAAAGGGGCAGCTGGATCTTCTTCAGTTATCTTCCCTGGGTGTGTTGGCAAGACCCAGCATATGGCCCATGGCAGGTGGAATAACTGCCCATTTTGAATTTCACCCAAATCCCAGAGGGTATAATTCACACAAGGGCATCTGAGTGTGGGCCAAGGTTTCTCCTCTGCACCACCCAGCTTCCTGCAAATCCTGTCTCTTGATCCTGGCCACTCTTCTCAGAGGCAGAGCAGCACAGAGTTTCTGTTTTGCTTCTAAAGAAACCAAGGCACAGGGACTTACAGGAGACTTAAGCGAGCAGGTGTGGCTAAGCTGACCCTGAAATCAAGAGCTTCGATACCCCCAAGGTGGCATTTTATGGGCATTGTTCATAGTATCTCAAATATAAGGAAAGTGATCTGGTTTTTGAAGAATGCAGACCAGAGACCCCGCAAAAATCAAAGTCATGACTGGGGTGTAAGTCATGCACATGGGCAGCATCTGGGTGGCACATAACTGTGGTCATGGCTACATTGCCAACTTCTCGCTCAGCCAATTGTTGAAGCAGTCATTCTGTGGGAAATGGGAGTTGGACCATGCCTGCATTTGGAACCCCAAACACCATCAATGATATTCTTCATATGGTCCATTCTTGTGGCTTGTGGTATCCTATAAGCTGCTGAAAAAAAAATGTTGCCTGGGGGAGTGGAAGGGGGGGCTGCTCCAGTAATGATGTGCTGTACATTGAGTCTTCTGGAGGAGGGTCTCAGCATAGGAAGAGAGCCAGTATTAGCAGGATCTTGCTCTGAAGCACCCGGCTGCATTAGTCATTCTGGGGCTAATGATTGGAAATGCCAGGTCCTGAGCCCCATTTCCAGCCATTTGGCTTCAACAAGAGTCTCGGGTGATACCAAAACTGGAGGTCATGGGCACTGCCTCATGAAACACTGCCCAAGATAACATGTGGTGTTTATGTTCTTTCTTTCTGATTCTGAGCCTGAGTAAATATGAGACATTTGGTACCCCAGGTTCCCTCAAGAGCTTGGTGGAGATGTAGCTGAGCTGAGAGAGGAGACACACGGAGTGTTTCAGTCTCAGCCCCTTATAACATCTTCATTTTAAAAAAATCGTTTTCGAATTGGTGTATGAATGTTTTGCCTGCATGTATGTAAGTGCACCATGTGCATGCAATGCCTGTGGATGCCGGAAGAAGGCATTGGAGCCTTGGAACTGGAGTTACAGATGTTGCTAACTGCCATATGAGTGCTGGAAACCAAATCCTGCTCCACTGGAAGAGCAGCCAGTGCTCTTAAACAATGAACCATCTCTCCAGCCCTCATCTTTGAATTCTCAAGAGAAAGAATGCTGTACAATAACAAGTAATACTGGTAAAAAAAAAAAAAAAGGTATGCTTCCTTAAAATGAAATAGTATTATCAGCAGCTGTCACTTTATCGTTTATCCACTATAACTTCTTAGGAAGGTCACAATGAATTCTTTCACTCATGAAGAATGGAGGCCAGAGGTGTGTTCTAGAGCCAGCAGGGACGTTCAGCACCATCCTGGTGTCTAGAAAATTGAACTTGAACCTGGGGACCTGATCTGCGAATGGTCATTGGAGAATCTACCAAGGATTCTGGCTGTGGTGTTTCACTGTTAGGAGTTATCTAAAATCTGGTTCTAACATTTTTCATTTCTTTGCTCCCTTGTGCTCACAGGATTAGACCTAGGATGGAGCACCATCCAATAACTGGTGTGGCAGTCTTCCTGGCATGCCCACTGGACTGTCTGTGTAAATGTATGGAGGTTCATAAGCCTATTGGTATCTATTGTGGAATGCAGAGGTTGCCTTTATTACATTACTCCAGATAGTTCCCCCAAAGAAGTTTTAAATGGCATGAAAAATGGCCTGGACTTAGGGGGACAGAGGTCGTACTTCAGTGATAACCTGAGAGCCTCAGTCATAGGCACTCAAAAGGTACCTTCTAAATGACTAAGCATCCTGGAGAATGAGTAGGCAAAAACTAGACAGAACCTGTTTTCCCTGAGTGCAGCTTCCCAGGATTGGGCTGTGGAATATCGGCACCCACTGTGTGGGCCCCATCTCAAGTCCTTGATACCCATCTTTATCTTGTCGTGATGCTGGCTTTCTCTATCATAAGTCCCTTTGAAGAAGGAAGGCAACCGAAGACCATTTCTGTTTTCTTAGAAATGTACTTTTTCAACTTTTTTGTTATGTTTCAAAACTCATAGCATAAACTTTACCATCTTTTAAAATGTTTATTTATTATTTATTATTATTTTATATGTATGAGTGTATTGCCTGCATGTGTGTAAGTGCATGCATGTCGTGCAATGACCAGGAAGGTCAGAAGAGAGCATCAGATTCTGTTAGCCGCCATGTGGGTGCTGGGATTTAAGCCTGTGTCCTCTGTAAGAGCAGTTCTTAATTGTGGAATCATCTCTCCAGTCCTTAAACTTTACCATCTTAAACACTTTTAAGTATATCATGGTTAGTATAATCACACTATTGTGAAACAAAGACCATGCTCCTTCTTTCTTATTCTGGGATTGAATGGAGCCCCCCCCCCAATATGCTAGGCAAGCGCTCTACTACTGAGCTCCATCCCCAGCCTGACCACACATTTTTTTGTGTGTATAAGCACATATATATGTGTGTGCATGCCAGTATACATGTGTACGAACATGTATGTGTGTGGAGGTCAGAAGACAACTTCAGATGTTGTACTTCAGGCTCCATCCACCTCTTTTTTTTTTTTTTTTTTTTTTTTGAGAAAGATTCTCTTATGGGCTTGGACCTTGGCTACTAGGCTGGCTGGCTGGGCACCAAGCCTCAAGGATTCACCTGTCTCCATCTCCCCAGTGCTCGGACTACAAGTGTGTGCCATGGCACCTGGCTTTTTAAAAAATCTATTTTTATGTGTACCACTGTTTTGCCTGCATTGCATGTACGTACACCCATGTTGTACAGTGCCACAGAGACCAGAAGAGGGCATTGGAACTGTTTCAGATCCCCTGGAACTGGAGTTGTTAGCCACCACATGGGTACTGGGAACTAAACCCAGGTCTTCTGCAAAAGTAGCCAGTGTTCTTGACCACTGAGCCATCTCTCCAGCCCTGCACCTGGTTTTTAAATATGGATTCTAGGGATCCCACTCAGGTCCTTATGCTTGCAAGACTGTACTGACTGAGCTATCTCTCCAGACCCTAACCAAGACAATTCCTGAGATCTGAAAAATAAATGAATTTTCAGAAACTGAATTTTATAGAAGAAATGGCTATAGACCTGCTTTGAAAAAAAAAATTTAAGTCTACTCTAAAAACTTCTTGGAACAATTAGAGTTATTTTCTTATGCTTAACAAAATAGTCAATACTTGTAGTTGAGAAGAAAAAGTCACTTCATGTCCTGTATTACTGTCCTCTCTTTCTAACCTCCCTCCCTTCTTCCCTCCCTCCCTCTCTCTCTCTCTCTCTCTCTCTCTCTCTCTCTCTCTCTGGCATATTGAGTCTAATCTGTGTTTCCAAAATGCTCTTGAGTGTGGGGCTAACCCTTGGAGTGAGACCTGGTAGGCCAACCTACTAGGCGACATACCAGCATGGATGGGGGAGGTGGGCAAGAAATTCCAGTCCTAGCTGAGGACCTATTGTCAATTGACAGCAGCTGAGATGGGTAGAGTCAGTTTTCCTTACATACTATGTTCTGAGTCAAATAAAGCTGGGTTGCAGTACAACGGAATACCATTAAGTGCTGCTGTCTGACACCACAGTAAAGGACTGAAATGAACAGGAACAAAACTTTCCTCCCTTCTTTCTCTGTGCCTACTGGAAGTCACAGGCTGTGCTGCTAGGTTCCTCAGATACAACAATAAACAAGAGAAGCCTCTGGGTGAGTCAGACAAGCTGCTGCAGTAGGAGGTGGTGAATTCAGAAGAGATCATCCACTTAGAGTCTTGTGGAATAGGTGAGGCATGAGATGACCCAAACGAAGCACAAGCCGTGGGGTGGAGAGAAAAGGGGGCTTTTGGAACAACTTGATGGGTTTGTGTTTCCGGATTGGTGGTGGTGGATCTCCCTCGGTCATTGACTCATAGTAGACCTCAGAGTTCATAAAATAGTCACCTGTAGACCTGTTTGATTTGGCTTAGATGGCATTTTTGTTTTTTCTTAACGTGTTACTAAAGTGAAATACAGACTTTTTAGCTTCTCATGGAAAAGCTTCAAAAGCCAGCAGAGGTTGGCTGGAGCTGAGTCATGACTGTCCCCTTTCTGTTCTTGCCCAGTCCCTTTGGGCAGTGATGTGTCCTGGTACCACTGTGCAAGCTGTGAAATTGGTGAAATATTTATGCTCTAATTGATAAATAGTAGTCAGAGCCCCTTGGTGTCTTGCACACTCATGGCTGCTCTTCCAAGGCACCTCCCCACCAACTTGCCATATAATCTGGCCATAACATCTGGAAATGCAGAGCCCCTGGTCTCTACTGCAGTACTAAGTCCAACATCTAATTTCTGATTATTCCACACACCTTTTTATTAGACAGGACCTTGCTATGAAATCTAGGCTGGCCTTGAACTTGTGTTGAGATGAGAGCAGACACCACCACATTCTGATTAGTCCTTGCCCTGGTTCATAATGACTGTCAAATATTTTGAATGTCATCTCTGTCTTTAGGTCATAGATCTGTGTATAAACACTGCCCTCCCTTCTAGACTGGACCATTCTTGGCTCCTGGAACAGGGATGTGGAGAGGCCCTTAAGCAACAGTTGATCTCAATATCACATGGCTTTGGGGTTCAGGTTGACTTTTTTTCACATTAATGCTTTACTTATAAAAACTGCTTTAATGTCAAAC
Organism: Nannospalax galili; assembly: GCF_000622305.1. Lineage (NCBI taxonomy): Eukaryota > Metazoa > Chordata > Mammalia > Rodentia > Spalacidae > Nannospalax > Nannospalax galili. The sequence continues at coordinate 2,337,273 of NW_008345884.1, forward strand.
GTGTTTACTTTTCCATAGCATGGTGCTCAATGTGCTTCAATCTAGAGAAGGTTTTTTAAAATTTTATAACCTAAGGGACACAGGAAATTATTTTTCACTTTTGCAGCTCCAACCCATTAAAATAATGTGATATTTTTCCTCTGTGGAATGCCACTCGAGGGACATATTCAAATTCTTTGTTGTCAGCATCAGGTAGCAGCAATACAGCTAAAATAATAATGATAGTGACTGAGAATGATTCTGTAAATCTGCTTGTCCTGTCATACCCTGGCCTTTTTGTCTTTCTTTTACAGATGGCTCGTCAGTGTGTGATCCAAGGGCCAACCTTGGGGGAACCGCCATTTCTCCTCCAAGAAATCCTGTGTCCAGAGAGACACTTGTTCCCCTCTCATCAGAAGCTAGTGGGCACTGGGCCCGTGGCTGGCCGAAACCAGGAGGCCTGAGCGGAGGCCAGTGAGACTGAGCATGTCTTCAGGGTAAGATATTTGGTTACACAAGGGAGGGGAGCTGGTTGCCAGTCCTCCCATCTGGAGAAAAATTTCTAGGTGGCAAGAGCTAAGGATAGGGTGAAAGAAAGTGATACACTGAGGAGAGTGGGGTGAGGTGAGGAGAAGAGGCTGGGCCTGGCCAGACTCCAGAGGCTGTGGGAAGCCAGCTCTGCCTCTCCCGTGTTTATCTGAAGTGGAACTAAATGTGACTAAGTCACTGTGGGGCTCGGTGGGGGCTCTTTGCACTGCTTCACTGTGAACTCCTCCCACTCAACTGGACAGCGGGTTAACTCTGGGTCTTCCTCAGCTGTGGAACTGAGGAGAAGGTGAGCTCTTCTGGAATAATCCAGGCTCTCTGAAGCAGAGGCAGCGTCCTCTCATACTTTTCCCCCACAGGTGGGACTTTCCTTGTGGCTTGTTCTTATTGCATAGAATCCTAACAGGATCCATCCTTGTATGGATGATTCATGATCCCGGTGACCAAGGTATCTTCCATTCCTGTAGAGCCAGCATCGAAAGCCTTATCAGATACAAATAAATGCTTAGTAAGTACTCATCAACCCAGAGAAGAAAAAAAGTCCAGGATAAGTTGATAATAATGCTGCATTTTCCACAAATGCTTTGCTTTCAAGCATCCAGAGTGTATGAGGACCTTAGAGTATCTAAAGGATCTCAAGGAATACTTCTCACAGGGAGATGGGAGAGAAGCAAATACAGTCAGCACCATTTCAGTCATTGAATTGTTGAGGAGCTTGGAACTTGGCTGTTGGTTGTGTTAAGTAACAGTTCAAACTCATGCCAGCCCTCCAAATGTCAGCCTCGACCATTCTGAATAAATTAGAATATATTACCTATCCCTCCTCCTCTTGAACTCCAGTTGAATTTCTTATGCAGTCTCTTGTACATGTGTTGGGCCCTCTCCACAAGCCAAGCCCTGTTCAAGATGCTGTTGTGCTCCGAGGGAGAGAGTCCTGGGGCAGGTGAGGAGTCCGAGGTCTCACTACCTGTAACACAGTACAGTGCCATGGAAAAGTCTGGTCCTGTGCTGGGGGAGACTCAGTTTCAAAACTTGGCCCATATAGTGATGATATGTGGGGGCTGAGAGGGAGCTTAACCACCATTTCAGAGTTACTTTGATAGAGTAAAAAATAGAGGTCAAGCCCTCTTGTTTCTAGAACTTCAGGCATCGAACCTATACCAAAGTCATTGAAATCAGGAAAAGAAATCAGTATTCATCCTGACCAATTAATGAGCCAGAGGAACCATGCTATGTGGATGTCTCCTTGCATGTCAGATACACACATATTTACATGAACTTTATGACCTCGTGGCTCTCTTTCTTTGAGACATGGGGAGAGGAATCTGTAGGTCAGGAATACTTTTGATTGTGCTTTTTCCGGTATCTGGAAAGGCCTGTTCAATGAATGAGCTGGACAGGCCTTTCTTTCAGGCATGGAAGATTTATGACCTGTTCAACAAAAAGTCCTACCACAAAAACCTCATTGAGCTTGTTACCCGTTATCTTTCAAATATCAACTCAGATTAAAGGAACCGTCTGGCCCACTGACAATTATTCACTGGCTTCTGTACAGTGTGTTATTGTACAGTGCTTCCTCAGGAACTATAATTAGGTGATTGTGTAAGGAGTCCACAGTGCACATTTGAATAGCGACTCTATTTGGCTCATGATGTCACTCACTCTCTCTGGTCCCTTCTCATTATATGGCTTTTGCCATGGTATGCTGACATTCAAAACATGTGAAGTCAGGCCATGAGGTTTCTGTGAGGTAATGATAGCCTTAGAATGAGTCACCTGGTTTGTACCTGTGGTAATGACAGCTTAAGTGTCAGGAGTTCTGGGAATCTCACTTTTTCACTGCTTAGTCATTTAGTCCTCCAAAGACTTGTCTAGAAATTGAGGCTTTTGGTACTGGCAGCCTTGACTGGCTTAGTCTGTTTTGTATTGCCATAACAGAATTCCATAAACTGGATAATTTGTAAAGAAAAGAAATGTGTTTCCTATAGTTCTGGGAGCATAGAAGCCCAATATCAAGATGCTGGTGTCTGGTAAGGGCTTTCCTGCTGTATCTTCCCATGGCAGAAGGTGAACAAGTGAGAAAGATCAGGGTCAGGGGTGGAACTGATGCTTTTATCAGGAGCCCACTCTGTAATCACTAACCCACCTCTGTGATAATACACCCATCCATTCGGAAGGGCAGAATCCGAATGACCCAATTACTTCCTAAAAGTTCTACCTCTCCTTACCCTCTCATTGGGATTAAGTTTCCAACACGTAACTTTGAATTGTGTAAGACACAATCCAACCATCACAGTTAAAACATGGCATATTGAATTCTACCCTTTTTCCTTTCCTCCCACACCCAATCATTGACACATTGAACATTCTATCTCTTAAGCAATTCTAAACTCTTTCCACCTTTCTGCAACCGCCACTCTGATGTGTGCCTAAGACTACCACACTAATCTGTATTACTTACTTTTCTGTTGCTGTGATAAAGTACCATGACCAAAAGCAACTTAAGGAAGAAAGGGTTTATTCTGGCTTACAGTTACAGAGAGAGAGAGAGAGAGAGAGAGAGAGAGAGAGAGAGAGATCATAGATCATAATGCTGGAGGAGACATGATAGCAGGTCAGAGCAGGAAGCTGGAAGATCACATCTTCAATCTCAAACATGAAGCAGAGAGAGCAAACTGGAAGTGAGGCAAGGCTACAAAGTCTCAAAGTCTGCCCCCGTGACAAGGAACTACCTACGAAAGGTTCTATGGTGGTGTGATGCCACATTATGGTGATGCCTGAATAATCACAATCTGAGCCTTAGCATCCATTTTAACTAAGAATGGGACTCAAACTGCTCTGAAAACCTGTTTCTTAAGATTTCTCCCAGAAATGTGCTCTCCTACACAAAGGCCTCCATCTTTTTATTTAAACAGCATCTCCAGCATAAAATGAGGTAAAACCAGGCCCTTATCAGACAAGGAGTTTGTCCTTCCTGACCCCTACACAAATATACATGGTTCTGGGTCAGGGGCAAGGAAAGGTTGTGAGGGATTAAAGCTATATGTTTAGGTTACAAGAGGAGCCCAAGGTGTAGTAAGCATGTTTAACATTATAAGCAAGCTGAAATAGTGTTTAATGGTCTCAAAACATAATAATTTTGGGGGGGGGGTGATTTTGAGATAGGGTCTCCCTGTAGCCCCAGCTGACCTTTACCTCACAGAGATCCACCTGCCTCTGCCTCCTAAGTTCTGGATTAATAATTTTGGAGGGGGTTGATTTTGAGACAGGGTCTCCCTGTAGCCCCAGCTGACCTTGACCTCACAGAGATCCACCTGCCTCTGCCTCCTAAATTCTGGATTAAGGGTGTGTGCAACCCATGCCTAGTAAGACTAACCTTTTTATTATTATTGTTTTTATTTTTATGTGTATGAGCATATTGCCTGATGTATGTAAGTGCACCATGCTTACAGAGTCAGAAGAGGGCATCTGATCCCCTGGAACTGGAGTTATGGACAGTTGTTAGCCACCATGTGGGTGCTGGGAACCAAGCCCGAGTCTTATATAAGAATAGTCAATGCTCTTAATTACTGAGCCATCTCTCCAGCCCCCAAGATTAATTTTTGATTGCAAGGTTAGGTAAAAGTCATTTATCTAGAAGAGCAGGGGGCCTCTCCTTAATGACCGTAATTTCCTTAACAATTTCAGCCTGTCTTTCATCAATGCCTTGGCTGTGGTGACTAAGCTCCCTAGCACTCTTTCTTTCCAGACTGTACATTTTGTATTTCTTTTTGCCCTACTTGCTCTTTTTCATTGTAGACCTGTTCAAGAGTAGTCAATAATAACCATGCCACAGACTCAATGCTATTCTGTCTTGACATTTTCTCTGCCAAAGAAATTGGTCCACAACTTTTAAATGTAGCCTCGGGCAAGTTCTTAGGATAAGGCAGCCAGATTCTTTGACAGTATCATATGAATAGCCTCTAGCCAAGTTACTAACATTGCTCCATTCTGAAACTTCATGAGCCAGGCCTCCACTGTTGGCATGACTCTCAGTACCACTGTCTTCCAGTCTTCTACTAGAAAGTCCTTTAAACTCTGCTTACTGCATTCAGTGGCTTTTCTAGTTCAAAGTTCCAAAGTCTTCGACACTCCTCCAAAAAACCAACATGGTCAGGTTTTTTCACAGAAATAACCTCACATCCCTTGGTACCAACTTCTATAAAGCAGTTACTTTTTCATTGCTATGATAAAATGCATGATCAAAAAATCAACTTAAGGAAGAAAGAATTTATTTTGGCTTACAGTTATAGAGGGAGAGTCCATAATGGTGAAAGAAGCATGGTAGCAGGTGGCCAGAGCAGGAAACTTGCTGATCACATCTTCAACTGCAAACATGAAGTAGAGTGAGCCGAACTGGGGTGAGGCTATAAACTCTCAAAACCCTCCCCCCAATTATACACTTCCTCCAACAAAATTCCACCATCTAAATGTTCTATAACCTCTCCAAATGCACCACTGGGTTAGGGACCAAGTATTCAAATATCTGAGGCTATGGGGGACATTTCTCATTTAAGCAACCACTCTAGCCCCTGAATCACTGTCACAGCACTCATTCCTACATCACTCTGACAGACCAGTAGCATCTGTGGTGATCTTTGGAGGTAGCTTTAAACCTTCCATTTGCATCTCTACACCTTTGCAGGTCAAATTGTTAATGGTGTGTAAGATCTGGCATGATCTTCCCCCATTTCTGTTTCAACCTTGAAAGGCCACTACTCCCCTCACTACCAGCACTCCAACTAGACCAGCATCTCTTCATCAACTCAAATGCATCAAGAGCTCTCCTCTAGCTCCCTCCCATGTTCTGCTAATCAGATTATTCCTCAAAACTTCCTTGAGAAATCTTCATTTCCCAATCCCCTGGCAAGTAGTCTGATTCCTTCAGAAATGGATCACAATTCCACTTAGACAATTACTAGGTAAAAATGTGTTTAAAATCTGTCTCTTCTTTGGGATTTTTTTCTTTCTTTTTTTCTCCCTAAGTAGCCCAGTTTGACCTCAGATTTGTAGGGATTTCCTGCTTCAACTTACCAAGTGCTGGGATTCCAGGGAGTGGGCCATCATACCTGGGTTTGGGGGACTCTTTTTTTTATTATTATAAGGATTGCTATAGTTTAAAGGTACCCCTCAAAAATGCAAGTGTTGGTGATAGGATGGTATGAAGAGGTGAGAACATGAGAGTGGTGTGCTTATGAAGGAATGGATTGTCCATACAAAGCAGTTTGGTAGAGGGAGTTAGTATCTTGCTTGCTCTTCCACCGTGTGAGGAGGCTGCTAGAAGGCCCACACCAGACAACAAGTGTGACACCTTGATATTGGACTTTCTGGCTTCCAGAATTGTGGGAAATACAGGTCTCTTCTTTATAAATAATTGCCCAGTCTGTGATAGACTGTTACAGCAACATAGACCAGGGCAGAAATATGATGGTCTCCATGCAATTTTTAGTCAGCCCTTATGCAGTAAATAGTCTGCACAGTTCCTGATCCAAGTCTTGGTACAGAGTTTTTAAAAGTTTGGGATTTTGTTTATTTCTTTGCTTTTTTTTTCTTCATTTGTTTCATTTTGAGGCAAGGCCTCTCTCTGTTGCCCAGGCTGGCTTTGAGCAGAAATCCTCCTGCAACAGCTTCCTAAGTACTAGAATTACAGTGCAGGAGTGAACCATTGGACCCAGCTTGGGCTCTTTCTTGAATCTGGCCTTTTTCCATAATACCAAGTGGCATGTAATTTTGTCAGTAAAAACTGTGGGCAGGGTAAAGTTATCACTCATTTTGGACTTAATTCTGCCATTATTCTTTTGTATTTGGGCATCTAGAAGGGCATCATCTCTGGGTTTTCTTAGCCACTATGGCCTGCTTGGGAAGCATGGCAGGAGTTAGAAAGTCTGATGAGTGTCTGAGTTAGAATGGAGCTGATAGGTCAACATACCCTATCACCACATTTTATAGGAAACTAAAGCCAGAAAACACTGGCCATTGTGTCACAGAGCAGAGCTCAGGAATGGATTCTAAGACACCAACATGCTCTTCTGTCAGGTGCACACACAGTGAGAAAGGAGTGGAGATCAGAATTACCCATTTTTAATTCTAGGTTGGCAGCTTTCAGCTGATACCCCTAGCCAGGCTGTAGGAATGTCTCTGAGCTTTAGGCCACCCCCTGTAAAACCTGAGTACTATCTTCCTTTCTGTTTACTCATGGGTAAATGAGATACTGCTTATGAGACAGAGAAAAGAGAAGGTATGTCATAAAGACCATTTTAATTGACATATAATAATTAAATAGATTTACAGGTAAGAGTGTGATGTTTCAGTACATATAGAGTTGTCTCTCAGTGTCAGTGGGGCATCAGCTCCAGAATTCCCTTAGCACTACCCAAATCTGAAAATATCTAGTTCTTTATAACCGAGTATTTGCTAATATATACATCTTCCCATGTTCTCCACCTCATGTCTGGATTACTAACAGCTCGTATGTTAGGTGCTATGTGCGCTGTTTTTATACTGTACTGTTCAAGAATGTGTACATGTTTGGTCCTGATTGTCAGCCTACATGTGGGTACCCAGTTGTGCCTTGAGGTGAACAATGCTGGGGGCTGGGGCAGGGGCAAGGTCTGCCTACATACTACTTCTTTATGGAACTTTCTGGAATGTTTAAAAAATGTTTTGAAAATACATTTTCTCCAGAACTGTGAGCTTCCCTAACCTGACCAGTGGTGAGTTCCTATCACAAGACCTCCTCATGCCCTGACAGACATCTCAGCTCTCAGGCCTGCTTGGGTTACCTGGATCTGTATGTGGCCCAGACTTCCATCTATTCTAGTTGGGTGAGTTACCTATCCCAAGTTCTCCCCATGCCTTACCACTATCTCACCTCTCAGGCCTTCTCCAGTCACTCAGATCTATGTGAGCTTTCCTAACTTGACCAACCTGTTCACCTAACATCACCTAGCCCACCCTGCCACTCCAGGACCATGAAGAGTCAATCCTAGAACCCAGACTCAAAAGTTGCACCTATCCCTGGCTGAACTGAGGAGCTCAAACAAAAAGGTTCATAGTATAGGATCGAAAAGGAAATGGAGGAAATGGAACAGAGAATATCGTATTTTTCTTTTCTTTTCCTTTCCTTCCTTCTTCCTTTCTTCTTTCTTTCTTTCTTTCTTTCTTTCTTTCTTTCTTTCTTTCTTTCTTTCTTTCTTTCTTTCTTTCTTTCTTTCTTTCTTCTTTGG
>NW_008345884.1:2345157-2395092 GCF_000622305.1 Nannospalax galili
TATATCTTAGTTCTTTAGGTTGGAAAAGACCTCTGTTTGGAATTAATTCTTTAATTTTCTTTCTTTGGTCTTTTTTGAGACAGGGTTTCCCAATATCCCCAGCTGGCTAGAACTCACTATGTAGACTAGGCTCAGGCTGGCCTTGATCTCATGGAGATGAACATGGATCCCAGTCCAGACTACTACACTCAGGAAAATTATCAGTTGGAGAAAGAAAAAAGCTTTTTATGATCAAAGTAGATTTACAGAATTAATGTTCACTATGACAGTGCTTCAGAGACTATTCAACGGAATATTTCAGTCTGAAGAGAAGATTAAACACTCTCAAGAGGATACAAAGAATAAACAAACAATCCAGAACAGTTAACCAAGAGGTCTAAGAAAACAACACTACAGCACCAACATAACAGGAATTAATAAACATTAATCAATAATAACTCTCAATACTAATGGTCTCCACTCCCCAAATAAAATGACACAGACTAACTGATTGGATTAGAAAACAATATTCATTGAATTACTGCCTCCAAGAAACATATCTCACCATCAATGATTGACACCACCTTAGGGTAAAAGGATGGTAAAAGGTAGTCCAAGCAAATGGAACTAAGAAACAAGCAGGTGTAGCTATTCCAGTATCCAACAAAATAGACTTCAAACTAAAACTAGTCACAAAAGATAGAGAGCGTCACTTCATACTCATTAAAGGAAAAATATACCAAGAAGATATCGCAACCCTAAACATATATGTTCCACACACAGGGACATCAAATTTCATAAAGAAAAGTCTATTAGATCTAAAATCACCCATTGATTCCAACACAGTGATAGTAGATAACTTTGATATCCCATTGTCTGGCAGATAGATCACCCAGACAAAAACTAAATAGAAAAACCCTGGAGTTGAACAACATCATAAATCAAATAGACTAACAGACATCTACAGAACATTCGACCCAAATATCAAAGATGCATTTTTTCGCAGCAGCCCACAGGACTTTCTTCCAAATTAACCACATATTAGAACACAAAGTAAGTCTTCAAAAATTTAGGAAAATTGAAATATCATCCTGCATTCTATCTGACCACAAAGGAATAAAAATAGATAACAACAACAATAGAAATGGGGAAAAGTACACAAACTCATGAAAATGAAATAACATGGTACTTAATGAAAATTAATTCAAGGGAGAAATCAAGAAGGAAATTTTTAAAATTCCTAGAATTGAATGAAAATGAAAATAGCACATACCAAAATCTGTGTGACCCAACGAAGGACGTCCTAAGACAAATGTTTACAGTAGTAAGTGAAAATCAGAACATTAGAGACATCTTTTATAGATAACTCAATGATGCACTGGAATGCCTTGGAAATCAAGAACAAACAATACCTAAAAAGAGTAGATAGGAAGAGAGGAAGACAGGAAGAGAGAAGTAAAATCAAGGCTGAAATTAATGAAACTGCAACGAAGAAAAATACAAAGAATCAATGAAATAAAGAATCAGTGCTTTGGAAAGATTAACAAGATTGACAAATCTTTAGCCAAATTTACAAAAGAAAAAGAGAGGACCCAAATTAATAAACTCAGAGATTAAAAGGAAAATATTACAGTGACACACAGAAAAGTCAGAAAACTGTAAGGACATACTTTAAAAATTTGTAGACTAAAGCAGAAAATCTAAAATAAATGGATAAATTTCTAGATCTGTATGACCCGCTAAAGTTAAAACAAAATTATATAAATAATTTAAACAGATCAATAACAACCAACAAAATACATATAGTAGTTTAAAGTCTCTAAACTAAAAAAAATCCAGATGAAAAAGAATCCAGACCAGATGGATTCAGCGCAGAATTCTACCAAACCTTTAAAGAAGATCTAATACCAATATTCCTCAAATTATTCCATAAAGTAGAAAACTAAGCAGCACTCCCAAATTCTTTCTGTTAAGCCAGTGCTACTCTGATACCAAAACCCAGACAAAGACCCAACAACAAAACCAAAAATTACAGGCCAATCACTCTGATAGACACAAAAATTCTCAATAAAATCCTCACAAATGAAATTCAAGAACATATGAAAAAGATTATCCACCATCAAGTTGACTTCATCCCAGAGATGCAGGGATGATTCAATATAGGCAAATCAATAAATGTAACTATCACATAAACAGACTCAAGTACAGAAACCACATGCTTATTTCATTAGGTACATAAAACACCTTGGACAAAAACCCAACATCCATTCATGATAAAAGTCGTGGAGAATCCACAGATACAGGAGACATTTCAACATAATAAAGACAATAAGCAACAAGCCCACAGCCAATATAATACAAAATGGAACAAAACTAAAACATTCCCATTAAAATCAGGAATAAGTCAAGGATGTCCACTCTCCAATCCAGTTCAATCTAGTGCTTTGTCTTAGCTAGAACAATAGACAAATTAAGGAGATAAAGGGAATATAGTTCGGAAAGGAAGAAGTTCAAGTATCCTTATTTGTAGATGATATGAATATACACATATACATGATCCAAAAGACTCCACCAGGAAACTCCTAGAGCTGATAAATACATTCAGCAAAGTAGCAGCATATAAAATTAACACCCCCAAATCAGTAGCCTTCCTATACACCAAAAACAAACATACTAAGAAAGAAATCAGAGAAACTATCCCATTTATAATGGCTTCAAAAAATATCTTGGATGAGGCAGTTGGGGACCCTTTCAGTGGGTCCATCTAAAAGACTCCCAAATTGCATAACTCTTCTCTGTAAGGAGAAAAGAAAGTCCTTGACTGGTGGATAGAAGATGTGAAGGAGAAGTAAAGGCAAGAGTACTACTTACAAGTTCTAGACAGGGAATCAGAAAAATGTCAGAACAGGGCAAATTTCAAATGTTCATATTAGAGTCCATTGGAATTTCTTGATGAGAGCTTCCAAAAGCATCCCTCTATTGGGTTCCTCCTCATTTTTCTTGTGTCTGCCAAGGCTGGACTTGAGAGTGATGGACCGGGGATTTGCTTTCAGATATTTTGATAGCTGTTGGAGTGGCTTGAATCAGTGTCAGTTCCCTCTCAAAGTCTTCTAGATATGGGGAGAAAACAAGTTTAGCCATCATTTTAGAACAATAGTGGGTTGTCTCCCTTAGATACGGAGGATGGGCCCTACAGTGTTGCAGACCAAGATTTGAATTCTTACATCTGAGCAGCACTTTCTGCTTAGAAATGAAATCATCAATGAGAAATAATTGTCTAAATAACATTTTATATGTACTTAAGCCCAATGTCTGGGAAGTGTAATCCCTTAACCTCTCAAAGAAATACACTGATCACTTTAATCTTTGGTTATGCTTTTCTTTTGGGTGTTTAAGACCATACAGTTCAGCATGGAAGAAGCCAGAGCAGTCTGTGTCCCAAGTCCCTATTGGTAATTTGGGTAACCTGTTCAGAGGATGGTGTGATAAGAATAGAAGGTAGGAATTGGTTAGGCAGTTAGGGTAAAAAGACCCCAAAGAAAAGTAGCCAGTTTCTTGGCTAAAAGTCAAAAAGTCCTTGGGCCTCTTAGCAACATACTCTGTTCCAAAGACCAAAAATGTCTAAAGTATTTGGGAGCTTTTATCTAATCCCTAAAAGATTTTAGGGTTGCTTCTTCAGAGGGGAGAATGTTAGAGTGGCAAAAAGCCCCATAAAAAGTATACATGAATTTGTCAGAAAAAAGTGATGGGGAGGAGTTGGAGGGGAGGGAGTGTGGATTTGGTCAAAACACCTTGCATAAAATTTATACCTGTATAAAATTTTCAATAAATTAAAAAATATTTTGGAATAAATCTAATCAAGGAAGTAAAAGACTTGTATAATAAAGACTTTTTTAAAAAAAGCTTTTAAAATTTTATTAGAACCTTAAAAAATCCTCAAGGGCAGGCTAGCTGGTAATCTTGACAGCTGCCTTGAGGAGCTTAATGGTGAGAAGAAGGAAAGAAACCCTGGGCAGCCATGCAGGTTTAGAGCCTGCATGGGAGGTCAGACAAATGGCTGAGTCACAGCCACATGGCTGGGAGAAGGAAGCTTTAGAGAAAAAGTGAAGAAATACAAGATGCTAGGGGCAGCCCAAAGCCTTAGAGAAAGCATGTTTAGTAAGAAAGGCATGAAGAAGAAAAGGAGAAATTCACTACCTTATTAATGTATCAGGTATCCTGTCCATCTATTTAGCATAACTTAAGTGAACCTGCCTTCTAGGACTGGTTCTATCACCAGGTAATTGATCAGTGAGACTGGAAAAGTGGGTCCTCCAACAGACAGACTAGACACTTTATAGGTGTGATTTATGTAGGTTTGTCATTAAGGTTTCTGTAGTTGAATTACAACGATGATTTTTCATGTCATTGGTCTTAGTTAAATGCTATGTAGGAACTATGGCTAATTATGTTATAGTCCGGACCAATTAACTTATGGGGCTTTTTGCTACTCTAACATTCCCCCCTCTGAAGTGGTAACCCTAAAATCTTTTAGAGATTAGATAAAAACTCCCAAATACTTTAGACATTTTTGGCCTTTGGGACAGAGTATGCTGCCAAGAGGCCCAAGGACATTTTGATTTTTAGCCAAGAAAGAAACTGGCTACTTGACTGTGACTGGTCTGGAGGTTCTGCCAATAAAGACTTCTAAGATACTGAAGAAAGAAATTAGAGAGGATACCAGAAGATGGAAAGACCTCCCATGCTCATGGATCAATAGGATTAGTATTGTGAAAATGCCCATTCTACCAAAAACAGTCTACAAATTTAATGCAACAATAATTAAAATTCCAATACAATTTTCCCAGAAATTAAAAATACCCCTCAAATTTCATATGGAAACACACACACACACACACACACACACACACACACACACACACACACGATATCTAAAGTAATCCTGAACAATAAAAGAACTGATGGAGGCATTAGCATTCCTCATCTCAAATTATACTACAGAGCTATAGTAATACAAACAGGATAGTAGAGGCATAAAAACAGGCACAATGATCAATGGAATGGAACTGAAGACCCAAATTTAAGTCCATGAATTTACAGCCACCTGATTTTTGACAAAGGGGCCAAAAATACACGTTGGAGAAAAGATAGCACGTTTAACAAGTGGTGCTGGTCAAACTGAATAGCTATATGTAGATGAATAAAAATAGATCCCTGTCTCTCCATGCACAACACTCAGCTCCAAATGGATCAGGGACCTCAGCATAAGACTTGATAACCTGAATCTGATTGAGGAGAAAGTAGAGAATACTTTGGAACTTATAGGTATGGGAAAGGACTTTCTGAATGGGACTCCTATAGTGCAGGCATTGAGTCCAACAACTGACAAATGGGACCTCATGAAACTAAAAAGCTTCTCAAAGGGTACAATCATTTGAATGAAGAGGCAATTTACAGAATGTGAAAAGTCTTTACCAGCTGTACCTCTGAAAGAGGGTTAGTTTCTAGAATATATGAAGAACTCAAAAACTTAAACATCAAAATAAACAACTAAGTTAAAAACTGGGGTAAGGAACTGAACAGGGAGTTCTCCAAAGATGAAACACAAATAGCCGAGAACTATTTTTAAGTGTTCAACATCTTTAGTCACCAGGGAAATGCAAATTAAAACCACGTTGAGATTTCATCTTACCCCAGTCAGAATGGCTAAGATCCAAAAAAAGTGACAAATTCTGGAGAGGATGTGGGGAAACAGGAACTCTTATTCACTGCTAGTGAATACAAACTGGTGCAGCCACTATAGAAGTCAGTGTAGAGATTCCTCAAAAAGCTAGAAATCGATCTACCACGTCATCCAGCCATAGCACTCTTGGGAATAGTCTCAAAGGAGTCTATATTCTACTAAAAGATATATCAGTTCATCCATGTTCACTTCTATTCACAATAGCCAGGAAATGGAAACAACCTGGCTGTCTATCGACTGATGAGTGGATAATGAGAGTTTGGAATATTTACACAATAGAATATTATTCAGCTGTTAAGAAAAGCAAAATTATGAAATTCACAGGTAAATGGGTGAAACTGGAAACAATAACTGGAGTGTAATAACCTAGACCCAGAGAGACACACATTGCATGTTCTCCCACAATTGGAAAATCCCTTGCAATCAGGTCATTAGGGGAAAGCTTCATGGGAGGGAAGATAGAAGGTAGTGATACAAAGAAAGAAAGGGAATTAATGGAGTTGGAAGAGTTAAAGGGGGTAGGGAATGGGAAGGCAGGATAGAGAAGGGAGTATGGAGTGATAACACTAAGGGCCTTTAGAAAGTCATATGGAAATATACCACTATGGAAGCATCGTAAAGCGCATATATATATGTATATATATATATATATATATATATATACATATATATATGACGAGATTAAAAGGAGCTGGGTGTGGTGGCACACGCTTTTAATCTAGCACTCTGGAGGCAGAGACAGCTGTAGCTGTATGAGAATAAGGCCATCCTGGTCTACATTGGAAGTTCCAGAACAGTTGGGCTACATGGAGATCTTGTCTCAACAAAACAAAACAAAGCAAAAAAAAAAAAAAAAAAAAAAAAAAAAAAAAGACAACAACATTCAGTATCTCTGGGATATGTTTAAGAGACCAAAGCTATAAATCCATGATGCAGACTGAAGACATAGAAAACCTATTCAGTGAAACCATGACAGCTAACAGTCATCTGTAACTCCAGTTCCAGGGTATCTGATACCCTCTTCTGACCTCCATGGGCATTTCAGGACACAGGTGTCACTCACATACATGCAAGCGATACACTCATACACATAAAATAAAAATAATAGATAAAATACTTTTTTAAAAAAAGGAGTTGCCCTATAACAGGGGGACATATCCCTAGTAGACACCACAGGCTAGCAAAGAAAAGGTTCAATGCCAGGAATGGAATTCTTTTGAAGCTATTGACCAGGGGTTCTCATAGACCCTCAAACAACACTGGTCATTGCCCCTGCTCTTGGTTACCCACCAGAACTTGATAATTAAGACCCTATTGCTAAAGATACTACATATATGAGATGTAGAACAAACAAAGGAAAATCAAGCTGGTAGTGACTTCAAAGCTTCATCTCTACTGGCAGCCTTCATAGTGCTGGAAAGTGCTGTGCATGCTACTGGAAGAGCAAAGTAATCATCAGCCTTGTCTAGACATGAATCCTATGAGTTACAACAAAAAAAGTGACCTGGCAAGATATGGCCACCAATGCATCTGTGCAGATATGGGAGACAAATGCTATGGGAGTAACCAATGACTTTCTGATTGGATTTAAGGTCTGTGTCACAAGATGGAGTCCATGCTGGACACTGATATCAGGCCTAGGGATCTGTGGCTATATAGGTCACAGGCCATTGGAAAGAATCTGATAATATTCTACTAAATAGGTATAGTATCAAACTGAGTCCTATTGACTTACTGTTATACCAAAAAATTAATGTATCTCTCAACTCTCATCAGACAAGTTTCCTTATGCAGCAGATGGTAATTGATGCAGAGACCCACAACTAGACAACAAGCAGAGAACAAGAAACTTCAGAGTGCTTATCCCTGAATAAGACACCCATATCAAATTTCTGCTTCTTAAGGTCAGGGATCACTGCAGGAGAGGGAGCAGAAAGATTGTAAAAGCTAGAGGTGGTGGATGACCACAAGCAAACAGTTTTCCAGACAGCTGGTAAGTTGCTCATATGATCTCACAGCAATGGTGACAGCATGCACAAGTCCCATGTAAGCTCAAGTCAGACAAAATCCCAGCATAGACATGAGGAAGTGGGTAAGAAACCTCAACTTTAGGTGAGAAACTATTGGTGACTGAGAGCTCCTGGAAGGGTGAGAGTCAGTCTTCTTGAAGAATGTGACACTGGGTAGGTTGACCAGGCTCTATTATTTGAATCCACACAAAATTTTACTCAGTAGGCCTATATATAATATATTAAATCTGATAAGGGACTGCAGACAAGGCAGCTAAATACAATCAAAATATATTCTATAAAATTCACAAAAAATCAATTAAAAACTAAATTTTCTATCTGTGGTTGATAAGGCTTTGGAAGCAGAATCTAAGATATGGAGAGCTGATGAGTTCATGGTGTAATACTCAAGTCAAGATCTTTAGTGTGTCTTCCACTTAGTACAGTGATAGTTTCTTTGTGGTGAGACTATTTGAAAATCCTGTCTCCTAATATTCACCCAGACAATCAAAGGCTGCTTGGAACAACCTAGATGAGATCAATGTCGGAAAATGGTTCCATTGGGTTGAAGAAATGGGGAATTGTGCCAAGGGCAGACGGGAGCTGGGGTGTGACTAAAGAGGGGTGATTGTGCAGGAAGATGTGGACCGTGCTTCAGCTGGCAGAATTGATCAGTATCTCCTGATTACAATGCTAAATAGGACCATCACCTCTGTCCTGGAAATCCACTTGCTTTAATGCCCAAGCTGATCATAGGTCATGAGGCTGTTTTAGTACCTTTACTTACTGGCTCACCTCTCTGCTGCTCTTCTGAGATGCTGGCCTTCCTCCACAGATACTAGTAGATACTCACATGGATTTCAAGACTTAGTTTAGGTTCCTCTCCTTTATGTTCTAAAGATCTCCTTCCTCTATGTTTGCTCTGTTATCTTCACAGAGGCTTCACATGTTACCTGGATGACCTTGGGCAAGTTACTGTGATAAAATTTCCTCATCTCTGAAATGAGGTCAATGATGACATCCGTTTAATAATGTTGATTTGAAACATGCTTGGCCTGTTGTAAATATTATCTACTGTAATCATTATAAAGTTGATGGCAGTAATAGAGAGTTAAATGGTACAATTGCTTTGGAAAATAGTTTGTGGTACCTGAAAAAGTTAAGAGTTCCCACCCAAATCAGCAATTTCACTCTGAGAAATAGACCCAACAGA
Organism: Nannospalax galili; assembly: GCF_000622305.1. Classification (NCBI taxonomy): domain Eukaryota; kingdom Metazoa; phylum Chordata; class Mammalia; order Rodentia; family Spalacidae; genus Nannospalax; species Nannospalax galili. The sequence continues at coordinate 2,354,102 of NW_008345884.1, forward strand.
AATGAAAACATGCCCAAACAGAAGCTTGTGTATAAATTTTTTCAGCAGGATTGTTCATCATAACTGAAGAGGCAGCCCAACTGTCCATCAATGCATGATGGGATAAAAAAGACAGTGGTCTATTGCAATACAAAGGAAAATCACTCAGCTACAAAACAAAATGAAGTCCTTATATATGCTCCAAAATGGATGAACCTCAAAAACATGTCACATGAAAGAAGTACTCATTTTATAAGAAATATCCAGAATAGGCAAATCGATAGGATAAGAAAATAGATTAGTGGTTAACTAGGGATGGAAGGTAGAGGGAAAGAGAGACTGGGGAATAATTACTTAATGGATAAGAGCATTTTTCTGAAGTGATTAAAAAAACATTTTGAAACTGTGGAGAAGTGACAATTATACAATTAAACGATACTGGGTTGCACACTTCAAATGTTTTTTTTTTTTTGGTCTTTAAGGCAGGGTCTCTCTGTAGCCCCAGCTGTCCTGGAACTCACTGTGTAGACCAGGATGGCCTTGAACTCACAGAGATCCACCTGCCTCTGCCTCCTGAGTGCTGGGATTAAAGGCGTGCACCACCATGCCCAGCTAAAATGGTTATTTTTTAAATTCTTTTTATTTTTTTATGTCTATGCATGTATTGCCTGTGTGTAGGTAAATGCACCAGAGTCCATCAGATCCCCTGGAACTGGAGTTATGGACAGTAGTTAGCTGCCATGTGAATGCTGGGATTCGAACCTGGGTCTTCTACAAGAACAACCAGTGTTCTTAACCTCTGAGCCATTTCTCCAATCCCTAAAATGGTTATTTTTATATTATGATATGTTTTACACCAACTAAAAAGAAAAAGGTAGTAAGAGACAAGAATTTGAGGGAGGTGCAAAAAAAGATCAAGTTTTATCTATTTACAGTTTGGTTAGATTCTGTTATCGTTATATTTCTCTAACTGTTGGATATTGAATTAACTAAACTGTGATGGCTCATTCATTTAGCCTGAAAATCTACACAATGAATCTGTGATGGGCACTGGAAGTCTGAAGTATCTGCTTTCAGGGAGTTCTTCAGCTCCTGCTCCCAAAGATTCTAACAAACTGCCTAAGCTAATACATAAGCCTTTAACTCCTTTAGGCGCCTGCACCTTTGCTTCAGACTTCAGTTTTGCATTATATTGTGAATGATCATCTTGTGTCCTTTCCTAGCAGTCCCCAGGAGCCCTTGGGCCCTCTTTCCACCCCCACCTCCCTTTGCATTCCTGGGTGGCACAGCCACCAGCTTCCTGAGACCAGCATCTTTCCTGGGCCCTGCTCTCAGGCCAGCCCAGCCCCCAAATTCCTGAGGGCAGCATCTTTCCTGGAGGGATCCAGACCTTAGAAGAAAGCCTGAGAGCATCTAACGCTCATCTGATTTGGGCCTCTGTGGGAAATCCTGAAGAAAAAGGCAATCTGGCCACTCCAATATAAAATCAAAAGATAGAACCACAAAGGCACCGGGTAAAGTTTACAAAAAGAAGCAGACCTAAACTCAACAAAGAAAGGCTTGAGTCTCACTCAAGAATCAGAAACTACGAAAGAAATTCATATGTCAAAGTCACAGAGAAAAAATAATAACATGAAAAACTAAAATAGTATATCCCCACCAAGTACCAATAGTCCTCTAGAGGAGTACAATGAGAACCTCCTGGAGTTTTGCTGTCTTTTTAAAAAAATGATCCAGGACTGGTGTTGTACCCATCTCATCTCAGTGCAACGTTATATTAGGAAGCATGATATTAACATTCTTACTTCTGGCAATCTTGACCATGATAACTTGATTAAGGCGGTACCTGCTATGAAGTTATGGTCCCTCCACCATGTAATTAACCAATATCTTGGTTATACTTTAAGATTTGAGATTATGTAATTACCCATCTCTTAAAACGTTTGCCCACTAATTTTAACAATGATAAGTCTGCCTGTAAGAGTTATTGCTGTAAAGAACACCACGTGTATATGCATAAATGCTCAACTGTGTGAGATACTTAAATCCTTACGAAGCTTCTGCAGTAGGTATTTTTATTAATTGAAACACTTTTGAATTGTCTTTATAATCAGGTTCACTGAGATAAAATTTTAGTATAAATGGCACAACAAAATAAAGCTTAATTATCTCTCCATCTATCCATCCATCCATCCATCCCTCCATCCATGTATGTTTTCCTCCTTCTCCTCCCTCTCCTTTCTTTCTCCTCTTTCTCCCCCTCTTCTTCCTCTTTCTCCTCCACCTGTCTCATTCTCCTTTTCTTGGTGAAAAAACTCAAGGGGTCAATATTCATATTTCTCCCAGTTATTCCTTACGTATGTGTTTTACTCCCTGCTGAGCTGATTGAATTGTTATGTAAACTTGCTCTTAGAACCAAATCAGTCAGCCGAGATGAGAACATTAATTTCTTTGGGCAGATGGCTATCAAAATTGATTTTTTTAAAAAAAGTGGTGTTAATTTGTTTTACTGGAATATGTCATCACTGAAAAATGACTCTGTCACGAACATCTGTTGTTCTTACATGCCTGTTTTTAAGTCATAGCACCTAAATTTCCTTTGCAGTCTCACCTCTCACATTTCTTGTGTGTGTGTGCATGTGTATGTGTGTGTGTATTTACATATTTGTGTGTGTACATGTATAAGATTTTAGTATGATAACAGATAAATGGCATAACAAAATAAAGCTTTCATTATGTCTCCATCCATCCGTCCATCCATCCATCCATCCATCCATCCATCCATCCATCCATCCATCTGTTTTCCTCCTCCTCCTCCAGAAGTCAGTGTTGGATATCTTTCTCTATTACTCTTCACCTTACTTTTTGAGATTGGGTTTCTTACTGGACCTGGAAACTCATTGATTTGAGGAGACTAACAGGCTAGTGAGCTCCAAAGATCTTCCTGACTCTGCCTCCCCAGAGCTAGGATCACATGTGTACACTACCACACTTGGCTTTTTACATGGGTTCTGGGAATCATGGTCCTCATGGTGCTCAGGTCCTCATGCTTCCACAATGAGCATTTTACCAACGAAGCCATTTTTCAACCTGTATTAGTTACTTTTCTGTTGTTGTAATAAAATATTATGACCAAATGCAACTTATATGAGAAAACAGTTTATTTTAGGTTACAGTTCCAGAGGGATAGGGTCCATCATAACGGAGAAGATATGGCATAGGCAGGCATGGCGGCAGGAATAGGAAGCTGGCTGATCATATCTCATTCACACACAAGAGTAGAGAGAAAACAGGAAGTGGTGCCAGACTACAAAACTTCAAAGCCCATCCTCCCAGTGGCATACTTCCTCCAGCAAGTCTCTACCTCTAAAAGGTTCCATACCTTCCCAAACAGTGCCACCAACTGGAGACCAAGAATTCAAATACATGAGTCTGTGGGGGACATTTCTCATTCAAACTACCAGACAGCCCCTCCCATGTTCTTAGTCCATGTAACTTAGGAAGAATCCCCCCACCTACATATACCAGAAGGAGGCACATGCCTTAGAGCAGGAGGGAACTATCCATTCCCTACACCATAGCGACTGGTCAAAAATTTTGTGCTTGGTTCTAGTTGACCGATCAACATCTCCCAAAGATTGTTGCTGAGATTATCAATAAGGGACTCATTCACTTTACTGAAGTGGTGTAGAGTGGGATCTAAGCCTATAACTTCCAGTACACATCTCTGCTCGCCCATGCACAAGTACGTTGAGGAAGAGTGTGAGCATGAAGCCAACAGAGAAAGGCAGTGAGCCGGGACAGCAAGGGAGAGGCTATGATGCCTCATGGCATCAGTTACCATTTTTTTCTGAAGCTGGATCCTCCTTCTTCCAAGGGTCTTTTGTTGTCTGAACTCATCCATCTTCTTTCATTATTTAATCTCTTTGTGCTGAGTTTCTGTCAATTTGCCTCAAAAGCCCTGACAAATATGGGTGTTTTTTGAGCATCTGCAGCATGTGAGGTATGTGCTCAGGATTCTGAAGACCTGGCCTCCACCCGAAGGAGTCCTGGACTTAGCAGAGAACACTAGATCAGTGTGCATCTTATCTATATATGGTAAGAATCACTTCAAGGAGTCCAGTCATCAAACTGATGGCTCATGAAAACTCTGGCTGTAGATCCCAATAAAGAGTCATAAATATCAACTGTGGAGGTGGAACATTGAAGATGGGAGAGACATTCTTCCTAGACAAGGCTTGGACAAGGGTGCCACAGTGAGAAAGGGCCATAAACTCAGCATGTGTTCTGAGGTTATATGGAGCATTCATGGTGAATGACGGCAGAGTTTAAGTTCAAAGGGAAGAGTTGAGGGAAGAAATAACAAGTAGCCAGAGACAATATTTCTTTGAATAGATTGTGGGAGCTCTGATTGGCAGTCTGGATGATTTGATTGGCAGCAGTATTAGTCTGTTAGGATGTAATCAGTCATCCACCTGAAACATGGTACAGGACCGGGAAAGATCAGATAGAAAGAGGTCTGGCAGTGATTGGGATCCAGCAACTGAGAACATTCTTCAGAGAGGCTTTGGCCATATTTGCTCAAGATGCTTTCCCATGGCAATGTTTGAAGCCATACTTTTTATTTCATGCTAAACATTGTCAGAGGGAGCAGTGGCAGATTCATCCCAGAACCCGAGCCAATCTGCCTGGCATGTACAATTTTAATGGCATTCCAGAGCTCAGCCCTGGCAGGCTTCCTCTTATCCTTGCCCTGCACTGGCTCCTGCTTTACCTGGAGTTAGGATGCTAGTAGGGAAGATCTGTCTTCTTACCATCCTGACAAAAGAAGTCCAAGATGAGACACCAACCCTTGCCCACATCAAAAGCGTTGCTGCACGGGCTTCTGACTCATACCCTTTGGATCACACCTCAACTCCTCTCTCCCTAGCTCTCCTCACACCCAGTCCTTGACTAAGACCCATCTACAGCAGCATTGCTAGGCACTATTCCAAGTCATCCTCACCGCTGGAATGAATTCTCTTAGTGGCCTCTCAGCTGGCCTCCTTGCTTCCACCTCGTCACCTCTACAATCTAACCTCAATTCTTTAGACACACATCTCCTTCTTAAAGCCATCTGATGTCTTCCTGTCTGACTCAGAATCAAATCCTAAATCCCTGCCATGGCTCAGAAGACTGTACAGTCTATAGATCTAAGCCTTGGTTGTCATTTCAACTGTATTTCCTACTACTTCTCTATCACATTGAGTTCTTGAACTCTATTTTCTTACCTCTGTTTAAGTGTTCTGCTTCTCGTTATGGTCTGTAACATGCCTCTTCATCATAAAAGTGTGTACCTGAAAGGCTAGACCAAGGTACACTGCAGTAACAAATCTCCAAATCTGAGTGGCTCAAAATAGCCAAGGGTTATTTCTTGTTCACCTCACTATGTCTGTTGTGGGTTGGCAGAGTTGCTGGCTTCCTCACAATCACTTAAAATTGACAGAGTGCCCTCCCCCTGCCAATGTTGCCAGCCTCTGTCTCAGAAGGAAGGAGAGAATTTAGAGGGTCTTGTAATGATGGTGAAATGTTAGGCTCAGAAGAAACACATGTTATTTCTGCCCATGCCCTTTGATCAAATTTGGTAGGCTCTGGGAAGGTTCCCCTGCCAAGAAACAACTTGCCTTCTGATGTCTGCAAACAAGAGATTCATAATTCTTTTGGTTCTAGAACACAGCATTTCTCGTGATGCATGAGCAGAATATTTCTACTGAAGCCAGAGACAGTCCTTGATCAAATAACATTGCGAAATGCTGGAGTTGAGCAAAATTAAATGGATCTTTCCTCCATGGACCTTCTTAGAACCTGTTTAATCCTCTAATGGAGTTGTCTCTTCCTGAGAGGGGATTGACTACAAGAATCAAAGAAATCCAGCCTCTGAAGAGGCCTCTGCTTCTGTAGAGGTCTTCTCAGTTCAGAGGGATAGCTTGGACAGTGCTGGTCTGGACAAGACTTGCAGCCCCTTCAACTGGAGGGACCACATGGGTGAATGACAGTCATATAGCTTGTAAGGCCTTGGGGAGGAGGGGAAGAGGCTGAGGAGGGAGAAGTTTGGAAAGGAAGAGGCAGATAAGAGGATCAAAAGTGATCTTCTCCCAAAGATGGCCACCAATCCGAGCCTGGCAGAGTTGAGTCCTGAGCCCCACCTTACTATCCTGCCTCCCCTGCTGCCTCTGCCCCTTCCAGCCCCACAAAGTTCACAGCTGATGTTGTTCCCGTCTCTACCTCCCCAGCCATCAACACCTAGATGTTTATAGAATCCTGGCCTGGAATGGCCTCTCTTTTCTCCTCTTCCCTCTGTAACATTCCTATGTATCGTTTAGTCATCTAGGCTGTCACCTCTAGGAAGCCATCTCTGATTGCCTTTACCAGTCCACCTGACTCAGCTGGACTTGCCACCCCTCCCCCATGCTCCCATGACCCTCTGTGCATATGTGCTTGGGAGTTGCTGCCCTCTTAGTGTTTTCATGCTGTTTCCCTCTCCAGCCTAGTAGCTCCTGGAGGACTTTGTCTGCATAACTTGGTATCTTACTCTGGGTAGAAGATGGATGCTTAACAATGAATTGAGTGAAGGAGAGCCTGGCATGGAGCAGGGACTGAGTTAAATTCCTTACACATACTGCTTTGAAGAACCATTCAAGTTAAGAGAATCTGTTCTGTATATTTAAGACCCTCACCTTTTTCTGCCATTATACAACTCCACTGGTGATCTTATGTCCTGGAGGCTCATATCCTCTCTTAGCCTTCCTCAGTGTCCACGTACCAGGTCCATCTTCTGTCTGATCTGTCTCTTCTATTGACCATGTGCTCTAGGACACTTGTCCTGGCTTTTCTAAAAAAAGACCCACAAATGAAGTATGGATAATAATAACCTGCCCTTAGTTCTATGTTTCCCTAAGTAGGAAATAGATGAAAATATTGTGAAAAGCAAATCTAACTCAGAGGATGGGAAAAAGCCTTGTTAAGGATGAGGTTAGCATTCATGATTAACAAGAAGTGGAAGTTAGAAAGAAAGGAAGCCAAAGATGGGCTCACCCAGGCTACACTGAGACTTTCATGGGCTCCAGGCACTTCTGTCTTTGTGGGCCTTTTCTCCACAAAACAATGAAAATGTATTTGGTGGCCTTGCTACAGAGATGAATAGAATTCAGGCTGGATTCATGATCTTATATGCTTATTATTAGTTTTTTTTCTTCTGATTTTAATGATATCAAGTGGATAAAATGAAATAAATTTAAAATGGGTATCAAATGGTAACACTAGTTAGGTAAGGAGAAATAAAGGCTGTGGGTCAGTGAACAGGAAGCCCCACTGTAGTCAACTGCAGGCAGTACGTACCTCACAACACCAAAAAGACGGGGTTTGAACGTTTAATCACACACAAAAATGTTTGAGGTGATAGACATGCTTATTAGACAATGTGTTCATGAACCAAAATACCACATACTTGTGCAATTATCATATGTCAAAAATAAATTAGACATCTGGGCATAGTGGTGCACATACTTTTAATCCCAGTGCTGGAGAGGCAGGTGGATCTCTGTGAGTTTGAAGCCAGCCTAGAGTACATAGCAAGTTTCAGGCCAGCCAGAACTATATAGTAAGACTCAAAAAATCTAACAGTAAAAAATAAATAACATAAACCTTAAATATATACTTAAATCAAAACATTTTCCAGGCTTCTAAAGGTCCTGTGGTTCCTCTGTATTGCATCAACTATAGCCAACGGCTGTTGACCCTGAGCCCATGTGCTCCTCCTACCCATGGCTCCTCTGTCATTTTAGTTCACACTATCCCTTCCACCTGGAATGTCTGTCACCCAACCCAGCCAAGCCTTGCTCATTGTCACCCTGACCTACCTAGACTCTAGGTCTAGCCATAATGTCACTTTCTCTTGCCAAATAGAGCAAATTAAACTGTAGGACACTCAACTAAAATTGAACCTCAGGTAAATAACCCATGTTTTTAGTTGGGAGTATGTTTTATATAACACATGTCCCCAGATATTATAGGAGACATGCTTGTATTAAGAAATTATGTATTCATCTGAAACTTAAATTTAGCAGCCTATTCTGTGCTGTCTCAGACTTTTCTTTCAGCCTTCTTTTCATCTGCTGCCCTTGCCAAGACATTCTAGCACTTTTACATACTCTGTCACCATGTACCTCACCTTGGGGAGTGTCACTGAGTCTGCCCCCACACCCCCAGTCTGCAGTTCCATCTTCATTACACTCACCTGCTATGGCCTGGGGATGTGGCGGGGATGAGCTGTCATGTGTGACTAAATGTGTGCTTTCCCTTATTTCCCCAACTCTGCTTACTTTCAGGGATGACTTGGCAACATTTGGTTTTAATTTCATTCAGGATATTGTATGGCTAAGACTAGAGATGAGTTAACTGTTGCATGGGATTACAGTAGCAATTTTGCTAACAGAGATGTGTCCCAACAAGACACTTAGGATTTGACATGTCATCACCTAATGGGAAAATGCCAGATGCCCCTAGCTGAGACCCGAGTCTCTCCCTGCTCTTACAAGAGTGGCCCATGTGGTGGTAGGAGTGTCTTGGGCTCCCTCTTTCTGTTATTCTGTTTCCAGACATTGAATCAGCTGTAGCTCCAACAGAACTCTGTGAAGGAGATGCTCTTTCTGGCTTTGAGACTCAGGTTCAAGGAGTTCTGAGTTTTCATGTCTCTCTCTCTCTCTCTCTCTCTTTAAATTTTATGTGTATGAGTATATTGCCCGCTCTTTCTGGCTTTGAGACTCAGGTTCAAGGAGTTCTGAGTTTTCATCTCTCTCTCTCTCTCTCTCTCTCTCTCTCTCTCTTTAAATTTTATGTGTATGAGTATATTGCCTGCATGTATGTGAGTGCACCCATGTCATGCAATGCTGCGGAGGTCAGAAGAGGGCGTCGGAGTCCTCTGGAACTGGAGTTAAGGACGGTTCGTAGCTGCCATGTGGGTGCTGGGAATCAAACCCGGATCCTCTGCAAGAGCAGTGCTCTTAACCGCTGAGCCATCTCTCCAGCCCCGAATTTTCATCTCTACCATGAGAGTGGACTGATTCTTCTAAAGTATTTTATACTTAGGCTTAGCACTCACCCAAAATTCCTTGCTTAACACAGGAAAAAACCAGTCCAAAATGATATCATGAGCACAAGGCATAGGAGCTTGCATAGCCGAAGGTCAGAAAGGCCAGCTTCCTTTGGAGGACAGACACCTGGGAGACAGCCAGCCTTCAGGGCTACTGGTCTGAAGCAGCTTGAGCCTGGGAGAGTTTTTGCAGTGGTGAAAGTTCTCTTTTTTAGTGCAAGGATTTCCCAGCTTTCAACACATACTCTCTCTTCTCGGTTGGATGACAGTTCCAAAGTTGGCCACTGGTTGTTTTGTCATTCTAAGTAAGCCAGAAACCACAGTACTGAAATACCCAGTGTGTGTGTGTGTGTGTGTGTGTGTGTGTGTGTGTGTGTGTAGGAAAATCTGTCCCCCTCATTCAATCCTTTCTATTCTGTTTCCTTCAGAATACACTGAACTACAACTACCTACACAGTTACACCAAGCTTGCTACATGTAGATGCAACAGGAATGGTGTCACCTGGGTAGCGCTGCCAAGTGGGGGCTCTGTCCAAGCTCTTCCCTGCCTCAGTGTTTTGCACAAGATGCCTCTTCTGCTAGGATGCTTCTGTTTGACTGACAGCATTTTTTAAGTTTGGACTCCAGGTCACCTCTGTGCAGACCCTACTGTTATTTTTTTATCACACTATCCTGTTGTATTCTTTGTACACCCATCATGTGGGTCACTACAATACTGAATGCTTTGTCTTCCTTCAAATAAAATATCAATTCCACAAGGCTAAAGATTTTTTTTGCCACTGTTGGATCCCCAGTGCCCTAAACACTGCCTGGCACAGTGTAGACACATCATAAGTGTTTGCTGAATGAATAAGTGAAGAACAACTTCATAAATTCTTTTTCTGCCTGGGTGGTAATTGATCATGAGGAAGTGATGGGCAGGGTCACTGACCAACCTGTGGGCTGAATGGTGGTGAAGGACACAGCTCCCAGTCAATGTCTGTGGATGCCTGCCTGGCCAAGCCAGAGTTCACTGGCACTCGAGGAAATACAGAAGTACAGAGAGCAATAGAAATGAGCTTTTATTTGTAAAAAGTTACAAAATGATATTGTACAAAAATAAAAGTCTGTAGAGAACTTTGGTTGTATAACACAAATAACCAAGACAGATCAGAGAAGTCAGAACTTCCAAAGAAGCGCACTCCTTAATATGTCAGATGGCAATCACAACAATGAAGAAAAATCACAAACTTTACCCTTTTGTAGATTTGGTGGAACAGTTTGCTCCCATTAGAACTTGCTTGTGGTGTGTAGGTGATGCTGGGGTGGGGGGGGTCCCCTGGGGAGTTGGAGGCTGTATCTGGACCTGGGAACATCGGCTACCATGTCTACCAAAATTCTCTGATTCAAACAGAGGATCATGGACTACTCCTGAATTGCTCCTGGCAGCTGGGGTTGTTACTGTTTTGAAGAGGAGAGGGTGAGAAAACAGCCCTTTCCTCCATTTCCCAGTCCTGTAGAGGGAGTGGCAGGGACGGAGCTGGACGAAACCATGTAGAACTTAGGTCTTTAAGGCCAGGGGAGGGGATGTCTGATAACTCTCACCTCTTGATTACTTTGCAAAATTAACATGCTTATTTGAGGGAGGCCAACTGGTCATTTTTTTTTTTTTTAAGATCTGTCCTACTTTTGTGGCTAGCAGCCATGAAGTTAGTGATAAATTAATGACTACATAAAAACCCCATTTATGAACAGCTCTAACATTGGACTCAAGATATGACCCATATGTCAGCTGCCAGAGAGATACACCATGGGGACAGTAGGAGGTGACATTCCCACCCACCACTTCCTTCCCTTTAAACTCTAAGGATGAGCCTAATGTGTATCCTGTGGCCAGCCAGGTGCCTCTTCCTGTGCATCCTTCTTCTCAGGAGTCATCAAGTGGGCAGGGGTAGCAAACATTGACCCCAAGTGACAACTGTGGCTTGGCAGACTGCTTCTCCCTGCAAGGTCTCTCTATGTGTTCCAGGCTCTGTGACCTCGGGAGGTGGTACATAGGCAAGGATGGAAGAAGAGGTGCCATGGGGCAGGACCAAGCCTTGGTTACCTGGCAGGGTTCTGCGTTTCACTTTTAGGTGACATTAAATTCAAGATTACCAAAGGGAATTTAGCTTTCTGAATATATTGTTATGAATATCATGTACGTGGAGGGGAAGAAGAGCTTACACATAATAGAGAGTGGAGCTTGTGGCTATCATGCTCAGTGGTTAGCAACAATGAGCTGATATTTGCCAGTGGTCTCTGCACATCACTCCCAGTAAGGAAGAGGATGCCAAGACATTCCTTCTGACATTTTCCTTTAATAAATAAAAATAGGGGCTGGGGATGTAGCTTAACTGGTAGAGTACCTTCCTAGCATGCATGAGGCTTTGAATTTGATCCCTACCAGGACATAAACCAGGTGGAGTAGGGTGCCTGTAATCCCAGCACCACAGGAAGCAGGAAGATTAGAAGTTCAAGGTCATCCTTTACTATGTAGTATGGTCAGGGTCAGCCTGGTCTACATGAAACCCTAAAAAAGAGGGAAAAATGCTGAAATCCAGGGAAGTTAATGAAGGGTTGTCTTATAAAGGTAAAGTAAGTGATTTTTGCCTAGCGAAAACCTTTTTAATACTTTGAAGAGCATGGACCCTTGTTCTCAATTAAAATTTCCTTGTGTCACCTTTCTTTGCACTTTGCGAGCACATATACTTTGGCACCTTTGAAAAGAAACTTTAATAAATAAGGGAAGAAAAGAGATATTCGTTAGTGAATGGTAATAAATAACAATAACTTAAATCTCAATAAATATCTTTTCTATATTTCTGTGTCTGAAACAGATGCATTGCATCGAGTAGCTTCTCTGGTCACTGGTGACCACACATAAACGGAGCTGGGTATGTAACATCCATCTCTGTAAACCAACAAGCCCCAGATGGGTTTCCCTGGCTGGGGCAGTTGGCTCTCCCACTAGAATGCTGCCGAGAACCACAACTCGCTTCCTGTTTCTGAGGACATAAAGGAAATGCCTTCAGGTTTGTTTTTAATCTTAGCCAACTTCTCCCTACCCCACACACCATGTTCAAAATCAAACCACCAACCATCTCCCAAAATGCTGGATATAGTAAAACCTCAGGCCTCAGTCATCAAATTCAAAGGCTATTATCTTTTGTGTCTCTGTTTTTGTTCCCCCCTCTCCTTGCAGGGTATGAATCCATTGAGTGACAGGAAAATAAACCTTTCTTATTTTCAGCAGTAAAACGTAGTGACAAGAGGTGACACCAGGATCATCACATTTCCCTGGTGTCTTCAGACATGTGAAAATGAACCACAGGAGATACACTGGTTTGGTTCTTTGCGAGCATCCGCGACTGTGACCGTGGTCAGTGACTGTGGACTGTATCAGATAAACGCTGGCAACAGCCAAGCAGGGACACCAGCCCTGAGCTTCTGGTGACATCAGCTGCCATCCTGGAGTGCTTGGACGGCCTCTCTCACTCCTATCCAGTTTTCTGTAGCTGGACCTTCCTCTACCAGGCTCCCATGATCAATGGCTGCCTTCCTCCTTCTCCTCATCCTTTTTTCTTCCTCCACTTCCTTGGTCCTCATCTTCCGTTCTGGGCAAACATTTCCTGGGAACCTTGGTCCCTTTCTTTGCACTGTAGCAGGAATGCAATACACAGCAGTCTCTGGAGCCGGGGTCAGATACATCCACACCGTTTAGCGGAATGCTTTCTTAGAATATGGTAAACCAGGTTATCATCTAAAAATGACAGGTCGTCATCAAAGGCGATGGGTCTACAACACGCCTGGCCTACTTTGTCACTCACTAATCTTCTACTTCGGGATAAGTTTTTTAGTATTTTGTCGTACATTGTCTCAGCTGCATCACAAGAGCCGCTACAGTAACGAAAGATCAGTTCTTCCTTGGTTTCGTAGCCCAAACCCAAGTCAGTGACATTTAAATGTATTGCAGTTAAGACACAACCCCGATTTTTGCCCCTCTGGCCTCTGCGACCTTTTCCTCTGGAATTCTCTGGGTTGGCAGCTGCAATCTGCCGATTTCGCTCTCTTCGAGGAAACACTGCCATTTGTTTATCTGGTGACCTTTTCAGTCTTTTTATGGTGGCTTGAATAAAATCCATGACATCATCAAACTGGTCAGGATAATCCTCTGGCATATTGGCTGTTCAACAAAACAGAAAATGTCACATGAGATAACCACAGTCATTTCAGGCAATATTCTAAGTCCAAATGCCCCTGATATCAGCCAGAATTGGACCCAGAGCAAAATGGTCACCAGGTAAGCTAAATGTCCACAGTATCCCACTAAGAGAAGAGGCTAAAATGTGCCCTCCAACATGTCACAGATTTTTGTTGAAAGAAGAGATGCATGTGGTGACAACACGGGGCCTTGTAGTACTTAAATCTTTGTACGTGTACTGTTCATTTGAATGATACCTGCCAGTTTTAGCAAGTAGACAAAGGGGGGCTGTGAGCCTGCTGACATCTAAGACCCTGTTTCTTGCCTCATTACCTAACTTTGAGACTGGCTTTCAAACATGAGTGTGCAGGAAAAAACCTGGATGTTTGCTGAGATGTAGATTCTGGGCCTTGTGTTCAGATACCTTGAGTTCCTTGGTTGGGGGAGGCACAGAGGGACCTGCATGCTAACAAGCTGCTGGGGCATTCTGCTGTAGATGGGGGATACTGGAGCAAGCTGGAGCAAGCTGAGGAACCACATCTCAGAGGCTGAGACAAGGTGACCCGTTCCAGCTCCGCTATTTTCCTCTGCAACACTGAAACTTACCCTGACTTTGGCTGGCTGAGCAAGACCAGAACCGTTCGGACAGAACACACCAACAGCTCTAGAATTCAACTCTATTTTAAAACTGCCCCCGCCCCAACATGAAGGAAGAGAAAAGCAGCTTTTACTTTACTAACAAAGAAACAACTTTCCTTCAAACAGCACAACTCTAACAAAATTAGAGTGATTTCAATGCATCACAGCAATATACAAATTGAGGGACTGTTGCAGATGGATGCAGCCGCCTGTGTCCGGGAGTGAGGCCAGTCTCTGCTGAGACTGCTACGTGGCTCCCACTGTGTGGCTACAAGACACGTGCTCCCCAGGGAGATCTCATGGAAGAAAGATGAGAGCACCAAGGTGCCTGTGAACACACCAGGGTGCCAGAGAGCCCTAGGAAGGCATCAATCTGCAATCCTCCTAAAGTCTCTGAGTACTTCAGCATTTGCTTTGGATAGCTAAGAAAACTATTGGAATGATTTAATACATGTCCATTAAGGCAGGAGAGAAAAATCCAACTCCTTTTTATTAGGTAACAAGGTTTTTACGCTCATCTAATCCTCACCTCATTCTATTTGAGGCAATTTAGGAGGTTTAGGGTTATATGTGGCCTAGAAAAATATACTTCAAAAGAATTATTAGTAAGAGTAAGTAGGGCTTTTTTTGCAAGACAATTCAGGCTCAGAAAGATTATTATAAACCCAACTTGTTTAATTGTTAAAACATAACAAATATCCTATTGTGTAAAATGAAATGTAGCTAATGTGACTTGACCATATATATGTTGTGTGTGTGTGTTTAAGGTGTTAGCTTAGGGCCTCAGCTACTACATTTTACACACATGCACATACACACACAATCTATCATCTGTCTATTAATCATCTATCTAATATATCTATGTATCTACACATATATACTACATAGGTGCACAATATGATGTATAATAAAGATTGGGGATTAGAATCAAGAGTGCATTGTTGTTTAGGCTTGGATTGTTTGGCTGCACTAAATGGCAAAGTGGTTCTTCCCTGGCAGAAGCCTAAAAACTGTACCTGTCCCTGAATTGTCCCACTTATTTACATTTCTCTCTCTCTCTCTCTCTCTCTCTCTCTCTCTCTCTCTTTCTCATGTATACATGTTTATGTGTGTGCCCCTGTGTGTGTGCAAGTATGCACATGCCTGTGGAAGCCAAGGGTCAACATTGGTGTCTTCCTCAATTGCTCTTCACCTTGTTTTTTGAGACAGGTCTCATACTCAACCTGGAGCTTACTGACTCGGCTATACTGGCCAGCCAGCAAGCCCCAGGGAACTGCCTGTCTCTGTCTCCCCAGTGCTGGGATTACAAGTGTACTGACTTTTGGAATTCTTGATATGGTTGTTGAGTACTGAACTCAGATCTTCATGCTTTCGTGGCAGTTAATCAACTAACCCATCTCCCCAGACACTCTCACCTCTCTTCAACCTATTTTCTACCCAGAGGGACACTCTTAAAACATTAGCTGGATCATTCCCCCATCTACTCAAAACCATCCAAAGTTCGCTATTATCCCTGGCATAATAGTAGAAGCCCAGACTGGTCAAAAGGCTCTACCTAACCCAGCCTTTACATTATTCCAGCCTTTGTTATCTCTGACTTCATCTATTTCTCTTTACCTTCCCTTCCCTGTGCACCACTGACATTTTGAGGTGAATCATTTCTTGTTGTGGGAGGCTGTCCTGTACACAGCACATTGTCAAACTGAGTCCTTTGACTCTATCCAGTCCATGCCAGTAGTACCCTAGCCTACCATCTTACTCATTAGAAAACCAGAAATATGTCTACCTTTTACCAAATGTCCCCAGGGGCTAAATCATCCCAAATGAGAAGCACAGCTCTAATGGCTATCTCTGCTTGGACCACTGCTCCTCAGAAGGCCCTGTGCCACTCCCCCCACATCTCCTCCAAGTTTGTGCTTGAATGTTATGATCAGTCCCACTCTGATGTTTGGGTCAAAAATGCAATACCTCCCCAAACTTTTGGTCCCTCTGCCCTGAGCTCCTCTACCCCTACCATAATGCCCCTACATGCTAACATACTATTTAACTTGGTCTTTTTATTTATCACCTATGTTCTCTGAGAGAATGCCAACTCAAAGAGGCAGAAACTATGTGTGTTTTCTATTGTTGTCATTTTTTTTTAATATTTATTTTTTTATTTTATGGTACGAGTGTATTGTCTGCATGCATGTGAGTGTACCCGTGTCGTGCAGTGCCACGGAGGTCAGAAGAGGGCTTTGGATTCCCCTGGAACTGGAGTTAAGGACAGTTCGTAGCTGCCATGTGGGTGCTGGGAATTGAACCCGGGTCCTCTGCAAGAGCAGTCGGTCCACATTTGCTTTGTGCCTAGGCTGACCTCAAACTTGTGATCCTCTGAGGCAGAAACTGATCAATCACAAACAAATGCTTGGAATGGGGTCTGCTCTCTGGGGGTCTTGATAACTGTTGACTGAATCAAGTTACTTTCAAAGGGAGACAGAAAGTTAATTTTTCAAGAGGATACCACGGTTCCTGTGGAAAACTGCATCTTTTTGAAATGAAGGGCTCCAGAATGAACAGTCCAAATCATGAGGAACCTGTGAAGTCCTGGGCAGTACAGTCATTTCCTGCCAGAGAGGCGAAGAGTCATCCCCACCTTCCTCACAGCTTAGACCAGTGCCTTCTTCAGCCTGCATCTTCCCAAAGGGGAGAAATGAAATGCACCCAGGGGCTGGAGGGGAGAACATGCCTGTTTTCCATTTCCTTAGAACTGCTTTCTCATTGCACTTCCTTTAGGAAGTTTGCTTAAAAGCAACAATAAATCCTTAAATTATCCTGATTTATTGCAACAAACTACTTATTTTTAAAAAATGATCTGCTTAGGCTTCTTGTGATTCTTTCACTTATTAGCTAGTAAGGAGAAAATAAATGAAGTCCACCTGTATTTACTTATAACAATTATTTTTTCCTCTATTTGTTAAAAAGTATTTATATAGAAATCCAGCCTTCTAAAATAGACATATTTGAAGTGATTAATCAAAATACAAAGTTGTCTTTAATGTTTTCTTAAAAGACTGTGTTGAACAAAGGACTCACACTATGGGGTCTCTGGCTCTATTTAAGAATTCCTGAGTAGATGATTAACTTAGGAACCTGGGAAGATGGAAAGTTAAGATTGATTAATAATCAACTGAGGATTAATCAGAACTGAGGACAAAACACTAAAATTTCAACATATGCTAATAGCAAAATGCTGGGGTTACAAAGGTTGGGGTTCTCTGGTTTACATGTGTTTATGTTACACAATTCATATTTCCAGAATCCTGTAATCATTGGGCCAACACTGCTAGTGACCTAAGCAAACACCTTCAACCTCCTTGAAAAATACTTTCCTCTGTTTTTTCAGATCTTATGACTCAGAAGGCTTTGTTTAGCAGATACAATATTGGATGCTCACCTAGGTTGGTTCCTCAGACAAGTACTGAACAAAAAAGAAGTATCAATAGCCCCAAATACTGCAGTATTTGGGACACAGATATACTTCATTATAAGAGAGCTTTGTGCCTTTTCTCTTATTTTAAATGCCAGCTGGCCTTCTTGTAGGAACCAGTGTAGAACCTTGGCTAGGAGGCTTCTTTTCATTGTGGATCTATCCCATAATAAATTCATCAAACCCACATCATGTACACCACCAATGAAACCTGTGGACTGTGTGGGTGGTTGTAGCAAGATACCATTCAAGTGAGAGATTTCGATACTGAAAATAGAGGAAGCTGCAGATGAAGGGAGAGAGAGGGCATGTGGGAAATCTCTGACCTTCCTCTCAATTTTGCTGTTAATGTTACTTAAAATAAATAACTAACTAACTAAATAAATAATAAATAAAGGCAGGCTTCCTGGTACCCAGGATACACTGGAAAAATGTTCAGTGTTTTGAACTGAAGAATGTAGCCGCTGAGAAGTCTTCTTTTTTGATGGGAAATCTTTCTTTAACCTGGCCGCTAAAGTGGAATACTAAGTATCAAGTTCAGGCTTTAGGTGACTATTGAGCTTTTTTTCCTTTCATAGTCTTAAAAAAATTGAACGAACAACAAATTTTATATGGAAAACTTAATATACGTGAATTTTTGGCATGAATTAATCAGAAACGAGGGTAAAACAGTTCAAATCACAAACCAACTAAATTCCTAATTCCAGGCCTTTTAATACCAAGGCATTTCACATAGAGACAGCCTTACTTTATCACTGCTCAGCATTTAGGGGGTAGAAGGGTGCTGGGCAAATTCCACTGGGCCTGTTCTTAAGAATTCCACAGAAACTTTTATCTTAGCCCAAGCAACTAACTCCCTATGTTGAACTAGGAAACCCACAGTTCTTCAATATTCTAGGAATTTCCTGAGCTGAGGGAAATAAAAGGGGTGTGAGTATGGATTAGTTCCCTACACTTTGACCTAATGGCAAATCACTTTATCATATGAAGAGTTTACAGAATGTCAGCTATACAAACAGCCCCACTTGTATTAATCTTACCAGTAAAATACTTGCAAATCCCCCAAAGATCATCATTTTTAACAACAAAAAGCAAGGTAAAATAAAGTGAAGTTAAATGAAAACAGTCAAAGCAGGAAGGTCAAACCCTTGCTCATCCCAGGTACACTTACAGGATATGCCTTGGAAAACATGTCTAACTGAAAGCTAAAATTTTTGAGAAATCAAAATGCTCAAACACACTTAAGTCATCCTTTAGGGTGCAACCAAATATTCTGGCATCATGCTATTTCAAATATTTTAACTCTGATGTGTCCTTTGTATAAACAGTGTTATTTAAACAAATGAAACCTTGTACCGGGGCATGACTCTAGGAGCAAACTGTTCATCACAATGACTTTGTCTCCCTTGATTATTGGGAAAAATAATAATAATTTCACTTTGAGAGCAAAGGAATGGGATGGTCATTATTTTGAAAATCTAGTTCAGTTTTTATAGGCACAAAGGTGAGTGTCTGTGCAGTCCCTGTAATAGTTAAAGTTAAAATTACATAATTCGAAACATTATCTTGGCTAAGATGACTAATGTCAGGTTTCTCTTACAAACAGCACAGGTCAACTCTGTGTTAACTAAAGGTTACATTTCCATTTGTGGTTGTGTGTCCCCTCATGCTGGCCAGGCTGGCATCTCAGCAAGCCTTCAGCCTGTTTTCCATCTGTGATGTAAGAGGAGGCAGTACAAGGATGTCCACAAAGCGAGGGAATGTGCCTCCTTTGTACAGTGGGAGTGGACTCTGAGGATGGTGCAGAGTCTTTGGCTCTGAAGGTGTTAGGAAAGGGGGGGGGTCTGACCCTAGCATCACAGTCTCTCTGAAAGGAGATTTTCCAGGCTGATGGGGATCTGCCGAGCCTGCTATGGAAGGTGCAGAAGCCTAGTTAGGAGGTCCAGGTTCTGGGAGGATCTGCCTCTCCACGGTACTGTAAAGCGTCCAGCTCATCTTCTGGGACAGTAAGGCTAAGTGTGCTGAGTTCACAGAGGGAGCTGCTGGCTTACAAGTGAGAGGCATGTTAGAGAGCAGCAGTGCCCAGTTCTGGGATGGAGCTAGGCTTGAGGAATAAGGAACTGTGACATGCTGCCCCTGGGGCTGCTGAGTAGTCAGTTGTGTCATACAAAGCCTCCCATGAGAGGCTGTCCACAGTCAGGGGGACATGGAACCCCTGGAAGTGGGAGAAAATTCTATCTGAAATTCCTTGCCAACCTCTACTGGAGAACAAGGACAAATTCCTATATAGTTGCTGAGAAACAGAAATTCTCCCACCCATATGCACATACACAATACCTATATGTGTCAATCACAAACACATATACATGCTTATTTATATGAAAACATCAGCTTCGGATCAGTACAATTTCTCAAGAATGACTAATGTTTTTTTCTGAGGAACCGGTCATTTTTACTTTCAAAAAGATACAAATACAATTTTCTTTCAGTAGTTTTGAAAAATTATTATAAGAACACGGCTGAGTATTATATTTAAAATTCCTCACATTACAAAATTTCTTTAGGCTATATCTTAAATAACAGCTTCTTTGAAGGTCTTAGAAATATTGTCACTATCAAGGTGGAGCGGTTGCTTAGTCTCCCAAAGAGTGTAGCTGAAACACGACATCGCTGCTAGGCTAAGATAGGGCTGAACACTACCTTCTCCTTACAGATTGGGAAGCTGAGGCTTGGAGGAGACAAGAATTTGCTGAAGGCTACATGACTAATAAGTATAGATTTAGCTGGTTTGCTTTCAAAACTCAGTCTAGGTCTGGTCTTGCATTCTGCCTTTAAGTAAAAATTCTACTCTCGTGTAACTTTTCGAGTCTCATGGCAAAGGGTAATTTACGCTGAGACAAGGGCAAGATATGCTGATTTTACTTCACCCATGTAAAAGACTCAGAACAGGAAATGGGAAATATACCTTTTATGGGAAAAGTGCAATATGAACTTAGGTACATTAAGTAGATCCCAAAGTTAGGCCGCTGTGTGCCACAGAACTGAACAGAGTCTCTGAAAAAGGAAAAGCCATGCCTTTTGGGGGGCATCTTTCTCCTGTCTTGGTTCTTACATATCACTCTGTGGCAGATCTGCCAATTTCCCAGTCACAACCGGAACACCAGCAGCCAGCAGTGGGGGCAGATTCAGACAGAAAGGCCCCATCTCCGGAAGCTTCTCATACTCAGTCTGGCACCAGTGACCAGGCTCTTGCCGCAGAGTTGGAGAGGAGAGAGCCCAAGATTCCAGGCCTGGGTCAGTCCCTGACCAATGCGTGACCTTGGGCTAGTGGCTTAACCCTTCTGAGGTCAATTTGATGTCCTCTGGGCCTGCCTAGCTCTGAAACCTTAAGGTGTGGGCAGTCTAAGCTTAGGCTGGAAAGTGTCAGTGCTGGCAGGCCCTGGCTTCCAATCATGTAGGGAGCACCATCCAGCTCAGCTACCACCATCAACCTGCCTTCCATCCCCCTCCCGGTGAAACCCCACAGGCGGTATTCTGGGATCTAGCAGGCTTCTTCAGTTTACCTCCTGACTCAGCTCAACTTGTCTGTGAAATTTGAAATAATCATTGTCAATCCTCCCTCAAACCTAGTCACTTCCTACGCCCTACTGAAAAGAGGCAGAAAGATGTATAGAAAGGCCTCTGTGTTTCCATCTGTAAACATCCAGGTTCTAGGCATTGTCAAATTTCAGTTTCTACCTGCAAAGGTGGAATTGGTCTCATGAGCCTCTGACAGGATGTACTGCACCAGTCTGTCCTAATCTGTCTGTTCTCTCTCACTCAAAAGTCAAATGCTAAATTTACTCCCCCCCAAAAAACTCCCTCAGTTTTATGCATTTGTTTCTGCCGATTCAAATTTGTGTAGGTCATTTCCAGCTTACTGCTCCAATACTAGAGTCATTCATGACAACTGCCACAGAATGGATTGGGAGAGCTCCATAGCTGTTCCAGAAGGTCATCTGTCTTGCTTGACCTTCAGGGCCCTTTGAAATGTGTACTGAAGTGCAGAAGAATGCTCCAGTGCTCTGAAAAGTTATTTAGAGCTTTATCATTTTCTACTGTTTAAAAGTGATGCTTTTATCACTTACTTGAACTTAAAAAAAAAGCCCAAAGATTAGGGGTGGAGAGATGGCTCAGCAGTTAAGAACACTGACTGTTCTTGCAGAAGACCCAGGTTCGAATCCCAGCACCCACATGGCAGCTAAAAACTGTCTGTAATTCCAGTTCCAGTGGATCTGATGGCCTCTTCTATCCTCCTTGGTTATTGCATGACAGGGTGCACTTACCTACATGCAGGCATAACGCTCATACACATAAAATAAAAAATATTTAAAAGATCATAATCACTGATTTTTGGTGCATCTTCCCTTACACAAGGACCATTCTTGTTTTCATCTTTTGAATACAGAATAGACTATCCAATCAGAGGCTACTCTTGGTTAAACCAGAGAGGGTTATATAGCATCTATTTTCCTAAAGCAATCACCAGCTGAGGCAATTTATAATGCTATTTTGACCCTTTCCAGAGCAACCAGTGCTCTCTTCCCATGACCAGTGGTTTGTTGAGAATAAAGCATGACATTGGTCTATTTGAAGAGTCTCTGCACTGTAAAACACCCGTGTTTTGTTGTTTTAAGAAAGCATTTCTGGATTCTCTCAAAGCAGAAGAAAAAGACCAACCAGAATGCAAACCACTTCAGAAAATAGACAAAAGAGCACAGGGTATATTTTAAAAACCACTTTGCCCACCAACGTGCCATTTCATTCACCATCTACATCTACTTTGACCAACAAGGCACACACTTACTAGTTATATATATTTTGAGCTGTTAGCCTGTAACTAAATTAAGAAAACTTAATAACTATACTGGAAATTACTTTACAAATACAAAATTTTAAATCCCACTTGGGAAACACTATATTCATCACATTACCCATATTCTAGTTGCCCTGATTTCTATGTATATGGCCCATAGTTTTATTATAGTTATGATAATGAATTTACAGCAATACGGCATGGTCCCCTGTGGGAGGAATGTCTATTTTCCAGCTTTTAAGTCAGGAAAATACCCAATGGGGTGTCCATTTGTCAGCTAATCCATGAACACCTGGTGTGAACTAAAAGCTCTCCATAGTCAGCAATAAACACTCCACGCTAATGAGTGCACACCATGAGCTCTGCTACTGCATATAAAAGCACCAGGGAAAACTATCCTTTGTGGTGTTATCAGAGATAGTGGCACTTGGGGCAAAGGAAGGGAATCCAAAGGAAACTGGCAAAAAGTCTCTACTTTCTCCTCCCAGCAGTGCACTGTTGAAATCCCAAGGGGTCACAAGACCCCAATTGTCATCCTGAGTCCCTAGCTTATCCCAGGGACCATGTAAGCAATGAGTAAAAGGAACTTTGGGGGCCTTAGAGACTTGGTTTTGAACAAGAAGGGACTAAGAAAGCGGCAGGGAAGTAAAGAATGTGAAGCGTTCTTGATCACTTGCATTTGTTTGGCAGATTCCAGTAGTTAGTTGGGTGTGAGGAAGGAATTTCTACCCTGTGAATACATTTATAGACATTTCAAAGACTTCAGAGAATCAGCAGAGGCATCACTTGGAGACAATTACATTTGCAAAACCTCAGTGTTTGATTTTTCTCCTTCTTGGATTTTTAGAAAAAACTTCCATCAGAAAAGTCACATTTGAGTGTCTTGGGTTGGCAGAAAGTGGTCTTGTGATATTGGCAACAAGCATGAGTGTGGATTCAGGCTGCCCAGGCTCAGACTCTGGTTATGTGGTTTCCCCTAGAAGCCCTACTCTCCCTGTCCTAAAACAGAGTGTCACCTTTACCTTCAGGTCACAATTAGTACGAGTTAAAACTTGAGCTCACTGCTTGGCTCCTGAGCAAATGGAAGGAATGGGAACTGCTAAGCCAACACACTGCCATATCCCATCTGTGATTATTCTTCATTGATATTTACGCCAGGGGCGGTGGCACAAAGATCAGTTCTGCATCTCTAGGTAAAACAGGCGATCCAGACATGGACCTTTTTATAGTTTAGACTTTGGAGCATATTCTACAGAGAGACCTCTGCCCAGGTCTTGGAGCTCATGGCACAGTGATCTGGAACAGTCAGTGCCTGGAGTCTGTACTGCCTCTTCTGTGTTTCTAGAAATGCCTGACATGAACCTTGTAAAGAGAAACAGACTCAACAGATTGTCATGAATGGGGTTTTTCTGTCTTCATCTTGGAGGCACATGTCTCTCTAGGGGTATATCAAGGCTTTCTGTAGAGCTAGGTGTGTGTATTTCTTCAACTTCTACATGTGTTCTGTCCACAAATTAGGCTCCTGATTGCTCCTGTTGCTGGTTCTCCTTCCCCATACCCCCTTTTATAACTCTTCTTGTTCCTTACTGCAGAAGGTGTGCTTCACACCAATTTTTCTGGCTTTACTGTAGGGCTCTGACCATTCAAATGGCACCAGCCATTCAAAGACTTTCCAGCATAGGCAACTTGGGACCAAGTGATATCAGGTGCTTTTGATTTGTGAGCACAGAACCATGAACAGAATTCAAGGCTGTTTACCTAAACCTAATCATGTAGAAATAATCAGGTAAGTCCCAATTGAGGGCCAGTCAGGGAAAGAATAGGCAAGAGAGCCCAGATTTTTTGAAAGTGTCAATGTCATGGGGGTTGGTGGGGGAGGGAGGCTTGAACAGAAGTCTAGATTAAAGAATAAAGGAACCAGGCAATCAAATGCACTTTGTGATTCTGGATTAAAAAATATTATAGAGGGCATTACTGTCACAACTTGGGAAGTTTGAGCACAGACTATCTGTGGCATAAAAGCATTACACTCATGATAAATGTCCTGAGATTGATAACTAAAGTGTGCCTGTGTAAGACACTGTGTTTGTTTTTAGAAGGCATATGCCAAAGTACTTAATGTTGTGACATTTGTAACGAGTTCTCAGATGGTTAAGGAAAAAATAGGCTCTAAAAAGGCAAGACTTAAAGGTGTGTGGGTGATCACAGTTCTATGGGCACTTACTGAAGAGGAGGGTGCACGGACAAACCAAGAAACGCTGAAGTAGGTGGCTCCACACCATCCTGGCCAGGCTGGGGTTTTATCCACTTGTCTGTCCATCTAGTCCTCTTATAATTCAAATCCAGAAGTGAGACTGCCATTGTGGAGTGTGTATTAGCATGTGTATTTGAATTGATAATGAAGTCAAATTATGTTTTTATCAAATAGCCAATTTTATTTGGCCTTACTTTTTTTTTGTCATGTAGTAAAATTGGCAAGCTTAAGGTTTTTTCAAAAACATATTTATCCATATGTGTATGTGTGTGTGTGTGTGTGTGTGTGTGTGTGTGTGTGTCCCAAATGGGCTTCAAAAGACATACCACTATTTAAACTTATAATGAAAGAGTTTAGATGTCTACTGCAAAGTGTGTAATAGACAATTTTCAATATTATTAGTGGCAGGTTTATAGGCAAAAGGAGCTTACTGAAGACCATAGACTTTTTCTTTTTCTTTGTGGTACTGGGGATTAAACTCAGCTAGGGCCTCATATATGATAGGTAAGTACTCTACCACAGAGCTATATCCCCAGCCCTTTTGAAATTTTTAAGTGTTGAGACAAGTCTTGCTAAGTTGTCCATGTTAGGTCTTGAACTCAACTCTGTAGCCCAGACATGTTTTATTTTGTATTCCTCCTGCTTGAACCTACTAAGTACGGCAGTTGGAGTTACAGGTTTGTACCATGAGACCCCACAAGTCCACAAAATGTCAAAGTTATGCCTCTCCAGCTCAGTTACTTTGTTAAGCCTCAAAAAAGCAGGCACCGCCTCTACTAAGCTAGTTACAGTAGTAGGTATATCCCAGTGATGACCACCCCCTCCCCGCCCCGACTTTGCCTCCCCAAGCCAACTTCTGTTGCCATGAAGACAATTACTCTGGCATTTTGTAGTCATGTGTCATCGCCACCTGAATGTCCTCTGTCACTTTGCAGCATGGGAGTGATCTGAGAAGTATTTCCCAGAAGCCTTCCAAAGGCTTGTATCAGTTTTATGGGAATTCTTATGGAAATCCAAGTTTTTTTCTCCAGTATGTCTTGACGTGGGTTTTGAAGTAGCTCTTAATAATATTGCCCTAAACCCAACTCTGGCCACAAATAAGAAAATAATTTAGAAAAGGGACTAAAAGGAAATTTAATATTCTCTCTTCTTTCTTTTTTAAAAAAAATTTTTATTAATTATTTTTTTAATTTTATGTGTATGAGTATGGGCCTGCATATATGTAAGTGCACCTGAGTTATGCTGTGCCTGCGGAGATCAGAGGAGGGCTTCGGATTCCCTGGAACTGGAGCTACAGACGGTTGTTAGCTGCCATGTAGGTGCTGGGAATAGAACCTAGATCTTCTGCAAGAACAGTCAGTGCTTTTAACTGCTAAGCCATCTCTCCAGCCCCAATATTCTCTCTTCTTTAATTAGCTTCCTTGGTTAGTTTTCCTGGAAATTTATGTTTTGGGGTTAGTGAATATATCTTCAGTCAAATGCTTGTGTTTTCTTATTTACTAATCTGAGAGGTGTGCTAAGCTGGACCCCTGCCTGAAGTTTGAATTTTGCCTTTGCCATTTAGTAGATTGGGACAGCTTTCTAGATTTCATTCCTTCACTTGTAAAATGGAGAAAACCTTGTGCAATGGGGCTCAGACTAATGTGATTTTAGGATGAACTATGAACTTACTTGCTCCAAGTGGGGTTATCCCTATGGATAGCCAAGGTGTACTGGGACACTAAATTTAATACTGGGTTTGCATTTGGATGAACTTGAGGGTAAACTGGTTGACTGAATTGTGCCCATGTCTTGATGCTTTTTAAAAACAAGAACACAAAATAACAAATGAAAAATGTGACTATGCTAAAATCCCCATTCATGAGTATTTGCCACAAGACAATTGTGCAGTACAGCCCACTTGCTGTCACCTGCCTGCTCCAGAGGTACCACTGCTATATAAAACAGGGCAACTCCCCTTTTTCATGGCTTTTATAGCACCCTGTAATCACTACCCAGATAGTTTGCATTTTCCACCATTCCAGTGCCTCTTCCAGCACATTCACAATGGTCTGTTTCACTTGTATATGCTACTATGTCTTCTCTATAGCTCGGACAGAAATTTCTCATACTGCTCCCCAGTCTGGAACATTTCCCTTTCCTTTTTCTTCCAAATCCATCTTCCAGACAATGGTTCAAATTTTCCTTCCTTGACTTCTTCCTGCACTGGTCTCTAAATCCCAGTGAGTTCATTGCTAGGGATTCTTGGTGATATGACTCAGCCTAAGTAAACTCCTGATGACAGACTTATCTGTCTGTCCTACTGACAACCTACCCACCTACCTTTCCATCTACCTAGCCCTTAGTTTATAACTAGATTGATTTTGCCTTTTGGATCCTGTCCATGCCTGGCACACAAAGTGCATTTAATATAATATTGAGCACAAACGATTAATTACATAGTTCTTATTTTCACTAAGTGAAAGCCATGAGTACTGATTTTAAAAAGGCCACATGTACATTCGGAGAAAATACCAGAAACTTTTCACTTTCATGTTGGCTAAAATCAACAATTTTGAGCACAAGGCCTAGGCTGCTAGACCAGTGCAATGTCCCAAGGCTGGTCAATTCTAAATGCATTTTCCTGGACAGAATTCATCAGGAGACTAGGGCCAGAGGAGAAGATGCTGGTCTCAAATCTCAAGTAAGATATCAAAGTCTCCTAAAAGAGCCTGGCTCACAGAATTTTAATGTGAAGAGCCCCTTTCCCAATGGCAGGCAGGGCCCATTTCCACTTACACAGTGACTTTCTTATAGTATATGTTCCTCTATACAGTCTGAAGCAATGAGGAGTGGTACTTACTTATTTAGAATTCCATGTCTTATAAAACTAGATTTGGACATACACATGTATCTATTCAATACTATAAGCTTTCTCTACCATACAGTGGTAAGCTGATCTTTTAAGTTTTCTAAGGTTATTTTTGACTGAATTTATGAAACATTTTAAATTAAACGTCTAGTGAGGATTAAACTAGAAATGCTTTCTCTATTTACAGATGGCCTCCAACTCACTCTCTCTTATCTCTTCCACTGGAGGTTATATCGCCCCTTACCATCTTCCCATGGGAGAAGAAAGTCTGCCTCATGTGACCATGGGAGTCTGGAGGGAAAAATTCCAGCAACAGGGAAGAGCCAGGGAGCAGACTCAAGGGAAGGCTCTCAGGCAAGGCTGGCTTGCCTACATACGGACTAACCAACTGTGGGGCCTCAAATAGCTTCCCCCTAAGGCCCACATTTGCCTCACTATTTGTATTGAAATTCCACCATTTAGAATGGTGTACTGGCAGAAACTGTGGCAGAGGGAGTTCACTGGATTTCTGGAAAGGGGCTGCTGGAAAGTAGGAGGGCGGTAAATGACCATCATCTATTTCTGGACCACAGACATTCCAGAGCAGTATCTCTTTTAGCATCCTATCAGGTTTACATTATCCCTATTTACAGATGACTACACAGAGGTATAGGAGATGCTAACCCACAACTGCTTACACAGTAAGGCTGGGATACGAACATTCATTCAACTCTCATCTGATCTGAATGCTAACTTGTGTTCTTTCATTGAAGGCCCTGATTTCTTGCTTTCTGATCTCCTGTAGATTATGGGATGTGGCACCCAGGGCAGAGACTCACACCTGGTAACCTTGTGAGTCACAGATCAATTCTGTTATGGTTTACATAGGATTTTTAGTGGGCTAGCAACTGAGAAGTTGATGGTTTGATGTAAAAGATTATTTCTATAGATAATCTCATGTCCTGCTAGCTAGCAGGTAGGCTGTAGTCTTATTGTATAATAGTAAATTGGGAATTACCTATTGTTACAATGTTCTTCTTTTGAGGCAGTTTCATACTCCAGGGTGGCCTTTAACTCACTGTATAGCTGAGGATGAATTTCTGATCCTCCTGCCCCTACATCCTAAGTGCTACTGGGATAACAGGCCTGTGCCACCGTGTTCAATTTTATGTGGTGCTAGGGATTAAACCCAAGGCTTCTTGGTGGCACTCTATTAATTGGTCTACATCCCCATCCCAACAATTTAATAAATACCATCTCCCAATTGGTTTACAATCAAGTTAAGTTCATGGTACTAGTCCAAGTTTCCTTCATGTTTAACTTTTCTTGTGTACCAAATATGAACATTCATGACAGGCATGTTCCACAAGGGCAGGTTTGTCTCTGTGTTAGGTGTACCAGGACAGTTGCAGCACTCAGGTTGGTGCTGGGCATGAACAGGGAAACATTATTTGATGAATGAATATATACACTTATATTGCAATAGTTTTTTTTTTGTCTCTTTGAGACAAGGACTCCCTGTAGCCCCAGCTGGCCTGGAACTTGCTATGTAGATCAGGCTGGACTCTGACTCACAGAGATATGCCTGCCTCTGCCTCCCAAGTGCTGGGAGTAAAGGTGCTCGGCAGATTGCAAAATTTTAAAGCTAAATGTATTATATGCTTTTAGTTGTTAAACATTTACAGTTGAGCTGTGAAATAAGACTGCAGTGAACTAACCTTCGATATATTCTGAGAATCTTGTACAATAGGTTTTAGTCATTAGTTGAAAAACACCCCTCAAATTCCACAGAGCTTCTCCCTTCCATACAAAGTGTATTTCAGTGGTTTGAGTAAACACTAGTCCTGGCTTGTAGGCCTGTCTCTTGCATGGATCTCTGATACCTGGGACAAGTTGCTTTACCTTTTCAGATCTCAGAACCAGAAAGGTTTCCTTTCTGTTTTAAAATGCTGTGTGTTTCATGTCAAGGGTAGCTAAGGAGACGACTAGTCTTGGATGCCCACAAGGGCAAATCACAGTCTTTGAGTTTAGACAAGTTAAAAATACCTATGGACCATTTACTTTAGAACTGATCTTTAGGCAAGCAAGCTAGTCAATTATGAATTCTATTTGCTTAGTTCATACTATGTAGGGTTGGAATTGGAGATGTTTCGTATGTATCAGAACCAGTAGGACACATGCAGTCTCCTGGGTGAGTGTGTGCAATGCATATAGTCCCAGTCCTCCTGTAAAAAGCTCACAGTGACTGTTAGTGTGACAAAAGTTCTTTTGCTTAATCACTAAGTCCCAAGCATCTAAAGGAAACTAGAGGGACCAGAATTTATGACACTTTTTATTTTCAAATGAAATGCAATGACTTAATGTTTTTCTACACCAGACTTAGCCAGTTGTACCATGTACAGTGCAGGATATAAATGTCAGTTCTACGACACTGGTTGAATATTTAAAGTCTGCACACTATCACTATTTTGCCTTCTCTACACTGACAGCTTGCTACTGAATTGAACATACCTGGAAAGAAGTCAGTTGGCTTAGAATGCAGCTCAGTTTCTCTTTGGGAAATAGCTCTGTCAGTCTAGGCTCTACTGAGTCTTCCCATAGACAAAGCAGCATTGGGTGTGTTCTGCTGCCTTGAATGAAATCAGTAGTCAGAATTTTGTCCAAGGATGATTTAGTATCAGTTTGAGGAAGGGAAAGTAATCTTCCTCCCTCACATCACTCTGGGCTTCACTCAATCAAAGGGATTCGGCGCTGTTTTGCTTGGTTGGTAGGTGGTTAATCCACAGAAGCCACAGGTTTTCTTAGGGTATTACCAAGCCCTGGTGATACCCTGAGTGCATATTAGACACACCTGGGGAACATCTGAAAGTCTAGATGCTCTGGCTATACCCCAAACCAATTAAATCAGAATCTCCTGGAGTGAGATCCAATGTCAGTAGCCTTTAGAGCTCCCAGAGGACTCCAGTCTCTTTATGAGTCTCTTCTCCAAGGATGGGTAAGAACAGAAGCACAGAGGCCAAGGGGCAAACCTTGTAGCCACAGGCACTTTGGAGAAAAAAAGGCCTCCTTCTTGTGTACAGTTGTAAACTGTTCACTGAGTTCCAAAGTCAGTAACTTGTAAGAGTTAACTGAAAACTCAGTCACAACCAGGAAGCAGTCTTTAGCAAGCTCAGGTAGACGGGAAACTAACATGCAATTAGGCCTCCATCAGTTAATCAGCTTGTAATCAAGCAGTCATTTTTCTCCCTGGATTACATACTGTGCTGTTCGTCCCTCTGGCCTGCCCTGTTGGAATGGATGAATGAAGACAACAGCAGAGGGCATTTGCCACTGGAGAAATACTTACAGACACACTAAATTTGTTACTGAAATGCAAGTCTTTAAAGATAAGTTTATGCAGTGACTCGATGGAAAGTCTTGGAACACACAGTTGAATTTCGAAGGGTCAACTATGTTTTCTAACCCAAATCACTCTAGAAATCCTTATAAAGACGTACTTTCTTTCTTGGAATTTGCACAAGAAGCTGATTTTGTTGCTGAAGTTAAGCATAAAACAAGCACATCACATTTCATGGTTGTTCCCTAGTTCAAGGTCACAGAGTTTGGGGGACTTGAAGCAAGTGGCTGACTTCTGCCAGTGGTCATGACCACTGCACAGTTCAAGTGCAAAATAGCTAGTGATGGGGCTGGTGGGGGTGGTAGTGTTGGAAATGAGTGTTTTGAGATTGTATCAACCTGTGTCTTACTACCTTTGCCCCCCCCCATTAGTCTCTATAACCTGTAATCTAGCAAACCTTGCTTTATGCAACAGCTGGACCTCTGACCAGTGGAAGGCAGGTTGTACCAAACTGGTTTGCTTCTAGAACTTTTGAGCAGTAAATCAGACTTGCTTTCTCAATAAGAGTATCCTTATTAGTCAGCAGTGTCAGGTGCATTCTGAACTGCATAGCTGCTTCCTCGGCCCAACCTGCTCTCTTAGCTCTGAAGTCTTTCTAGAAGGGAACTTTACTGAACAGATCTGACACTATGCAGATGCTCTGGAAATGTAGGCCCTTCTGTGTTTCCTCCCTCTGGTTTGTTTTCGTGAGAACTCAGCCTCTCTCCTTGAAGGCGAGGTTTAGGATGAAAGAGCTAAAGCTTTTAGAATTTAGCAGTCAGACACTTTAAAACAGGGCCTTAGAAAAAAGGGGTGTGTTCATAGAGGGGGAGAGAAGAAAAAGGGGACAATCTGTGTGTGTCCCTGTGACGATGGTGATGATGGTAGAAGTTTCTGCTCATATGAATGATAAAGGGATACATTTTAAGATCCTCTGTGTCACTCACAAGGAAGGCACCTTGGGGGCCTTTGGGCAGCAGCGGGCGGCCGCGCATCCCTACCGGCCTCAGAGCCCTCCCTGCACTGCCCGCGGGTGGGCAGGCACACAGCCGTCGCGGCTGGCCCGGGGTGGCTGCGTGCGTGCGGCGGGTGGGCTGCCCTGGGGTCGGCCAGCGGTGCCCCGGGGGAGGGAACGGTTCTTACAGTCACTGGTCAGCGCGAAGGGCGGGTGGCGGCGGACGAGGGAGCGGTCTTCGGCGGACGCCTCGGGAAGCCTCTTACCGGCGGGCAGCGGGAAGGCGGACGCCGTGTGGAGCAGCACCAAGTAGACAGCCACGACATCCCATAACTTCATCTTAGAGTCCCGTCCGGCGGCGGCACCTGCGCGGGCGGGCGGCGGGGGAGAGAACCGCACCAGGCAAGTTAGGCTCGGCTGCCCTGGGCCGCGGCGTTCCCGTAGAGGCGCATCCCCGCGGGTCCCCCAGCCCTGCCCTAAACTTGTCTCCGCTCTTCCCGCACTGCTGCAGACCTGAGGATGTCTGAGCAACCCCCACTTCTCCCTAAGTCCCTGGCTCGCTGCTCCCTCTCCGCGGTGCACCCCAGGTGCAGTCGGCTCTCCGGCCGGGGCAGCTGCTGACCCCTCCCACCCACTAGCTCCCCGCCCCAGGGGTCAGATTTGGGAGCAAGGCCCTCTGCTCCGGCGGAGTAAACTTCCCAGCACCGCCTCGGGGCGATTCCCAGCTTGCCGGGTGTACGGTGGGCAAACCCGGTGTTCCCTCGGGGTTGACCTGAGAGTCCCTATCCTGCAGCTGCGCCTGGATGCGGTCAGAGACTTTCGCTCCGCGCCTGGCAGCTCCCATAGATGGGCCCTGGGAAGCCCGTCCTTGATCCAGCAAGCAACAGGCCTTTCTCTTTGGGGATAAAATCAAGCTCACCCCTCTGCCCCAGGTTGTGACCCTCCCCCAAGCCGGGCGAGGGTGGGGTGGGGGTGGGGGGGACAGGCTCCGTGGAACAGCTCGCCCTGCCCACCACCTACGCTTCAATCGTCTCACTTAAATAAGCATTTCATGTCCAGAACAAGTTAATAGAGTCTTGCAGACTTTGGCCTGTATGAAAGTATCTGGGTTATGTTACTTAACTTCGACTGGGCTTAAAAGGACAGTTCCACCTCTTAAGGCTATGAGTTTGAATTCATGAAAAGGTGCAGTAAGCGCCCAATACGTATTTTACCGTTGTTCTTAGGCTGGGATTGCATTAACTTGAGAACGTTAATCTTCCGTGGTATACCCGAAATGATCTTTTGCAGTTTTTTGAAATTCTGGCCCTAATCTTCCCTCGCAGAAGAGCTGCTAGCTTCTGGTGCCCCAATTCACACCAGGACCAGAGTACTGGATCCCGGATGCTGTTGGAGGCCTGGGGCGCCTGAAGGACTATGGGAAGGCCTAGGGCGGGGGGAGTAGTGTTAGCTCTTCCCCGCAAAGGAGTCCTTTTGACTCTTCTGGTCTCACATCCCTAGAAAGGTGGGCCACGCAGTCTGAAGTGAACGAGAAAAAAAGCACTCTAAACTTAGGACTAAGCCCCACCCAAAGAGATGGGGAGGACCAAGGCATCTTAGGGGCACGGTGTTATCCGGTCTCTTAGGAATCTCAGTGTTCTAGAATCCCGGGGACTAATCCCAGGGACTCTCAAATTAGGAGGTTCATGCAGTTCATAAAACAGATTTCTAAGAAAGCCCTGACTTTTTCTATGGGGGAGTACAACATAGTTTCCAGGTAAATACCACCCCCAGCACCTTTCTTACTAGTCCCCTGCCTCTCCTCCCTCCTTTCCAGAGTACATCCCTTCGCCCCCACTCCCAATTTCAATCCAGAATTCCACTCCAGGTCGCTAGTTAGGGCCACCAAGAAAGCGTTTAATTCGGCCGCCACCTCCCACGGCTGCGGAGGAGAATGCATTTTCCATCCCTTGGGCGTCTGCAGTCTCTGCAGCTGTTGGGTTCTGAGATTGTATGTAGGGACCACGACCAGGCAGCTGAGTCCCAGGCTATGCCCGCTGGTTGCAAACCCGCGAAAAAGCGACGCCTTTGGGTCCCGCCCGGTGCGTAGGCCCCCCCAAACTCCCAGGCGGTGCAAAACGGGTGCCAGCGAGGCGCTGCGCTAGCAGGAAACCGGGAAGGCGAGGCCTCCCGTCGCACCCCCCCCCCCCCCCCCGGACCCCCCCCCCCCGCCGTGCCAGCTCTGCCAGCTCCCGGGTGCGTGCGAAATGGCTGGCGACCCAGAGCAGCAGGGAGGCGCGGGGTTAATGCTCCATCACAAATCCCGATGCCTGCCAGCAGGAAGCGGCAGAGGGCACCAGATTTCCCTTCCGCATTAAGAGGGTTTTTCCTTTTTCCCCGTTTGGCCGACGGAGGGCTTTTTAAATTGGACGTGGAGAGCCTGGATTAGAACTGTGGCAAAGCTGACAAAGGAGGAAAACACTAGAACACTCACTCCCCGCCTCGCTAGAGGAGGCTAGCCATCCCATCCTAGGTTGGGTGCCTCGGGCGCCCCGAAGGCGCTTTCTTCCTCCCTGGGGAGGGGGGAACGCCTCCTTCGCTGCTAGAGCCCTGGGGCCGGCTCCACTCCGAGCGCTTTTTAGTTCGTGGTTTTTGTGTCCCCCAGGGGGAAAGATGGGGCGCGGGTCTGCGGGCGCGGTGCACACCGTGGTCTCCTAGGAGGCTCTGCCATCTGGGCTAGTCTCTTTAGCGCTTTCCTCAAAACACTTCTCCAGACCTGACCCCGCAACGCTGGGCCTCCGCCACACGTGCCTAACACCCGCAGGAGCGCGCCCCTCTTTCTCGCCCATGCCTGGCAAGCGGGCTCCCTCTGGATCTTGGAACAACGCATCCCTGAAGGGCAAAAGGAGGGCGCCACGCGCAGCCGCACCTGGTGGGTCCCAGGACTGGGGCGCAAAGGATGCCCAGGAAAGCTGGAGTAGTGACTGTGAAACCGCCGCTCTTCGGTTCTGAGTTCCCGTCACCAGGGGGCACTAGAAGCTGATCGGTCCAGAAATGCTCACACGGCGGGTAGTCTGGGTTGTCATTTTAAGTATGACCCGGAGAAGAATCACTGTGTCTAGACTACCACCTTCCCCAAACCCAACCTAGCTAGGGACCCATGGGTGTCCTTATGGGCATCCTGGCTCCACTCCCACGTTCTATTCATGCTTTCCCTCTTATTTCACCTGAGGTGGTTTCTTGGCAACCTGCTTTGAGACACCCTGATCCTCTGCTACAGAGGCAGCGTTGCATCTGGCGACCCCTCC
The DNA here is from genome assembly GCF_000622305.1 of Nannospalax galili. Classification (NCBI taxonomy): domain Eukaryota; kingdom Metazoa; phylum Chordata; class Mammalia; order Rodentia; family Spalacidae; genus Nannospalax; species Nannospalax galili. The sequence goes on from NW_008345884.1 coordinate 2,389,098, forward strand.
CGCCGCCAGTACGCCCCCCGCCCCGCACCTTATTGTGCTGGCAGCCTGGGAAGTTTGTTTGGGCTTTGCTTTCAAGATGTGGTGGAGCCGGAAGAGGAATTCGCTATAAACTCTATAAACTCCGGGGTTTCCTCTGGGGACGGGGCAGGTCTGTTGCTTTTCTCCTCTGTGCTCGGTGTCCTTGACTGATGGAGGACATATTCTCTTAGCACTCCCCCATAACTGACCAGTCCAAGATGGGGAAAGGAAAAAAATGCGGGGTGCTTGGGCAAGCAAGCCCAGAGAAGGTTCATTTGTTGGAGGGCCCAAGGTTGGATTCCAGGAGTGGGCTAGGGGCGCAGCAGGCTTCCTGGACACTTGTCATTTGTTGAAAAACAAACAAACAAACAACTCCCCACGAAACTCAGCGAAACCGAAGTCTGGGCAAGAAAGAAACAGAGGATCCCTCTTTGAAGGCTTCGTGGGGGGAAATGCAACTTCCACGCATATGGGTGTAAGTTGCATCTCTTCCTTGAAACGCAAATAGGAATTCAAAATTCGAAGGAACGGTAAATCTAGCGCTCTCTAACAAATTCCCAGAAGTTGATTTTATCTCCTCCTGTTGAGCACAAACGAGGTGAACCTCGAGCTGGACAACCCTCCCAGGGTGCGCTCATCCGCCCTGCAGTCCTGCAGGCAGATTTTGCTGAAGGCGAAGCGCCAGCGGGGAACCCGAGAAAGTCTCTTCCGGCCCCATGGGTTCCTTTTCCCTGGAGAGGGCTGGAAACCAACTCATTCAGAAGTCGCCCCCCCCCCGCGACCCCCAGTGGTGGGTGTTCCTGGGGGAAGCGACACTGGGTGTGGGAGAAAATAGGTCATTAAAACAATCACCTTTAAGGCCTAGGGGAAAGCTTGGGGTGTCCCCAGTGTCTTTTGAGACGCTGACCTGAGGCCAAGAGGCTGTAAGGAGTCTCTTTCCATTAGGAAAGTTCAGGCAAAAGGTTCGGAATGTAGCTTTGCAAGACCTCCCTGGAGGAGACGAGCCCTCTATTTTTAGGTTCACAGCACCTTTGCAGCCGTCCCTCTCCGGGCTTAGCTTTCTCTCAGAACAGAGCAAAACAAGCTTAACTGTGACACTCTCAACGCGGGTAATAACGCTTCAGTCGCACTTCTGGAAAAGACCGGCGGCGGTGGGTTCCAAGATACCCAAGTTCCGCAGGGTTCCAGGACCTGACACAGAAGCGCCCTGCCAAATTGTGGGGAGGTTGCCCCTCTCCAGTTTTTCAGGGTTCAAGGGCACCAGCGGCTCCACAGATCTTTGCCCACGTGGAAGAACCAAGACTAGCCTCCCTCCCGTTCAACTTCTCTCTCTTTTCCATCCTCTGGGAGCCTCTGCTTCGTCTAGTCTTTCTACTGGGCACTTTCGTCGCCCTCTCTAGTTCCCTTCTGCCCCCGGGCGCCTTGCAGCCAGCCGCGCCCTCCCGCGACGCAGCCACCTCTCGACGGGTCCCTTCCCCACCGGTTTCCCCTCTTACCTCGGATCCGGTCTCCGTAGACCCCCAGTTGGACATTAACTCCAAGTGGCCCGAGTCCCAGCCAGGAGACCCATCCGGACCGAGGGTAGGAGCTCAGAGCCCCGCCCAGAAGGTCGGGGGCAAGAGTTCGCAATCCAGGGGTCGCGCGGGGCAGCAAGGGCGCGCTGGAGGCGGCGGCCAAGGTTCCAGCCGCCGCCGCGGTGAGCAGGAGGAGGGCTGCCAACACCTCCCCCAATGGCCTCGGGGACCCCAAGAAGCCGAAGTCTGAGCAGCCGCCCCTGCCTTGAGAGAGGGGTGACACGGCTGCGGGCGCCAAGCTCCGGGCTGGGGCGGCACTGGGCTGGGACGCTGCGGGTGGCTCAGAGGCGGCGGCCTCACTCTGCACCTCTTCCGGGCGCGGTGGCTGGGAGTAGGAGACGAGCCTGTGTGATGCTGCTGCAGGAGATGAGGTCTTGCCTGGAGATCCGAACGAGGCACCACGTCAACCCACGCGGGCAGTCCCTTGAAGACATGAGGGCGCCAGGAGCGCAGGCTGGTCCTGGAGATCCCGGGCCGGGGGGCCGGGTGGGGGAGGGGAGGCGCGGGGCCCAGGGAGGGGAGGGGTCCACAGTCTGCCGCGGCCGCGCGGTGGGGGAGGGATTCAAGCTGCGAGGAGGCGCCGGAGCTCCGGAGGCGCGGGCGAGGGGTGCGAGTGGGTGACGCGAGGCGCCCCTCCCGGGGGTGCAGGGAGAGCGCAGAGCGTGCGGAGACGCTGCCGGGCTCGCGCCTTCTCCCAGCTGGGTAGATCCACGGAAACGCGCGCGCAGCTAGGCTCAGAGCAGCCAAAGGCGGCAATCGGAACTTGTCGGTGGCGTCCCGTGCTGGAGCGAGGGCGCTCTGCGGGGTGGAGGGCTAACCCCGGGCTTTTCCTCGAGCCTGTCGAAGACGTTCGTTCCTCGGCGGGTGAGGCGTCCTCTCCTTTTCTGCAGGGCAGAGAAGAGGAGCTGCCTGCTGAAGTTCTTCAAACACTGAGCAGGAGAGACGTGGAGCGGCCCAGGGAGGGAGGCCAAGTATTTGCCAGGGGGACGCTGCGAGTGGGGTTGCATTTATACTGCTCTCACTGTGTGACGTGCCCTCCAGGGGCTTCTCTGATTCGCTTAATGACCTAAACACCATTAGTTGAGTCCCCATGCTAGGGCCAACACGGTCTCCAAATATCTGCTGGCTGAAGTCAGAGGCTTTGCATATCATGTATTACATGGCAGGCAATGAAGAGGCTTCTGAGGCTGGCCGGCTCCTCAGCCCTAGCTCCATTTTCATGCTGTTGTAATAGAATACCAGACGTGGGATAGGCACATACATTCAAAATCCCGGTTCCAGAGGCGTAAGATCACTCGGTCAGGAAGAGGTCAGGGGAGGTAGGGCAAAGCCTGCTTTTACCCAGACTTTTGCGAATGCATCTGGGGAGTCTAAACAAGCGCCCCACCGGTTGGTGCAGTCTCCAGTGAGAGGGACCTAGTCCTCCTTCCAGAGCTCGGTGAATGGGAGAGGTGAGACCTTTTCAGCACTCATTCTGTGGGTTCGTTCGACATCAGAAGCAGCCAGGAGCTTTCTTTGTAGAGGACAAGAGGAGGGCAAGTCCTTACACACCCTGCACACTGCTAGAACCATAAATACGTTCCACTCACATGGGCATGGAATTCGCTGTACCTTTGAAATGCACTAAGTAGTCCATCTCTGCTAAGCAAAACCTGTTTACTGGACCTAAATTCAGTGGGATCACCTTTATTTTATTAGCTGGGAACAGGGAACACATAAACAGGCTCGACTTACATCCATGTACCTCTTATTTTATGACTCATCCCATTGTTGGGGAATATGTGTTCTTGAAGTAGCTGATACAGACAATGGATGAGGGGGAATGTGTGGCAATGTGAGGGGAAGAGCACGTATTATTACACTTATTCAAAGTCAACGATCAGCTACTTTGGAGGTTTGTCAGTGAAGTTAGTGTGGGCGGAAAATTGTTCTTACTAACGTTACTGTGACTTAAGATTAAGCCAAGTGCAAATCGAGACCTCCAAACATACTTCACCTGAAATCAGAATGCACTTGATGCCAGAAAATGATGCTTTTGTTTCTGATAGATGCATGGTAGCCGTGTGCATGGACTTGGGAACTGGATGAAGGAGAGCAGCTTAATATATTGATTTCCAAGTTTACATGGTTTGGGAATGTGAAGTTGACTCTTCCTGGTGTTTTTTATCATAAATAATTTTTCATTTTAAGGCTTTTCACTGGGGGAGGGCGTGGTCAAGCCCTCCAAACACCTGCAGTGTGCCAGAGAACATGTTAGACGTTGAGGTTTGTGATGATCAGACTTTGAGGAGCTCCAGGGAACAGATAACACTGAGCTAACTGTGTAAGGAAGGCTAACCGGAATCTCTACCACTCAGCCACGTGTCTCCCAAAAGCCTTCCGGAAAGGCCACCCAGCCAGCCTCACGAAAACTGGATTGAAGTTCAGGAACTGGAAGGTCATTCAGGATGCAGTTCTGGGACTGTTATCTTGCTGCCCCCTCAGCAGCAGGCATCTGCTTGTCGTCCCTGCTAACAGACTTAGCCGCTAAGGTAATTCAGCTCCTCTCTGTTTTCCTCTGGGTGTCTTTTGGCTTCTGCTCAGTGTTCTGTTGATCTCACATTTAAACTCCTTTAGTGAAAAGGTCGTATCTGCTGCTAGGCGCTCACAGAATGCTTGAGCTGAACTGAGCTTTTGAGTCATCCTCCTTATTGGTGGCCCTAGAGATGGGCAGACCTTAGATCAGGTGCAATTCCTTGTTGACATCTCAGAGAATACAGCCTGGCCCCCCTTTGCTAAGGCTCTTTGGGGTTCTTTTCTATCTTCTCTTCATGGTGGTTGGTTGCTCAGAAGGAGCCGGGTTAATGGCAGGGACTTGGAGTTTTAACAGCTTTGTGCCCATGTCAGGGCTCTGATAATGAGATTCAACTCCCTTCCCTATATAAGCTTACTCACCTGTATTAATTACATCTCTCATCACTGTGACCAAATACCTGGTGAGAAACAACTGAAGGAGAGGGCATTTATTTTGGTTCACAGTTTCATGGTGGGGAAGGCTTGGTGACTAGGGCCCCGTTTCTGGTGGTGGGAGCTTGAAGTATAACACCTTAGTGAATTGGGAAACAGAGACTCTCATGGAGTCAGTCACGTTATAACCCATAAGCCCTACTCCTATGGCCCTGGGGCCATACTTCTGCCAGCTAGGCACCATATCCAGAAGATTCCACAACCTTTCAAAAGAGGGCTAGCAGCTTGTAGACACAGGAATCTGTGTGTGTGTGGGGGGGGGAGGGGAGCATTTCACATTCAAACCATAGCACCATCCACAGGGAGCGTTGTATGCATAAGCAGTCATGGTGCAATATAAAGTGAGAACCAGTCTGCTAGATATGTACATGAGGCACTTACATACTGGAGTCTGACCTTTACATTCCTTGTGAAACCTTGGAGAAAGCACAAAATATACCTAAACCTAAGCCCTGTAGTGGGCAATTAAACCAGTCAGTCAGTCAGTCTCTCTCTCTCTCTCTCTCTCTCTCTCTCCTCTCTCTCTCCATCCCTCCCTCCTTCCATCCTTCCCATCTTCCCCCTTCCCTCCTTCCCTCCCTCTCTCTAAAAAAAAAAGAGATTTATTTTTATTTGTGTCTCTGTGTATATGCCCTGTGTATGCAGGTGCCCTTGGTAGTCAGAAGAGGGCATTAGATCCCTCAGAATTAGAGTTACAGTAGGTTGGGAGCCTGACATGGTTGTGAGTCTGATGTGGGTACTGGGAGCTGAACTCTGGTCCTATGCAAGAGAAAGAAGCCTCTTGATTGATGAGCAGTCTCTCTAGCTTCCTAAGGCATCATCTCTTGAATGTAGAATCCAGGAGGCATTTTAAACCCTCCCTGTGTTTATCATCTGCTTTATTATTTTTTTCAATGGCTACAATCATTTTATGATTCTTTTTTAAAGGAAAAACTAAGAAACTGTATTTCAACATATTCTAGGGCAAGGTTTCCTTTTGAAATACAAATCCTCTTTAATTGTAATATAAAGGAAAGTGTAAAATTTAATTGAGAGTTAAATATTTTTAGTTTGTTTTTTGAGGCAGGTCTCATATCGCCAACTTTTTTTTTTTTTTTTTTAATGAGATAAGCCTGGCCTGGCACTTGCTATGTAGGGTAGGCTGGTGGCCTTGAATTCACAGAGCTCTACCTGCCAATGCCCCCTGAATGGTGAAATTAAAGGTGTGCACCATCACGCCTAGCTATTTCTTTCTTCTTTTTTAATTTAATAACCACATGATTAGAAGGAACATTTCATTACAGCTTTAACATATTCAGTAACAATTTCAAGAGCAAGGATACGTCACTTTCAAAAGTGGCTGTAAATTTTTAGGTTCACAGTTGAATTAATACAGTTATACAATATTGAACTCAGTA
>NW_008345884.1:2395102-2397975 GCF_000622305.1 Nannospalax galili
TGCCTCTGCCTCCCAAGTGCTGGGACTACAGGCATGTGCCACCATCCTACAGAAAGACTCATTTTTAATGCTACTAATGCTTAGATGTTTTGTACATGTGTCTTTAATCTCTATGTATCTGATTATTACTGGTCACAGTGGGTTACACTCCGATCCTTGGCACCTGAGTATGGATAGGAAGTCATCAGGTAGATTTCAATGGTAATGTTTACCACCTCTACTAATTAACATGAAGTAAATTTTTATGCTTCCTCCTCAAATATGTCTTTTTAAAAAATTTGTTGATTTTTTAAAAATTTTATTTTATGTGTATGCGTGTATTGCCTGCAGTGTACCCATGTTGTACAAGGCCTGTGGCGTTCAGAAGAGGGGTCAGATCCCCTGGAACTGGAGTTACAGACAGTTGTTAGCTGCCATGTGGGTGCTGGGATTTGAACCTGGGTCTTCTGCAAGAACAGTCAATGTTCTTAACTGCTGAGCCATCTCTCCAGCCCCAGTTTGTTGATTTTTTATGTGTATATCATACATAACATCCCAAATAATCTTATTCATTTATATACCAACTTCCCAAATGGCACCCTCCCCTAGCCCCCACCCCCACTGGAGTCTGTATATTCTGTCATTCCTGTTACTGTCCACTGTGTTGTTGGTGCCTCCAGCCATTCCCCAGTGCTTGTCCATCTGCTGAATCTAGTCAGCCTATCTAGAGATCCTTGTTTTAGGAAGATCAGCTGTTCCTCATCTAGCAGCAATTAGTTGTTAATATTCCTTTAGATAAGATTGGAGTCTGCTGTTCATTATCCCAGTTCTACGCTGGGTTACTGTCTGGGAGTCTTTTGGGCCACCCTGGCCAATAACTCAAAGGAAGGTATCTCCTGTCTGGCATTGTTTCTTGTTATGTAGTCTTTAGCTATACATATGGACTCATAAAAATTATATTGACCCCATTAATCTTTGATTATACTTTTGGGTGTTTAAGACCCTACAATTGGCTCTGATAAACCAATTTATTTTTACTCTTAGGTAGTTTGAAGATCTGTTCCTCGGGGATAACATGGGCTTGGGAGGAGCCCCTGGCTCCTTTTTTTACCAGTTCCGTCTAGGTGAAGATAAGTCAAAGGTCCTACTCGATCATGGCTGGCTTCACTTGGAAGCATGAAGGAAATATTTCTTCTGTGTTGATCCTCCTCTTTGTAGACTGGACCCAGGTTCAAGTCCATCTGGTGGGGTCTCCACAACCTCCTTGGTCAAGAGGACAGGTGACTCACCACAGTTACAGGACATTTTGAGAGATGCTCATAGTCCCCTGGAACTTAGTTGACGAGGGCAAGGAGCAAAAACTGTCCTTTAAGTCCCTCTGACCACATTAGTATAGGCCTCAAACTATGGTTGTTAAACATCCAAGAAGGTTAGTTCCACCAGCCTGGTACTTTTAATTACCATGTGCCAGGTAGATAAAGCTTGGGCAGAGACCAAATACTCTCAGATAAACCTTGCCTAGACATATATTACATTCTTTGATCTAGTTGTATGTATAATTTGTCAGTAGGTTGTTGGACTAATATGGTTTCCTCTCATTTTTTAAAACTAGCTAGGCATTATTTATCTTTTGCATTGTCTAACCCTGCAACCATGGTTTCCCCCATTTAAGGTGCCCCCATTTCCCCATTTCTACCTTAATAATACCTTTCTCCTATGGTACTACCTCTCTTGAGCTCCTTCTTTCCCTCTATCCCCTAGATTCATTGTATAACCTTCCCTCCCTCCTCCCCTTAAAATAACCCCATTTTTTATCCATATCTACCTTAACACCTGTTTCCTACTGTTCTTCTCTTTCAGATTCTTTCTTTTCCTTTAACTCCATGGTTCCCATTCATTATCCTGGTTCCTATACTTATGTCTGGATACATAATCACTTACCAGGATTTGGTGCTAGGATCCACATATGAGGGCAGAACATATGTCGTTTTTTTTTTTTGGTTTTGTTTTGTTTTTTTTTGTTTTTTTTTTTCTGAGCCTGTATTACTTCACTTAGTATAACAATTTCTAGTTCCATCCATTTACCTGCAAATTTAATGATTTCATCTTTCTTTACTGCTAAGTAAAACTCCATCGTATAAATGAACCACATTTTCATTCTACTTTCCAGTTGAGGGACACTTAGGTTGCTTCAATCTCTTAGCTATTGTGAAAAGAACAGCAACAAACATAGATGTACAAGTGTACAAGTGCAATAGGATGAGTTCTTTGAGTATATGCCATGGAGTGGTATAACTGGGTCAAATGGTAGGTTCATTTGTAGTTTTTTAAGAGTTCTCCACACTGCTTTCCATAGGGGTTGAACAAGTTTGCAGCCCCACCAGCAGTGGATGAGTGTTCCCCTTTCCCCACATCCTCTCCAACATTTGATATCATTTGTTCTCTTGATCTTAGCCAGTCTGACTGGGGTAAGATGAAATCTTAAAGTGGTTTTAATTTGCATTTCCCTGATTACTAGTGATGTTGAACATCTTTAACATGCTTCTTAGCCATCTTTCTTTCTTCTTTTGAGAACTCTCTGTTCAGCTCCTTAGCCCATCTTTTAATTGGGTGACTTCCTTTCTCGATTCTTTGTTTTTTTGAGTTCATTATATATTGTGGATGTTAAAACTCTGTCAGATGTGTTGCTGGTGAAGATTTTCTCCCATTCAGTGGTTTTCCTCTTCCTTCCCTTGGCTGTTTCTTTTGCTATACAGAAGCTTTGTAATTTAATGAGGTCCCACTTACTGATTGTTGACCTTAGTGCCTGAGCAGCTGGTGTCCAGTTTAGAAAGTCCTTTCCTATGCTTATATCTTGGATGGTGCTGCCTATGTTGTCTTCTGGCGGTTTCACA
>NW_008345884.1:2398321-2398510 GCF_000622305.1 Nannospalax galili
AACCGAGGACTTTTTTGCTTCCATATGAATCTTTGGATAGTTTTTTGCCAATTCCATGAAAAATGTCATGGGGCTTTTGATTGGCATTGTGTTGAATCTATAAATGGCTTTTGGTGGGATGGTCATTTTCACAATATTAATTCTTCCAATCCATGAGCATGGGAGGTCCTTCCATCTTCTGATGTCTTC
>NW_008345884.1:2399256-2413700 GCF_000622305.1 Nannospalax galili
TATATTGAACCATCCCTGCATCTCTGGGATAAAGCCGACTTGATCATGGTGGGTGATCTTTTTGATTTGTGTCTGTATGTGGTTTGCAAGTATCTTGTTGAGAATTTTGCATCTATGTTCATTAAGGATATGGGTCTATAGTTTTCTTTTTTGGTTGTATCTTTACCTGGGTTTGGTATTAGAGTGATGCTTGCTTCACAGAAGGATTTTGGAAGGTCTCCCTCCATTTCTATCTTTTTGAATAAATTAAGTAGTATTGGATGTAGATCTTTAAATGTCTGATAGAATTCTGCTGTAAATCCATCTGATCCTGGGCGTTTTTTAGTCGGGAGGTTTTGTATTACTGTTTCAATGTCTTTTTGTGTTATGGGTCTATTTAATCTGTTAATCTCTTTCTGGTCTAGTTTTGGTGGTTCCCATGCTTTAGATACCCGTCCATTTCTTTTAGGTTTTCGAATTTAGTAGCAAATAGGTCTTTAAAGTATTCCCTTATAATGTTCTGCATCTTTTTGGTATCTGTTGTGATATTTTCCCTTTCATCTCTGATTTTGTTGATTTGGAGGTGCTGTTTCTTTCTTTTGGTTAACTGGACTAGCAGTCTGTCAATCTTGTTTATCTTTTCAAAGAACGAGCTCTTGGATTTGTTGATTCTTTGTATTGTTTTATTTGTTTCTATTTCATTAATTTATGCTCTGATTTTTTGTTATTTCTTCTTGTCTTGTGGGTTTGGGTTTCATTTGTTGTTGCTTTTCAAGTGTCTTGAGTTGCAATGTTAAGTCATTTATTTGTGTTCTTTTTTTTTTCTTTCTTAAATTCTCCTTTGACCCCTTCATCGTTCAGGACTGTGTTGTTTAATCTCCATGTGTTCATGTGGTTCCTGGGGTTTCTTCTGGTGTTGATTTTAAGCTTTATTGTATTGTGGTCTGATAGAATGCATGGAATTATTTCAATCTTTTTGTATTTGCTGAGGTTTGTTTTGTGCCCCAGTATATGGTTGATTTTGGAGAAGGTTCCATGGGGTGCTGAATAGGAAGTGTATTCTTTGGTGCTTGGCTGGAATATTCGGTAGATGTCTGTTAGGTCCCTTTGATATATGGTATTGTGTAATTCAGATGTTTCTGTTAATTCTCTGTCCTGTTTACCTATGTAATGGAGACAATGAGGTGTTGAAGTCCCCTACTATTAATGAGTTGGGATTAATCTGGGTCTTAAAGTCCTGTAGTACTGCTTTTATGAAGTTGGGTGCACCAGAGTTTGGTGAATATATGTTCGTGATTGTAATATCGTCTTGGTTTATTCTTCCTTTGATCAGAATGAAGTGGCCCTCTTTATCTCTTCTGATTAGTTTTAGTTTAAAGTCTATTTTATCAGATATTAGAATTGCAATGCCTACTTTTTTCTTAGTACCATTTGCTTGGTATATTTTTTTCCATCCTTTCACCTTAAGGTAGTGCCTGTCCTTGAAAGTGAGATGAGTTTCTTGCAGACAACAAAAAGATCGGTTTTGTTTCTTAATCCATTCATGTAGTCTGTATCTTTTGACTGGGGAGTTCAGTCCATTGGTATTTAAAGTTATTAATGAAAGGTGTGTATTGAGTCTGTCATTTTTATTTCTGTTCACATTCTTGATATAGCTGTGCATTTCCACAGTTATACCTTCATTGAATTTCTTTCCATAACCCCTTGTGTATAATTGTTCCTTTCTTCAGCTCTTTGTATTGCTTCAAGAACTCTCTGAAGGGCTGGTTTTGTGGACATGAATTCTTTCAGCCTATTTATGTCATGCAAGATTTTTCTTTCCCCTTCAACTATAATAGACATTTTGGCTGGGTAAAGTAATCTGGGTTGGCATCTGTGGTCATTTAAAACTGGGAATATTTTGGTCCAGGCTCTTCTGGCTTTCATAGTTTGCACTGAAAAGTCAGCTGTAATTCTGATTGGTTTTCCTTTATATGTGACTTGTTGTTTTTCTTTTGCAGCTTTCAATATTGTCTCTTTGTTCTGAACGTTTGTTGTTTTTGCTGTGATGTGCTGTGCAAAGTTTCTTTTCTGGTCTTATGTATTTGGCGTTCTGTATGCTTCTTGTATTTGTATGGGCATGTCTTTCTTTAATTTTGGGAAATTTTCTTCTACAATCCTGTTGAGGATCTGTTCCATACCATTATCTTGAGATTCTTCTCCTTCCTGTATGCCTATGATTTATACATTTGGTCTTTTTATGGTTTCACACAATTCTTGCATATTCCATTCTTGTGTTTTCTTAAATTTTTCTTAATCTTTGCTTGAGTGGTCTAATTCATCCACTTTATCATCCAGTCTTGATATTCTGTTTTCCAGTTCATTCATCCTATTGGTGAGGTTTTCTCCTGTCATTTCTAATTGGCTTATTGAGTGTTTCACTTCCTTCTTCATTTCAGCCCGAGTATTCTTCAATATTTCTAACTCTTTTCTGAATTCATTCAGAAGTTTATCCCTATCTTCCTTCAGTTCTTTCATTTCTTTGTATGTTCTTTAAATTCACTGAATTTCTTTTATCATGCTTATAATTGTTCTTTTGCGTTCCATGTCCTGTTTTATCTCTAGGGCTCATTGTACTCCTTTAGAGGACTATTGGTACTTGGTGGGGATATACTATTTTGGTTTTTCATGTTATTATTTTTTCTCTGTGACTTTGACATGGATTTCTTTCATAGTTTCTGATTCTTGAGTGAGACTCAAGCTTTCCTTTGTTGAGTTTAGATTTGCTTCTTTTTGTAAGCTTTACGTGCCTTTGTGGTTTCCTTGTTGGGCATGAACAGCTTCTTGATCTAGGCTTCACATTCTCTCTTTTGATTTTATATTGAAGTGATTTAATTACTTTTGTCTTCAGGAGTTACCACAGAGGCCCAAGTGAGATGAGGCTCAGATGCTCTCAGGCTTTCTCCTAAGGTCTGGATCCCTCCAGGAATGATGCTGGCCTCAGCATTCTGGGGGCTGGGCTGGCCTGGGAGGAGAACCCAGGAAAGATGGTGGCTGTGCTACCCAGGGATGCAAAGGGAGGTGGGGATGGGAAGTGGCCCTGAGGGCTCCTGGGCACTACTGGGAGGAACTGGGTCTGGATGCAAAGGATCAGGAAGTAGTGGGGATTCTGGGCCTAGAGGTCAGTCCTACAGTCTGCAGTTCCAAGACAAGAAATGGGCCAGTACCAAGGCTAGGAGGAGAGCTGGGAGAGTGAATGAAACTGGGGGAGTCAAGGCATGGTGGGCACCGCTGGACTTACCCAGGAAAGGTGCTGGTACCAGGACAACGGAGGTTGTACAGCTCAGGGAAGCAAAGGGAGGTGAGGGTGGGACCAGGCCCAGAGTGCTCCTGGGGACCAGGAAAGGTTCTGGCTCTAGTATGCCTGGAGGCTGTGCAGCCCAGGGAAATAAAGGGAGGTGAGGGTGGGACCAGGCCCAGAGGGCTCCTGGGGACTGCAGGGAGGAACTGGGTTGGTCTGGATGCAAAGGATCAGGAAGCAGTGGTGGCTCTGGGCTGAGAGGTTACCCTGGTGACTAGGGTGCCACGACAATTAGTGGGCCAGTACCCAGGCTAGGAGGAGAGAGGCAGTGGGGGAGCTGGGAGGGTGAAAGAGGTTGGAGGAGTCAAGGCCTGGTTGGCATGCTGGACTTACCCAGGAAAGGTGCTGACACCAAGACACCAGAGACTGTACAGCCCAAGAAGCAAAGGGAGGTGAGGTGATGCCTTGCTATTTCTAATTTTGAAAGAATATTTGTGTCTAGGATTACCCTATACATATGAAAGCAGAACAAGTTCCTCCTGAAATGAGCACCTCAAATATAGGTAAGCAAGAAGCAAGCAGTAAGTGCCTTGAGGAGAGTGGGCTGCCTAGATGCTACAACTGCCACACTCCAAGAAACTCAAAATGCAAGGCCCCACAGCCTTGGGGTACCATCTTCTTGAGGACACAAGGATTTGTTATATTCGAACCTGTTCTTCTGCAATGTCTGGAAGAGAGCAACTTGCAGAAACACACTAGCTCTTGGTAGCAACATGTCCCCTGAAAAAGGAACAATAGCAGAGGCCATAAAAATCTGTACCTTGTCCCCAAATCTCAGCTTTTCATCTAGAAAACCTGCCTGAGAATCAGAGAAGGCAAATGTTCTAACACCCAATCCCCAGCTAATGAACCATCTCACTGATATCATCTTCATTGGGATTTCTCTGGATTTCTAAGTGAAAGATGTCTGAACAGGTACACTGTGTTCCAGGATCATGTATATACATATGCATATGCATGTATGTGTGTGTTTTTGTATGCATGAAAATAAACCATGTTTATGCAATGCCCACAGAGGCCAGAAGAGGGCATCAGATCCTCTGGAACTGGAGTTACAGATGGTTGTTAGAAGTGGTATGGGAGAGTGGAGAGCTGGCTCAGCTGTTAAAAGTACTGGTTGCACTTGCAGAAGACCCAGGTTTGAATTCCAGTAGCCACATTTAACAACCATCTATAACTTCAGTTCCAGGGGATCTGTCTCCCTCTTCTGGCCTCTGTGGGCACTGCACAACACAGGTGCACTTACATACATGCAGGCATAACACACGTATAAAAAGAAAAATGAATTATAATATAAAAAAACCATATGGATGCTGAGAGCCAAACCCAGGTCCTCTGCAAGAACAGCCAGCACTTTTAACTGCTGAGCCATCTTTTGCACCCAAGTTTCCAAAGAGCTTAAGGTTGCTGGGAAGAAAAATATAAATATAAATTGAGAAAGACTAATTCAGGGTGGCATGAAGCTGTGGAACCCAAAGTAAGCCTTACATGGAGTAGGCACACAGAGAAGTGGTGGGAGGGGGCATTCCAAGCTAGCTTAAAGGGGTCTGTAGGGGAGACTCATGGAAAGTGTGCATGCATTCTTGTTCAGCTCTGTAGAGGTGGAGGGGTGGGTGGGTAAGCCTGTGGCCATTCACAGAGAGCCCCAGGAGATTTCTCAATGGGATTTTTGCAGCTGCTGTGCCTATGAGGACAGGACTTGAGTCCCTGGACTGTGTTGTAACTTGGGTCATGATGGCTGAAACAGAATCCATCATTAGGCTTAGCAATTTCCTTTTAAAAGTTGCCGCTTTATGGAGCAGGGATTTGTTCCATGCTTATTTGCTTCTTAACAGCCGTTTTTTTTTTTTTTTTTTTTTTTTTTCCAACCAATGATATTACTCATGAAGAAAAGATAAATTTTCCTTTAGAGCACTTTGAAAAGAGAAAAGAAAAAAAAGGAAAGGAGGAAAAGGGAAAAGGTGCTGTAATGCCCCCGCCCCCCACAACCCCACTGAAACGACACGGACTCTTTGGAGCAAATTATTTTTCAGAATTAATCTATTCTGACATTGGGAAGGTAGTTTTCAATAATTTCCAGCAGTTTCTTTGACAAGGATCAGATTGCCTAGTTATCCATTAATTTTGGTTTTGGTTCTTGAGATTACCTCATACGACTCTTTTCTAAAATAAAGCTTTGATCAGGTAGGAGTATTATGGTTCATTTTGTGTCTATGCAAACGGAAAATGGAATTAGGAAATTTCACAGCTTGAAGGATCCATGTCTAGTCCAGTCACTTCATTTCACCAGGAAAGCAAGCAGAGGCAGAGAGTGAGTTACTTATTCAAGTCACCCTGAGCAAGTGGTACATTTATGCCCTGTGAATAAGTATGGGATGGAATCACTTTAGCGGTGAATGTGTACGGGAGGAGCATACAAGGGTATGTTGTTCATCTTTCCTTGAAATTGTGATTTAATATAATTTGTTGAAGCAAGAAATGAGTCAAAATTCAGAGAAATCTACTGTCATCTTTACTGGTAGCAGAGCTTGATGTCAGACTGAACAGGGAGCAAGCTTTCTAAAATAAATTTATGGCTGCATTTTGGGGAGTAGTAAAGCTCCTGGGTAGAGCAGAGGGAGTGCAGAACATTTTTTTTCCTTCCTAAAAAGTCATTATGTTTAAGCTGGGAATGGTGGTGCACACCTTTAGTCCCAGCACTTGGGAGGCAGAGGCAGATGGATCTTTGTGAGTTTAAGGCCAGTCTGGTTTACATAGTGAGTTCTAAGACAGCTGGGGCTACAAGGAGACCCTGTCTTAAAAAGACAAAAAAAAGTCATTATGTTTTTGGGGATTGACTTCTAGGAAGGCATCAGAAAGTTAGAGAGAGAGAGAGAGAGAGAGAGAGAGAGAGAGAGAGAGAGAGTTTGAGTGAAGACTCAAGATATCTGTTTACTTTTTTTTAGACAGTCTTACTGTTTTGCCCAGGCCGGACTCAAACTTGTGACATTCTCCTGCCTTGGCCTCCCAATCCGTTTCCTTATTCTTTTGCAGAGCATCTAATGCCCATTGCAAGGCTTTGAATATCTTCCTTAAGAACTAAAATTCACAGTTGATATTCACAGAATATTGCCACTGTGGAGAACAGACTGTGAGATAAGGAGCAATACTTGGATCTTTAAACTAAAATTGTCATGTGCTTATTATGTAGCAAGTTGATTTCAGTCTGGACTGCTCTCTTCTTTTTTAAAAAATATTTTATTATTTTATGTATATGAGTGTATTGTCTGCATGTATGTAAGTGCACCTGTGTCGTGCAATGTCAGTGGGGGTCAGAAGGTATCGGATCCCCTGGAACTGGAGTTACAAACAGTTGTCAGCTACCATGTAGGTGCTGGCAATTGAACCTGGGTCCCCTGCAAGGGCAGTCAGTGCTCTTATCTATGGAGCAATCTCTTCAGCCTGACTGCTCTCTTCTTACATAAAAGAAATGACCTATTTGATCATTTCCAACTATGGCAACAGAACACTAGGATAGCCTCTCTACTCTTTCCCCCGCCCTCATGGTCTTCTCTAATCTTCTTCAAGATGGAAAAACTGAATTAACTATGGAGTCCTCATAAACATTAATGGGTTTAATAGAAACAAATGGCAATGTGGAATTCTGTGTTTCCCTTGAGTGCTTCGAGCTGATTCATCTCTTACTGAATGAGCATCAAGGCCAGGATGAGGGTTCTTTTGCATTTCAGGGCTTCTCTAACTTTACCCAGTCCCAGCTCTTTTAGCTGAAACTTCATCTTGAAAGCATCAAATCCTAACTGGGAAGAAGTCTTCCTGGATGATCAGAAAATTTGTGTGGTAGTCCTGCTCCTAGCTGTGGGAGCTTAGGTAACTGCAAGCACCCCAGCCCCACCATTTTCCCTTTTTCCTTTTTTTCTCCCCTGCCTCCCTCCCTCCCTCCCTCCCCCTCCCTCTCTGGGATACTGTGTGACTAGATGAGACAATAAACTAGATTTTTATGAGTTTATAAATTACTCCCTGGGAATAATTTATATTGTACATATTCTTTCTGGCCACTGGGGTGCTATTTGGTAAATTACTTCCACCCTACTAGTGCTCTAAGTGGAACCCTAGTGAACTGAAAGAGTTAATGCCTCCCTCCAATTAGCTCACTCCTGGGCCATCATTTACACAGGCATACCATATGTGAAGTGCTAGGAGTTTCTTGAGTTTCCAGAAATGTAAAGAATTAACAACGCACAAAGTGCCTTTGTGGGGTATCTTTCAGAGGATCCATCATGCAGGTTTGCTAAGAAGGTCTGTGAGATATGGCATCAGTCTCGGTCCTGACATTGGGTAGGTAGATAGTTTCCAGCAATTTCTTTGACAAGAATAGGACTGTCTCGTTATCTATTAATTTTATTTTGGATTTTTTAGATTAATTTGTGGGACTCCTTTTTCCTTTCAGGAATAAAACTCTGATTTAATTCTTTTGTCCTTTCCAGAGTCATTCTCTAATGAAAATCAGACCATCACATCCGCAGCATGAGGTTTGCACACAGTAGATTTGCAGGATGACTTTGCTATGTGAAAAATAATGGGTGAAAAGAATGGAAAGAGAATTTTTAGAAGTCTGGGTAAAATCAAATGCTTAAAAAGTTGACCTCTGGCCCAACACACACACTTGTGCATCTATAATTCCAGTGCTGGGGAAGTGGAGAGAGGAAGATCTCTGGGCTTGGCCAGCTAATGTAGCCAGTTAGTAAACTTCAGGTTCAGGGAGAGATACTATTTCAAAAAATGCAGTGGAGAAATGATTAAGGAAGATACCCAGGATTGACCTCTGGCCCAACACACACACACACACACACACACACACACAAACACACACACACACACACACACACAAACCCCTCTGCAGACACCTGAACACATACATCTACAGACATATGGGTACATATACCTGCACACATACATGCTCACACATATGCATGTACATATATGAACACACACAAACACAGACACATGTACATGTATACCTACATACATACATACACGTGAATATACACAGGCATGCCCAAGCCTATACATCTCTCAGGAGCACTTACATATTGGAGTAAAATATCTATGTCCACTAGATCAAGACAGTCATTGGAGGAAGCACTTTTATAATATGTACACACAGTTGTTCAGTCACCTAATAAGTGTCCCATAGACAACAAATACCCTGTGGACATTTCTTTTCATAAGATTCTGACAGTCTATAGGACTCCTATAAAATTATGAGATAACATCTACATATCCATAGGCAACAACTATCCGAATTTGAGGATGGGTTTAATTTCTGGCATAAATCAAACCATCTGAAATCACTCTAGTGAAAGAGGTTGGCTAAAACCAACAGAGAGTAATTTAGAGATTGCTCTTGTGGTATACAGTTTGGTGGTGAATTGCAGGGATGTGGCTTAATGCTTCATTCTTTTCTGCAACTATGTTCTTCATCCTATGATAACAGACCCTCTTACTAAAAGTGATGGTGTCTATTTCCTCCAGTCCATGAATTTGAACTGGCATTGTGACTTACTGAGGCCAGCAGACTGCAATGGTAGTGAGGGTGTAGCCATTTGAATCAAGATCCATGAGGTTAACATGTTTCTACCTGCTCTTTCAAACCTCTGTCATTCCCTAAGAGCATGCCTGGATTAGTCTGCTGGGGACTGTGAGGCATGTGAAACAGAGTAGTGGTGCCCCATTTTTCACCATGGTCAGTTTAGATAACTGAGAGTCATTTGACCTTTCCCCTCATTGATGTAGGCATATAAATGAGCCTGGCAAAGAGCATCAGATAACCACCTCTGGTCACTGGGTAGATGAATAATAAACACGTGTATGCCAGTGGGATTTTTTGTGGTTGTTACACAGCATTGTTTTGGTAGTAGATGACTGATACAGCTTGTATACTGATCACAGGAGTGGAACTCCTCATGTAGAACTATCAACATCCCTATAATAAGTGAATGATAGTTCCAGGTGACTATTTCCTAGGGGGTGTTTTTGGGTAGCGTTCATGTGTTCTACTGCATCCTGTACTCACTGTGTTCACTTGACTGGTCGCATAGACTGCATGGCTTTATTAGACAACATGTCTGGTCTAAGTTTATGTTTGGTGTACAACATGTAATCTTTTAAAAATATTTTATTTATTAATTTAATTTTGTGTGTATGAGTGTATTGTCTGCATGTACATAAGTGTACCTGTGTCATGCAATGCCTGTGGAGGTCAGAAGAGGGCATCAGATTCCCCTGGAACTGGAGTCATGGACAGTTGTTTGCCACCCTGTGGGTGCTGGGAATAGAACTTGGGTCCTCTGCAAGAGCAGTCAGTGCTTTTAACTGCTGAACCATCTCTCTAGCCCTGTAACATGTAATCTTAAAGCATAATTAAGAATTAGTGCAACTACTTGGTGAGAATACACACTCTCATGATGCCACCCTTCATTTTCAGTTATAAACACATTTCTCATGCTATCTTCAAGCCTTTATTTCCTTGGTAACACATTGACCAGTTTTCTATCACTTCCTTCAAAGAATGTACAATCATTTAAATGAGACTTTTATGTAGGAGGAAAAGAACATTTTCAACCACCTTTTAAAAAATGTCTGTACATTTTGCATTTCCCTTTCTTTTGGGTGGTAGGGCCTGTTGGATGCAGCCTTAGACTCTTTGCTTGTGTGTCTGGAGAGTGTGTTCCCTTTTCATTCAGCAGCTTTTCCTCAACTTGAGCAAGGTTTGAAAGCTGCTGAAATTAACACAGTTGTTTGTGTTTATCCCTTTGCTGTGTACTTCTGTCTTATGAATTGGCAGACCAACTCCAAGGGCTTGATAAATATCACTGGACCAGGCATCAGATCAACTAAAAACATTGAATTCTCCAGGTAATGGAACCAGGAGTTGTGAAATGTTGAAACAAAACTTCAACTTGGAGAATTCATGACCTTAGTGTGATGGTGTTGTTTGGTGACTGTAATTTTTATTTTAAACACTTAGAGGGATCTTTATAGACCAGCATGTTATTTCTGTTTTGCAACAATACAGAGTTATAAACTGGCAAAACCATGTTGGTTTGTTCTGGAATTAAGCGGTCATTGTATCTTTCAAGGCATATGAAGGGATTCTATGAAGTGGTTTAAACCAGAGCCACAAAAATGTGAAAAATATTTTCAGTTGAATTTTAGTAGATTGCCCACTTTGAGTATTTGCCTGCTAAAGATACATATTTTTTTTTCTATTTTAATGAGTAAGTAGTTAAAAAATACTCTTCCTCATGATTCATGAGCGTTCAGGCTCAACTAATTTGTTTATTTTTGTGGTGTTGGGGATTAAATGCAAGGTCTCACATATGCTAGGTGAGCATTCTGGAACTAAGTTATATACTTAAACTTCAATTAATTTTTTTTGTATATATATATATATATATATATATATATATATATATATATATACATGTGTGCATGGGAATATGTGCATGTCTGTGTGTATGCCTGTGGGGGCCAGAAGATTACCAATGAGTATTTTTAAAATTTTTTATTCATTTATTTTTATTTTATGTGTATGAATGCTATGTCTGCATGTATGTAAGTGCACTTGTGTTGTGCAGTGGCCGAGGTGGACAGAAGAGGGTGTTGGAGCCCCTGGAACTGGAGTTATATATGGTTATTAGCCTCTATGTGGATGCTGGGGTTCAAATCTGGGTCTTCTGAATGAAGAGCTAGTGCTCTTAACTCCTGAGCCATCTCTCCACCCAACCAATGAGTATTTTTTTTAGATACTTTTATTGAGCTTTTGTACATTTCATACAACAGTTCTAAATCCAACCTAGACCACACCTCCCTAGTCCATGCCCCCACACAACCCCCTACCCCCCACTGGACCTCATGCATTCCATAATACACATTAAATCCTATTGGGTCAAGCATTTGTACCTAAATGTCCTTTGGTGTAAGTTCATCCACTGGAGTGTCCCGTCAGCCTATCTAGAGATCTTAAGAAAGGTCTACTCTCCCTCACCCAGCAGTAATCAGTCACCAACAGTTTCCAGGCTAGGGCCAGCCCATTTCCGTTACTGCACTCTGGGCTCTTTTCTGATTGAGTTGGCATGGGTCTTGTGCATGATGCCACCATTGCTGAAAGTTCACATAAGCAAGCTTCTAGTGGCCTGAAAGCCCATTTCCCTGTGTTCATGGACCAACCCTGTCTCTTACAGTACTCTTATGATCAGTGGTTTTTTTTTTAAATTACTCTCCACTTTATTTTTTGAGACTCGGTCTCTCCCTGAACCTGGAGCTCACTGATTGACCAGAATAGCTGGGCAGTGAGCCCCTCCTAGCTCCTAGAGATCTGCGTATGTCTGCCTCCCCAGGGCTAAAATTACAGGCACATGCTACCATGTCTGGCTTTTTATGTGGGAACTGGGATCTTAATTGAGCCTCTTCATGCTTGTGTAGTAAGCACTCACTAACCGAGTCATCTCTCCAGCTCCCCTCAACTAATTTTTAATGAGCGCAAAATATATACTGGGAAGCCAGGTGTGGTGGTGCATGGCCCATAATCACAGTATTTGAGAGGTGAAGGCAAGGGATCAGGAGTTCAAGGCTAGCCTCAGCTACATAGGTACTCTGAAGCTATCCTGGGCTACACAAGGACCTGTCTCAAAAAAATCCAAACCAAGCAAAAATAATGTAGTAGGTAGTGTTAAATGTTTGTATATATTTTTATCACCCAGTGCAATACTTTACTCATTAACTATTATGTTATAAAGATTAAAACTTGAAATTTACTAAGAGATCAAATGATTTACTTGCTCTACCTGCTTTGTTTGGTTTGCACAATCTTATCTTGAATAAGGTGGTAGCCCACAATCTCCCTGGAAGCACTTCTGCAGGCTTCATACCAGATTTAGAATGATTCATTTACATTCATATGATGGCAAATCTCAGAGAAGAAAAAGCTGCTGCTGCTTGGTCTTCTTGGGATGTTAGATTTTTCATTTTGATTGAGGGACTGTTTCATCAAAACATTGTTTTAAACAGATGTGTTCTAGTGTTTACTGAGGGAAGAATTCAAGTCAGACTGATTAATTAACAGTCAGTCAAGGCATTTGCCTGCTCCTATCTGGGTAGTCTGGGGATTATGCTCCTGTCAGTAGGTTATAGAGGATGAAAGAAAATGACAAACAGCAAACCAAACATTAGATCACCATGCTGGAGTGTAGAATACATTGTCCTAACCACTCTACACAATTTTTATTGGAGCATAATGCTTTTTTGGATGTTGCAGCGCTAAAGTGGGGGCTTGAAGAGTTTTCTATAAACGTCTAGAGAGTAGATATTTCAGGCTGTGGGCCCAAACAGTTGGCTATAGCTACTTAGTTCTATAATAATCGCACTAGTGCATTCGTAGACAACACAGGAAGAGGGCACGTGCTGTATTCCAACAATTCTTTACTATGGACACTAAAAAGTTCATGTCACGAAACAGCGCCCTTTCTTTTTTTGTTGTTTTTCAGTTTAAGGATGCAAAAAATATTCTTAGTTTGCCAGCCATCTATTTGGCTTATGGATCGTAGTTAGCGAACTCCCAGACTGAAGCAGAGTCTTGAATCAGTTTTAGCTTTTGATGTTTTATACAAGACTAGTTCTTTCTACATTTTGAGTTGCTATATTCATAAAATATGAAGGATCATAGTAGTTATGCTATCTCTTTCCAAGTTGTTGGCAGGATTAGATAAGATTAATGGATGTAAAAGTATTTCCAAGAATGTGAAGTACCACACTGATGGACTGATTACATTATGATTTGTATGAGGAATGGGTTTGGTTAAGTAGCAGTGGTCTAGATTAACAGTGGCTTAAACCATAAAGATGTCTGTAGTTCACTTACCTGGGTGTACAAGTTCCCAGAATTCGCACAGTACTTTACTGATGACATATGCTGTTTGTGTTCTATTAACAGACAGGTGTTGGTGATACCTCTTTTTACAGTGCAAGATGGATGGCACAACCTCAGCGTCATGTCCTCACTTGATAGTGGCCAAAATAACAGGGAAGGAGAGTTTGGAGTGAAAAAGGATCTCTCTTCTTTAATTAAAGGATTGTCTTTCCTGGCAGCCTGCCCCCAGTAGGCATCTCTTCACACTTCATTGATTAAAGGTGACTCACATGCCTACCCTGGACCAATCATTAACAAAGCAAAAGAAGACTGATGTGTCTCACTGGTGGAGCAATCACGAATCAGCTCTGGATTCAGGCACCATACTGCCTAGAGAGTCAAAGTTTTGCTAGTAGAAGATGGGGCACAATGAATGTTGTTGCACTTAACTTTTCTTCTCCATTATAAATTATGTGTCTGGCATCATGTTAGAGGAATAGCTGAGGCACAAATTTCCTGAGAACACCCCAGGGGCTGTTCAAGATGTCTTCACAGACATGTGCAGTTGAAGGGCATTGCAGTCAGCTGGTAGGGCCAGGCTGTGAAATGAGACATCATGTTCATTGGACAGAATCTTCACATCAACCAGAACTAATCTAGAAGGAAGTGTGTGTGGGAGGGTATGGATATTGTCTCTACATGGCTTCTGGAATGTATTAGAAACAATTTAATACTCAAATGTATATGATGATAAAATGATATGATGATCTCCTGAAGAATCCTTCCATTGCAAATCTGGTGCTGGAAATAATTTTGTAGGAGGTGTGTCTCATCTTTAGGAAGTTTAAAAAATATTATTATTACTATATGTGCAAGATGTCTGTGCATGGGTGGGCATATGTGCTGTGGTGTATGTGTGTGTAGGTCAGAGAATAACTTTGTGGAGTTGATCTCTTCTTCCCCTTCTGTATTGGTTCTGGAAATCAAACTCAGGTTTGTGTGGGAATTGCTTTACCTACTTAGCTGTTTCTCTGGCTTCCTCATCTTTAGAAAGTTTAGATTCAAAATCTAAACTCACAAAACACAAGTTAGAGATCAAGTAGTCTGAAGTTTAAAATATTCCTTACTTTACAGAATTTGCTTTGACAGTTCTTTAAGTAGTAAAGTATTTTGGAATGCTTTAAATGATTTTATTGATGAAAATATGACTTCTATGTT
>NW_008345884.1:2413811-2416108 GCF_000622305.1 Nannospalax galili
TGTATGTAAATACACACAGCTAAGTTACTGTATTGTATTGAAATAAGTAGACCTCAAAACTAATTAATTGAAGTGTAATTAGCACTGTTTTAGGATAAGATGTGTACTTAAATGAATTAAATATCTCAGTGTTCTAGGGTACTGTGGTAAATATTTTCTGAGAAATTAAACCCCTGTTCCAAAGCTCAAGTTTTACACAGGTTAAACACATACAGAGAAAATATATTGCAATGCAGGTATTCTTGCATTGGATAAGAGGTTGCAGTCCCTTCAAACCCTAAAATTCTTTGATTCTATGAGTGCTTTGTACTTTGAAGCTCCCTTTTGACATATTACCATTCTGTATCTGCAGTAAAAGCATCCTTGTAATGAAGTTCCAAGTTCACAGCTCACTTTTTTTCATACATTTTATCCATAGATTTGTCTAACCAGTAACTTACATGCTAATTTTTCAAAAGCTTAGACATGGTCCCTACTTTTATAGAATTTTTAATCTAGATGAGCTGAACATTAAAATCCTTGTGATTATATTGATGAATGCATGACTACACAACACCAGTGTTCTGAAGCAAGGACCACTGTCCTATGGTAGGGCAAAATGGAAGAACTCGACACTCAGTGGGGATCAGTGGAAGCCTCTCTGAGGAAGCAGTGCTTGAGCATGCGATGAAGTCAAATAAATGAAAGAGAGTGGGATGGAAATAACATTCCTGAAAGAGGGACAGTGCTGTTAACCTATTTGTCTATCTGTGTATCTATCCATCCATCCATTTTCTATCCATCTGTCCATCCATCTGTTCATCCATCTGTCCATCCACCCATCCATCCATCCATCCATCCACCCACCCATCCACCCACCCACCCATCCATCCATCCATCCATCCACCCATCCATCCATCCACCCACCCATCCATCCATCCACCCATCCATCCTTCTTTGCAGTTTTAGTATACACCAACAAGTGATCATAAAGAAGCAAACAAGTAGAAATGGTGTTTTCTAAGTCTGTGTGTCCACTTGAGATCAGAGAGTATGTTTGTTAAAAATTATCAGAAAATATTAGGAAGTTTTTTCTATTATTATTTTTATTCTGTGTGTATGAGTGTATTGCCTGCATGTGTGTAAGTGCACCCATTTTGTGCAATGCCCACGGAGGTCAGAAGAGGGCATTGGATCCCCCGGAACTGGAGTTACAGATGGTTGTTAACTGTCCTGTGGGTGCTGGGAATCAAACCTGGGTCCTCTGCAAGAGCAGCCAGTGCTCTTAGCCACTAAGCCATCTCTCCAGCCTGGGAAGTTATTTTAAGCAATGATAGATGTGAAATAATTTCAGCACTTGCTTTCATTCTTATGGGAATGGGATTTGTCTGGGTGAATACCTAGAGTTAGCTCTTCTGGGAATCGCCCTTCTGCTGCTGTTTTCTGCATGAAGAAGGTGCAACATGCAGCAGGTGAGACTCAGGTGCCAAAGGCACAACTGTGCTTCCATGGGAACTCTAACTTTCAGCTACAAATGGAAGAAAATCCCTGCATTAACAGGGAAATTGAACTTTACAGTGAAAAAATTAGTTTTTCCTAGTGCTTTTTGGATTATCACTGAAGCAAACTTCAAAAGAGGTTAAATGGTAACTAAATTAATATCTGTTCTATATATAAGGGTCTCCCTGTGTCCTTGTGCCCGCCAAGAATGTAGCTGCCAGTACTGAAGTCAGAGGTGGTTTATTGCCCTTACAGCTGTTGTCGGCCTAATGATAAATGTTCCATTGAGTTCACAGACTCTTGGCATTAAACATATACCTGGAAATGAGATCAAATACCAGTCCATTATAACTCCCATTTTACACAAGAAGAAATGGAAAGCCAGTAGGTTAAGTGACTTACTCAAATCATCTAAAAATTTCTGTTCCAATTTATACCCCAGACTTTTGTGATGTCTGTGCTGTTCAATGTGAGAGGCATCTGAGTCTGATCGCATTCAAATTTTGGATATTTAGTAGTCTTGTAATTTTTTGAAATATTGTTTTCAGGATAGCGGATAATTGTGCCCCCGACACTGTATTATTGTGAAGATTAAAATGTGCTAAAAAGTCAGCTTGTAGTAAATGCTCAATAAATCTTTGTTTGGTAGAAAGGACAAAAGTGATTGTGTCAATTCTTCATGAAACTTGAACAGCTGGGTCAAGACTCCCTTGTCATCCTGGGCTCCTAGACTCCACCATGTCCTGGACAGTTACCACAGAAAAGGTGACATGGTTCAAAGCTAAACTAGTGTGAACATTCATGTATAAGGCTTCATA
>NW_008345884.1:2416120-2425638 GCF_000622305.1 Nannospalax galili
CATATATATATATATATATATATATGTATGTTAATTTTTAAAATACGTGTACCTAGAAATGGAATTACATTGAAGGAAATCAAACTGTTTTCTGAAGTGTTTTGCTACCCTATGGTCTCATCAGCACCTGTGAGAACTATGGTTGCTCTGCATTATCACCGACAGCTGATATTGTCATTCCTTCTAATTGCCTTTATTAGGTTTAATCAATCAAGTATGTTGGTGTGCTCATGTGTGTGCTCAAGTGTGCCATAGCAGAGACACGGAGGTCAGTGAACAACTTAAAGGAGTCAGTGCTCTCTTTCCATTATGAAGGTTCCAAGGACTGAGCTCAGGTCATCAGGCTTGGCAGCAAGTACCTTTACCTGCTGAGCCATTTAGCTGGCCCTTGTCAGTCTTTTAAATTTAATTCACTCTGGTGCATGAATGATGATGTTTCTTTATTGGTAGCCAATGAATTAAAAAAAAAGTCTTTGAAAACTTGTAGTATTGGCTTCTGGATTCTTTTTTTCCATCCTCAAGTGTGTCTGTGTAAATAGCTCGTCTAAGGCTGAGCCCCGATTTGTCACTCAGCCTCGTTGATCTATATTACACCTGGAACTGGCCCCACACCCCAGAAACAGTCATCTCATTGGGAGGTTAGTGAAACTCCTGGGTGGTCACACCGCTTAGATGCCAAACTGCCTTACTCCTCAGAGGCAAATCTATCTGTGAGTTGTGATGGAGTTACTAGACGCCTTTCTACACTGTCTGTGGTTTAATGAAAGGCAAATGGCCTTTACTTTTGTACAGACTAAAATCACTTTGTTCTTTCACAGCTTTTAGAAGCTACTCAGGATTTCTCCTGGGAGAGCAGGCACAGAGGTGCTCTGCTCTCTCTACAGGGAACAGTTGAACCCTCCTCTCTCCTGTATTTTTCTCCCCATCCTTTCCTCTCCTCTTGTTTTTCTTCTCTTACCAATCGAACACAAGTTGAACAAACTATATCAACAAAAATTTGGAATCATCAGGAAAACAAAAATGACTGAAATATCACATTCATACTCCAGTTCATTCTGAATTTAAAATAGGTCTGATTTATGTCATGTAGAGTTTTCATATGTATATTGAATTCTATTTTGCCCTTCATGTAGTTCTGCCCATAGTCTTAGATAATTCTCAAAACTGTGATTCCTAATCACACTATAGTAAGTAGCAAGCTTGAGGAGCCATGTCCTCAATAGATATACCATATTCCAAAGTGCGAAGGTAACAATCCCCTTCTGTTGGACATTTATGTTACTTTCAGTTTGGAGCATTGATAGACTATACAGAATGACTATATAAGTCATTATATGCAGCTATGCTTATTTTCTTAGGATTAATTTCTAGATGTAGAATTACAAGGGAGGTGAACCTTCAGATATCACCTTGTCCCCCCGCCCATGAGCCTTTGCTCTTCCATGTACTCTCTTATGATGTGCTGTCTCTTCACAGAAACAAAGTGATGAGGCCAATAGATCATGGATGGAGGTCCCCAAAACTGTGAGTCAAAATAAACTTTGTGCCTCTATATGTTTAATATTTCAGGTATTTCTTTATAGTGATAAAACAGTGTTACCACAGCACAAACCAGCTGTTCCGACTGCTGTACCAGTCCAGAAAGATGTCCAGAAAGATGTAACCTAGTTTGTTACTAAAACAATTTATGAGAATTCCTTTTTCATGACAAACATGCATCTTTTTAAAAACTCTTTTAAAATAACATACACACATTCTTTTAAGTTATAAAGCAACATCTGATTATTGCCCAAATCCTGTGATTCTATTTTTAAATGTTTGAATGAAAGCTGAACTATGTTTTGGGATGCACCCTCTGCTCTGCAGGGCGGTGGTAGATGCTGTTGGGTAAGAACTAGGAACAGTGAGGTGGGAGTCCTCAGGGCCTTTTCCACAGCAGCAGTCAACCGTTGGGCCTTCTCCTTTCCTTCCTTCTTTCTTGGTGTTCATTCGTGTTAGTCTCCAAATCTTTCTGTATCTTTGACATCCATGTGCAGAGTAAGACTGCACTTTGTGGTCCCTTTGTTGTTGGGTGACTAGTGGTTGGATCATATGACCAGATCTAGACAATAAGAGGTGAGTAGAGGTGGCATTAGCATCAGATCAGTCATTTAATTGTGGGTAGGAAGCTGTGCAGAGCTTGGTTTTCCTCTCTCACACACCTGGGAGCATGGAAGTTGGTTGTCACTGCCTCTGCATGGGCCCTGGCATCATGGAATATGAGCACTACCTCCAATCCACAATATAACGACGCTGTATTAGCTTTCTCAGTGCTGTGATGAAATACCTGATAGAAACAATTTAAAGGAAGAGGACTTATTTCAGCTCATGGTTTAAGAGGAAATCCAATCCATCCTGGTGGGGAAGGCATGGTGGGAGCATAAACCAGCTCACTCTGTACCTGCAGCTGGGAAGCAGAGAGATGAATATTGATGCTCACCAGGCTACCTCTTTGCCTCCCTTGTATTAGTTACTTTACATTGCTGTGATAAAATATCATGACCACCAGCACCTTAGGTAAGAAAGAGTTTATTTTGGCTGATGGTTCCAGAGGGGTAGTCCATAATGGCCAGGGAGGCATGACAGCAGGTGGCTGGAGCAGGAAGCTGAGAGGAATGAGGACACAAATCCTCAAAGCCTGCCCCCAGTGATAAACTTCTTCCAGCAAGGCTCCACATCCCAAACAACACGGCTGGCTGGAGACCAGGTGCTCGAATATGTGAGTCTATGGGGGACATTTCTCATTCAAACCACTACATTCCTTTTATTCAGTCTGTACTCTAGCCGGTGGGATGATGCTTCCCATATTCTCTTCCTTCCTAAGTTAGACCTCTCTGCAACAACCTCCACTACCTGCTCAGATGAGTCCAAATTCAGTCAACTTGACAATGAGGATTGTCCATCACACTTGTCACCCTTGGATGGACATATAGAAGTGACAGGTTCAGAGATATAAAAATGAAAATTTGTTTTAACAACATCCCAAGGCAGAATTGCTTAGAAAAAAATAGAAAGTGCCATATCCACCCAAGACTACCTAGGAAATTGTTTCCCATGTTCAACCAGCAAGGTGCACAGAGGCTGTCGCAGCTGTGGTTCAATGTAGCCCAAGTGTGGCTCATGTTAGCACCAGATCCTGTTGACATTCACATGGTGTTGGTTTTCCACGCATGCAGAATGTGAGAATTACAGGGTCATGGGGGCTTCCAGTGCAATTTCTTAAGAGAGCTTGAGAGACCAGGCAGTGTGCTATAGAGTGGCAGGTCCTGCAAGTAGTCCCTGACAGGGCAATGTGTGAAACATTGGGAGTGAAGTTGTATTGCAGCCAAAGCCTGGGCAAAGACCGCAGCAAAGTAGGGGTACTAATGATGTATAACACCTGCCCTGGGAAGCTAGGACAGCATATAAAACCTGCTTGAGTGGTGGAGAGATGGCTCAGTGACTAAGCACTGACTGTTCTTCCCAGCACCATGTCACATGGCTCACAACTGCCAGTAACTTAAGCTATAGGGACTCTAACACCCTCTTCTGGACTTTGAGGGCACTAGACTTACATGAGCACATCCCCCCCCCATATACAAATAATTAAAAATAAAATGTAATTGTTAAAAAACATGCCTGAAAGAGGTCATATGGGCAGCAACCACAACCTTCATGGGTGGGGCCGGCCAAGCCATTAAGAGCTCACATCATACAACAGTGGATCATCTCTTTCTCTCTCCTTCTCTCTTTCCTTCCTCCTCTCAATCTCTCACTCTCTCTCCCTGCTCCCAGTCTCTCTCTCCCTCCCCCCTCCCTCTCTCTTTTCCTCTCCCCATCTCTCCTCCTCTCAATCTTCCTCTCTCTCCCTCTCCCTTTCCTTCTCTCTTTCTTCTTGGCTATGAGGCTTTGATCTTCCATGTGCTCTCTTAGGTTGTGCAGGCTCAGACTACTGGGGCCAATTGATCATGGCCTGAAACCTCCAAAACTGTGAGTCAAAATAAACTTTTTGTCTTTGTAAGTTAATTTTCTTAGGTATTTTATTATAGTGATGAAGAGCTGAATAACAAAAAGCGTTACCACAGCACAAAACAGCTGATCTGACTGCTGTAGCTCCCCTTGCCTCTGCTCCTCTGGGCATTGATGGGAAACATGCCCAACCTCATAAGGCCTTTTCCACATGCCTAATAGTTGGGAGTCAAAAGAAGCAGATTTGAATCTCATACATGTTGTATAAGTGATGTAAAATGCTCACATACATTTACCAGTCAGTTTTAAAGAATCATATTTGCTGGCAACTAAACAAACAATTAAATACCTTTGTCTGTTCAGAGAGGCCTAAGAAGAGATAGACTGTTGGTTCTGGGGTAGGAAGGCGGAGGGAAGGAATGGATATTGACAGAGTGCATTGAGCGTGGTCTCCAAATGGTGCTGTGGAAGCAGCAGCTGGTCTGTCGCTTTAAGCTTCCTAAGGGAGCGCAAAAAAGGACAAGGCATTTATTACTTAAAAACCTGCCAAAGAGTTTTCTGCCATTTGCACACATAGGCAGGATGTGTGTGTGTGTGTGTGTGTGTGTGTGTGTCTGTGTGTGTGTGTGTGTGTCTGTGTCTGACACTGTGAAGAAATCACATGCCCATGGAAAATAGTGCCCCCTTTAAAACAAGCTGAAAAGGTCTCGATGTAAGGCAGTGTGGTCTTGCTCTCTGTTTACAGAGAAAGCCTTTCATGCAGGCTTGATATATCGAGGATTTAAACTATCAAGATCCTTTATGCTAACAGACCATTTATCTTGGGTTTCCCAGATTTCCAGGTTGTCTTCCAGTGAGCACCATTGACTCTGAAATCAGGTATGGTATGGACAGATACATTTTAAGTCTCTAAATATCAGGTCGCAGAAGCTTGTCATCCCAGTACTTGAGTGGAGTTGGGCTCTGCTTCAGCCTTCCCTGCACTGAGGTTGGGCCCCACGGTGACTCAGCGGTCAGAGGTCTGCTCTTCTCTCTCACTCTTCTTTAACACCAACATTCTTAACTGCCATTTTCTATTTTTTCCCCCCATTTCCATGATATTTTTGGGTGTGCACATGCATGCATTTGAAGGTCAGAGGACTGTCTTGGGTGCCATTCTTCAGGTGTGGTCCATCTTTTAAATTTTCTTTAAGACAGGGTCTCTCATTGGTCTGGAACACACCAAGTAGGCTAGTCTGGCTAGCCAGTGAGCCTCAGTGATCCTTGTCTCTGCCTCCTCAGTGCTGCGATTACAGGTGTGTGCCATCACACAAGGATTAGTTTTGGGGCTCTGGGAAATAAATTTAGGATGCTGACTGAGTCACCTCCCCAGGCCCCTTTTCCAGAGGTAGTTCTGAAGCTCAGATTTTTCATCCAAGGGAAAATTTCTTACATAGAAAACATGGGTCTCTATCCAGATGGTGTGCAAGGGCCCTTTCTCCTTTCTCTAGAGAGTTTTTAATATTTAGGGAAGCTAAAACCCTTTGATTACTCTCTCTCCTCTCTCTCTCTGTCTGTCTCTCTGTCTCTCTCGTCTTATCATCACAGAGAAGATAGAATATGTGTTATATCCTTTCCATTCAAATGATAGTAAGTTAAAGTCTGTTCATAGAGGGCTTGAGAATGTTCCTGAAGGATGCCCCAGGAAGCCATCAGCCACCCTCATGTCAGAGTTGTTTTCCTGGAGGCACTCTGGGATTAAAGCATTTTCTCCTTGGATAGTGCTTTTCTCCCTTCCCAGGGTCTCTAATAGTTTATCATCTGTGGTAGAATCACATCAGGAGGTGGTAGTTAACATGCAGTTTTCTGGGTCACACTCCAGATTCTAGAGGCTGAGCCTTTGGAGGCTGGGATTCAGGAATCTGCACTTGTTATTATTATTATTGTTATTATTTATTTGTGTGTGGTGTATGTGTGTGCTTACCTGTATGTTTGTTCAATGTATGTGGATGTGCACGCATATGCATGTGGAAGCCAGAGGTTGATGTCAGGTGTCTTCCCCAATTGCTCTCTACTTTATTTATTAAATTTTATATTGTTATTATATTTTATTTTGTCTTTTTGACCAGGTTTCCCTGTAGCCACAGATGACCCACAACTCTCTATGTTGACCACGCTGGCCTGGATCTCAAGATCTGCCTACTTCTGCCTCCCGAGTGCTGGGATTAAAGGCATGAGCTTCCTCCTCCTCCTCCTCCTCCTCCACTCCTCCACTCCTTCGTGTGTGTGTGTGTGTGTGTGTATGTGTGTGTGTGTGTGTGTGTGTGTGTGTGCACATATGTGGAAATCAGAGGACAACTCTCAGAAGTTGGTTCTCTCCTTCCATTTTTGGATTAGGGGATTAAACTCAGATCATCAGGTTTGTGAAGCAGGATTTTTTTTTTTTTTTTTTTTAACCTGCTGAGCCATCTCTCTGATCTGGCTAGTGCAGCTATCCAGCTTGCTCTAGGAATTCTGTCTCTCTACCTCCCAAGTGCTGGGATTACAGATGGGCCACCTGCTGGCTCACATTTACATGGGTTCTGGGGGCCCAAACTCTGGTCCTCACACCTGCGCAGTAAGTGCTTTTTCCACTGAGCCCTCTCCCCAGTCCTTCAATCTGTACAGCAAGCACCCTAGCAGATCTCACTGTCTACAAAGCATTGTCTACCTCACCTGCAGCAAAGCACACCACTGGTGCTTCTGTCTCAAGCTGAGGCCTGGAGAGGAGGCAGACTTTTAGTTATTTTAAAATTTTATGGGGCTAGGCCCAGGAAGATGAGTTAAAAGGCTCAGGCCATTCACAGAGTGATATGCTCAAGTATCACACATCTCTGGTCTGGGACTATGGAAGGGTTTTAAAAACTTTTTTTCCTATTAATTATGCTTTAAACATTTATTTTCTGCCAGTCATATGCCAGGCACCATGCTGGGTGCATCCTGCTGAGCCTTTTGTCAGAGATTCAAAATGAAGCTGAGTTTTAAGTCCCCAACCATCCCCAAATAGGCATTTCAGCAAAACAATCAGGCGAATTGAGACAGTTCTTTCCTTTCCTCTGTGTGTACCTTTTTGTCATTCATACTTTGTGGGCTAGGGAATTTGGCTTGTGTTTTTCAAGCATATGTCAATAATTTATTTATTTTACTTCATGCATCTGCTTATTTATTCATTCAGTAAATACCCGCCCATTCATTCACTCACTCATTCATTCATTTAATCTGTTGTACATCTGCTGTCTGAGAACTAGATTCCAGGGATACAGTGATGAATCAGACAAAGTCCTTACCCTCTGTAGCTTTTATTTCACAGTAAACAATGCTCTTACATGCTTTGCTGACTCAGCAAATACTGCTTGATAATTTACTCTTCCATAGAGATCGGCAATTCAACAGAATGCAAGCGAGAGCACTCAGGCCCTATATGGCTCTTAAATCGAAACAGGACGTTTAGCTGCTCAGCAGTGGATTCAGACTGGTTCCTGCTGGGAAATCTTTTCAAGCAAAACCTTTCCACAGTTCAAGGAGGGCCCCAGTAATGCTGTGTTTAAGATGTGTTAATTGGGGTTAACTGCAAACTGGCTTTCACCTTTTATGGATCTAAGACAACATTTTTGTTGTTGTTATATTATGTTCCTATTGAAATCTTAATATATTTGATATAATCTAAGAATTTCTCACCATCTGAAAGATTGTGAGATAATAAATCAAAACATGGAGACATGTTTATCAAGCATTGCCAAGAACAAAAGTATTTGGACGTAGATATCCTGTTTGATGTACCTTGTGTAGTCATGGTACCAGATTTGGGGAAATTTCCAACATCAACAAGAATCCATGGCTTATTTGTATGCAGGTGGAAGAATTGAGTGAGTACTAATTGTCTATCCTCTCTTACTTAACAATTCTATTGCCATCCCTTGTAGGAAGAAAAATAAATAACAAATATTAGTTTAACACATGAAATTGCCATTGGACCTAGCAGTATAGAATATTCATATTTCTGAGGAAGCATTCATAGGAACTGGCTACCGGTTAAATATAAAAAGGCCATTTTCAGAATATTCTATAAATGTCAGTGTACTTACACAACCCAAAGGAGCACTGGCCACACGGCACTCATGCTTCCTACCATAGCAACTCTAGAATTTATCATCGAGCAGGCTATGGCCCAGGGTACCTAGAGAGTGAATCTGCAGGGGTTCAGTATAAAGTACGTACCTCAGAGCCCTCTTGCCCTATGAGTGATCAGGCTGGAGTATCTCTGGCTCCTACCCATCATAGGAGAGTGACAGTGGGTTCTGGAGGCTGGGAATACCTTCCAGAAGACATCAGGTTTCGGCAGTTGGGCTGCTGAATACAGTAGATGCCCAGGCAGAGGTAGCATCATCAGCACCTTCCACGGTGAATTAAAGAGTGAATGGGATTGTAAGAGTGGCGTATATAATGAAAATGGCCTCTCCGACCTACAGGCCTCTCTCTCTGGTGTAAGTCGATCACACCCTCCGTGCCCTGACTCTTCCGGCCTCATTCACCCCAGCAGCCCCCAGCCAGTTGGCCAGTTTCTCCTCCTAGCCTGGGTCCTGTCCCATTCCTTGTCTTGGTGCCCCAGGCACCTGGGGAACCACCACTGCTTCCTTATTCTTTGCACCCAGAGCAACTCAGTTCCTTCTCAGGTACCCAGGAGCACTGCTTCTGGGCTTGGCCCCACCCTCACCCCCCTCTGCTTCCTGGGTCTGCACAGCCCATCGGCCTCTTTCTTGGATGCCAGGGCTGACCTTTCCTCTTCCTGGTCCTTTGCATCTAGACCAACCCAACTCCTCAGTGCAGTCCCCAGGAGCCCTTGGGGCCTCGTCCTGCCCCCATCTTCCTTTGCATCTCTGGGTGGCATGGCCACCAGCTGCCCTAGACCAGCATCTTTCTGCGGCCCTGCTCCCAGGCCATTCCAAGCCCCAAATTCCTGAAGACAACATCTTTCCTGAAGGGATCCAGACCTTAGGAGAAAGCCTGAGAGCATCTGATCCTCATCTGACTTGGGCCTCTTGGGAACTCCTGAAGACAAAAGCAATCTGGCCACTCCAATATAAAATCAAAAGAGAGACCTGAAAGCTTAGAGGAACCAGCTTTACATACCCCAAAACTAAACCACAAAGACACATAAAGTTCGCAAAAAGAAGCAGACCTAAACTTGAAGGCTTGAGTCTCACACAAGAATCAGAAACTACAAAACAAATTCACATGTCAAAATCACAGAGAAAAAATAAAAACATGAAAAACCAAAATAAAATATACCCACGAAATACCAATAGTCCTCTAGAGGAGTACAATGAGAACCCCCTAGAGATAATGCAGGACATAGAACTCAAAAGAACAATTATAAACATGATAAAAGAAATCAGTGAATTTAAAGAACACAAAAAGAAACCAAAGAACTGAAGGAAAATAGGGATAAACTTCTGAATGAATTCAGAAAAGAGTTAGAAATATTGAAGAATACTCAGGCTGAAATGAAGAAG
>NW_008345884.1:2425685-2426556 GCF_000622305.1 Nannospalax galili
CCCTCACTAATAGGCTGAATGAAATCGAAAACAGAGTATCAAGACTGGAAGATAAAGTGGACAAACTAGACCACTCAACCAAAGATTATGAAAAATTTAAGAAATCACAAGAATGGAATATGCAGGAATTGTGTGACACCATAAAAAGACCAAACTTATGAATCATAGGCATACAGGAAGGAGAAGAATCCCAAAATAATGGCATGGACCAGATCTTCAACAGAATCATGGAAGAAAATTTCCCAAAATTAAAGAAAGACATGCCCATACAAATGCAAGAAGCATATAGAACACCAAACAGGCAAGACCAGAAAACAAACTCTCATGGCACATCATAGTAAAAACACTAAACGTGCAAAACAAAGAGAAAATTCTAAAAGCTGCAAAAGAGAAACAACAAGTCACATATAAAGGAAAACCCATTAGGATTACAGCTGACTTTTCAGTGCAAACTACGAAAGCCAGAAGAGCCTGGACCAAAGCATTCCCAGTGTTAAATGACCACAGATGCCAACCCAGATTACTATACCCAGCTAAAATTTCTATTATAGTGGAAGGGGAAAGAAAAATCCTCAATGACATCAATAGGCTGAAGGAATTTTTATCCACGAAACCAGCCCTTCAGAGAGTTCTGGAAGCAATACAAAGAGCTGAAGAAAGGAACGACTATACACAAGGGGTTGTGGAAAGAAATTCAATGAAGGTGTAACTGTGGAAAAGTACAGTGTGATGGCTAATTCTGAGTGTCAACTTGACTGGATCTCGGATTAACTGAAATGAGAGAGCTCTTAATTGGATCATCTGAAGCTGGAAGACACACCCTAAATGTGGGTGTTACCTTCTGATGGCAGCCCATATAAAAGGCCAGGGC
>NW_008345884.1:2426578-2427466 GCF_000622305.1 Nannospalax galili
GCTACCTTAAGGGGGAAAAAAGGAAAAAAAAAAAAAAAAAAAACCAAGCGAATTGTTCTAAGAAAAAAGCAGGCATTGCAATTCTGATATCTGGCAAAATAGACTTTAAACTAAAGCTAATCAGAAGAGATAAAGAGGGCCACTTCATTCTGGTCAAAGGAACAATGAATCAAGAAGATATTACAATCATGAACATATATTCACCAAACTCTGGTGCATCCAACTTCATACAAACAATACTACAGGACTTTATGACCCAGATTAAATCCCAACTCATTAATAGTAGGGGACTTCAATACCCCACTGTCTCCATTAGATAGGTCAACACGGCAGAGAGTTAACAGATAGACATCTGAATTAAACAATACCATATATCAAATAGACTTAACAGACATCTACCGAGTATTCCACTCAGGCACCAAAGGACATACTTTCTACTCAGCACCCCATGGAACCTTCTACAAAATTGACCATATACTAGGGCACAAAACAACCCTCAACAAACACAAAAAGACTGAAATAATTCAATGCATTCTATCAGCATTTTATCACAATGCAATAAAGCTTACAACCAACACCGGAAGATGCCCTAATCACCACATGAACACATGGAGATAAAACAACACACTCCTGAATGATGAATGGGTCAAAAGAGAAATTAAGAGAGAAATAAAAGTATTCCTGGAACTAAATGAAAAGGACAATACAACACAACAAAACCTCTGGAACATGCTGAAAGTGGTCCTTAGAGGGAAGTTTATAGTTCTAAGTGCCTACATCAATAAATAGGAAGGAACACAAATAAATGACTTAAAATTGCAACTCAACACACTTGAAAAGCAACAGCAAATGAAACCCAAACCCAGAAGACAAGAAGAAATAACAAAA
>NW_008345884.1:2428062-2428567 GCF_000622305.1 Nannospalax galili
AGATGCAGGGATGGTTCAATATACGTAAGTCAATAAATGTCATAAATCACATAAATGGACTCAAAGACAAGAACCACATGGTCATCTCAATCAATGAAGAGAAGGCCTTTGACAAAATTCAACATGCATGTATGTTCAAAGTCCTAGGGAGAATTGGACTGGAGGGAACATACCTCAACATAATTAAACCCACATGTAACAAACCCACAGCCAACATCATTCTAAACTGAGAAACACTGGAAGCATTCCCACTGAAATCAGGAACCAGACAAGGCTGTCCACTGTTTCCCTTTCTCTTTAACATAGTGCTTGAAACTCTTGCAAGAGCAATAAGACAAGAGCAGGAAATTAAAGGAGCCATAATTGGAAAAGAAGAGATCAAATAATCACTTTTTGTAGATGATATGATATATCTAAGAGATGCCAAAAATTCCACCTGAAAACTCCTAGAAATTATTAACACATTCAGTAAAGTGGCAGGTTACAAAATTAATCTACAAAAGTC
>NW_008345884.1:2428609-2428852 GCF_000622305.1 Nannospalax galili
CAGTAAAGTGGCAGGTTACAAAATTAACCTACAAAAGTCTGTAGCCTTTCTATATACCAATAACAAGCAATCAGAGAAAGAGCACATGGAAACACTCCCCTTCACAATAGCTGCAAAAATAAAAATAAAAATATTGGAATAAACCTGACCAAAGACATGAAAGAGCTCTACAATGAAATTTTTAAATCTTTAAAGAAAGAAATTGAGGAAGACATCAGAAGATGGAAGGACCTCCCATGCTCA
>NW_008345884.1:2428974-2429813 GCF_000622305.1 Nannospalax galili
GATCAATGGAACAAAATTGAAGACCCAAATATGAGCAAATGCAATTTCAGCCACCTGATATTTTACACAGGGGCCAAGAACATTCACTGGAGGAAAGAGCATGTTCAGCAAATGGTGCTGGCAAAATTGGATTTCTGCCTATAGAAGAATGAAACTAAACCCTTATCTTTCACCGTGCAAAAAACTCAATTTCAAGTGAATCAAAGACCTCAATGTAAAGCCTGAAACTCTGAAACTGTTAGAACAAAACACTTGCAAAAACCTACAAAATATAGGTGTAGAAAATGATTTTCTAAACTTACCATCAGTTGCTCAGGAAACAAGGTCAAGAATCAACAAATGGGACCTCATTAAACTAAAAAGCTTCTGTACATCAAAGGAGGCAACCAGGGAAGTGAAGGGAAAACCCTCAGAATGTGAGAAAATCTTCACCGTCAGCGACACATCTGACAGTTTAATATCCAGAATATATAATGAACTCTAAAAACAGAGAAGACAAGAAGCAACCCAATTAAAAGATGGGCTAAGGAGCTGAACAGAGAGTTCTCAAAAGGAGAAGTAAAGGTGGCTATGAAACATCTTAAAAGTTGCTCAACATCACTAATAATTAGGGAAATGCAAATTAAAACCACTTTAAGGTTTCATCTTACCCAAGTCAGACTGGGTAAGATCAAGAGAACAAACCATGATACCAAATGTTGGAGAAGATGTGGGGAAAGGGGAGTACTCATCCACTGCTGGTGAGGCTGCAAACTTATTCAACCCATATGGAAAGCAGTGTGGAGAACTCTTAAAAAACTACCAATGAACCTACCATATGACCCAGTTATACCACTCGT
>NW_008345884.1:2430142-2431113 GCF_000622305.1 Nannospalax galili
GGAAAGAAGCAGGGAGGTAAAGGAAAAGAAAGAACCTGAAAGAGAAGAACAGTAAGAAACAGTCCTTAATAAGGGAGATATGGATAAAAATTGGGATTAAGGGAGGGGGGGAGGGAAGGGTATGCAAGGAACCTAGGGAATAAGGGGAAAGAAGGAGCTCAAGAGAGGTAGGACCATAGGAAGGGTATTATTAAGGGAGAAAGGGGGAAAATTGGATCACCCCAAGTGGGAAAACCATGATGGAGTGGTGAGACAATGTGAGAGATAAAGAATGCCTAGCTAGTTTTGAAAACCAGAGGGAACCATATTACTCCTACAACCTACTGACAAATTATACGTAGTAGATAAAGAAGTAGATGTCTATGGTTTATCTGAGAACAATTGGTCTTTGCCCAAGATTTATCTACATGACACACAGTAATTAAAAATACCAGACTGGTGGAACTAACCTTCTTGGATGTTTAACAGACATACTTTGAGGCCTATAATAATTTGGTCAGAGGGACATAAAGGACAGTTTTTGCTCCTTGCCCTCCTAGGTCGACTACTTACAGGGGACTATGAGCATTTCTCAAAATGTCCTGTAATTGTGGTGGGTCACCTGTCATCTTGATCAAGGAGGCCAAGGAGACCCCACCAAATGGACTTGAACCAGTGTTCAGTTTACAAAGAGAAGGGTCAACACAGAAGAATCATTTCCTCCATGCTTCCAGGAGAAGGCAACCATGGTCGAGCAGGACCTTTGACTTATCTTTACATAGGCGGAACTGGTTAAAAAAAAAAAAAAAAAAGGACCGAGGGCCCCCCCCAAACCCATGGGCCCCCCGGGGAAACAGATCCTAAAAAGACCTTAAGAGTAAAAATAAATTGGTTTTTCTGGGCCAACTCTATGGCCTTAAACACCCAAAAAGAAAGTATAGCCAATGATTAAAGGGGCCAATATAATTTCTTAAGAGTCCATATGTATAGCT